>NC_050488.2:10334990-10638020 GCF_012460135.2 Molothrus ater | reverse complement strand
GAAAACTCATGTAATTCCCTGTCCTTGGGGTTGTGGCCTGGGGGAAGCTGATGCTGTCTAATCTAATAAGAATGTGATACAGCCTGGATCATCTGGGCTCTCCTCTCATCCGCTGGGAGTTGTGTGCAAATGAGCACTACAGAAAGGAATTAAAAGTCCCCTGAAATTAAAATTATAAACAAAAAACCAGCTGATATTTCTGCTTTCTTTTCAATGGTGACTGACTTTCTATCAATGCTCTCATGCTGCTTTGGAGGGAGATTGCCCAGCAGAAATGAGGGAGGATGAAGCTCTGCCTTTCCATCAGGGCAGACTGTGCTCTGGGAAGGGGTACAGCAGGGAAAGGTGACAGCCATGGGGATGAGCAGGGCAGGCTGAGAGCAGGTTTGCAGCAGGCAGGTGCCTCTCCATGCTGGAGCCATGTGATGGCCAGCAAAGCACATTAAAACATTAAAACCTCCCCAACCCTTTGTATACACATGATGTTCCTGCTGCAATGTCACACAGAAATGAGACAGTGCTGTGACATTCACTTGCTTCAAGCTAAACCAGGCCTGACATACACTCTTCACTAATTCAGCAAGGAGCAGAATTATCCAGAGCTGGAGGGTGTGCCAGGAGCTGGGCTGGGTGCAGCTGTGCCCAGCCCTCACCCTGCTTTCCACCTTGCACTGCACAGCAGGATTCCTCAGAGCCCTTGTCTCTCAGGGTAGGAGAAGTGTGTTGACTGCAAGTGTGGGCTGACATGGCAGGCAGGTAGGAAATGGATATATTGCATCCCAAGATGATGCATCTTCCCATTCAAATCAGCTCACCAGCACAGATAGCCTTATGTCTGCAGAGAACACTATTTAGATGGCAGATTTTATTCAGATGGGATCTGAAAGTTATTTTTTATTGAATTTAATTTTAATTAATTGTGTTGCCAAGGGTGGGCTGAAGTGGCCTCTGTTTTTAATTTTTTCTCCCAAGAGTGGATGTCCTTAAACTCTTTCCATAATGATATGGCTGTAGCTTGCAAAAAGGCAGTCTGGATTTATTATTCTGCTTCTTGTCCTGTTCCTTCTGATCCTAGAGAGAACATTGCAGTGACTGTCGGTTAGAAAATTAGTTAAGTGAACTGTATGCTGTTTTCTCTTTCTGTAGCACTTCTTATTAGGGAAAAAGGACAATATAGTTCCCTCTCGCCCCTCCACTCACCCTGCATTCCACCCAGAGCTCCTGTAAGGAGCATTGCAATGGACTGCTGCAGCCTGCTTGCAAAAGGACTCATCCCATCTAAAAGCCCTCAGGATAACTCTCAATTTCTGATGCAAAGTGCAGCAAGTGGCGTCACAAGTGAGGATGAGGAAGGTGCCGAGATGCCAGTGCAGAGGTGCTGAAGCAAGGAGCCTGTTGGGGTCGTCTCTGCACTGCACAAGCAGCAGCTCTCACCTGCCTCACGTTTGAGCTCTGCCTCTGCAGCACTGAGGATTTCACAGATTGGAAACACAGCACTGCCCTTTCCCTCTGGGTCCAAATGACCAAACTCCTCCAGCTCCACGTGCTCCGTTTGGTGGCTCCCAAAGCAGAGTGGTGCTGCAGCAGTGAGCTCAGCCCTATAGATAGCTCACATAGTAAAAAATAAACCAAAAAAACCCACAAAGAAATGATACTTTCCACCAGCTGCAGCCTGGCAACAGCAGGCTGCCCACTCCAGGTGGTCTGTGCATGGTATTTGGAGATCAGAAACATGGGAGGATTGTAAATGGGGGCACGTACAAGGTAGCTGACCTCTTTAGCAAAGTATGAACAGGACATCTTGCAGCCTGCTTGAAAATATTGTCAAAATTAAACTGAATTTGTAGCAGGTAAAAAGCCAGGAATATCCTTGTAAAACTTTATTGCTATACAGTTAATAGTGGATTTTGCTTGTCCATATGGACTAGCTAAAAGAAGGAATTTTCCAAAATTCAGTCAATTTATTGCATAGGGGCCATTTTTAAAAAAATATCTGACAAAGGAATAGATGAGCCTGTTATGAGAATAAATTCCCAGACAACTGAAAGGACAGCCCCAAGGAAGGCCAACCTGATGAGAATGGAGAGCTATTAAATGAAGCTACTCTTTGTACTCCAAATCCAAATATATCTCATGCAAGAGCAGAGCTTTCTAAAACAAATCCCTATGATAGATGAAGGATTTAGGCACAGCCAGGTTGTCTGTTTAATGAATTCCCTGCATTTACCCCACCGAGGGAGGAAAACCCAAACACTGCTGTTCAGAACCTTTTTCATGTGGATTAGAGCAGCCACAAATGACAGAAGACTAATTTTGCCTTGTTTCCCTCCTTCACAGCTCATCTGTCCTACTTTTTACTTTTAAAAGAATGAGTAATTTAAAAAAACTCCTTCCAATATTTATGGATGCTCTGGTTCTTTTACACTCACTGACTGTATGTGAGCCAAGAGCCTAATTACATATTTTAGGCGAATATGTAATTCTTTGAATGTGTCAGGAAAGCCTTGCCTTGGAGGGAAGAAAGATGGCTCAAAACGAAGTTATATGCCTTTTCCTGGGCTGGGCCATGTCCTGTTCTGAAGGGACATTTCTGTCAGGAGTTCTGCCCCTTTTCTGGCTGACTCCTGCATTAAGCCAGGCCTGTTGACAGGAGCTTTAGGAACTGCTGGGAAAAGAAGGCTCAGTGGATTATCTGATAAACCACAGAAAAGAAGAAAGGTAGAGATCATCCAAGAGGAGGCCATTTTGACTGCGTGGGGTGTCAGCCACCTTTCAGAGGGTAATAAGCTGAAATCCCAATTTTCAGTCATTCTTTCTTTGATTTTATTATGAAAGTGGGTATTGAAGCTCTGCACATGGAGAATTTCACAGCTGACCTCTGCTCACGAGAAATACCCAGCCTGATGGCTAACCCCAAGCAGTTTGTAAGGAACAAGAGCCATAGGCAATTTTTGGGGTTTTATTTAATGAACTGATCCACCTGGCAGTTGAAAGAGAAGCCCTTTCATCTTGAAGTGAAATTGAAGCCCTCTGTGGCTGTGTCTCTGGAAGCAGCCACAAGATGATGCTGGGTGCCTGTACCCAGCCCTGCTCCCTGAGCTGCCTGTCTGCCCAGGCTGTGCAAAAGACACTCAGAGAGACTGGTGTGGCCTGAGAGCTACAGCAAATGCTGAAGAATTCCCAAATGGAAAAATGTCCATGAGTACTCAGTATTGTGCAGCCCAGACTTCCACAGCATTTTCTGTTACAAAGAAATGCCCTCCAGCTCATCACCCTGCAGCTGTGGGAGGCAGGACAGACATCCCACCAAGACATCCCATCCCAAGAGCTCCAGGAAGGAATGATGGCCCTACTGCTTGCTGACCATCAGATTCCTGCCCTCCAGGGACCACACTTCATGCAGTGACCTCTTGGAAGGAGATAAACTCTCCAGAAAGGTAAGGTTTCCCTTAGCTTCTCTGTTTTGAAAGCTGTCTCTGGATCCCTCTGAGAGATCCCTTTATCTTAACTGGCTTTAAATGCCTACTTTTGGCATCTGAGTCTCACCCCAAGAATAAACCATGAGAAAATGAATAAATGAATCTCCCCTTAGGATTCACAGAGGCAAAATGCATTGGAGAACCTACTGGGCTAAGTCCAAATCCAGCTCAGATTTGCCTTAGGAGTAAATCTAAGCTGTCTGTCTTCATCCTTGACCTTGTTACCTTTCCCTTGGCACCTAAAAATCCTTTTTTTCCAGACTAAATAGCACAAGAGGTGCTGGGAATAGGTGTTAGCAACCATCCAAGTGGAGAGTTACTTTAAATCCAGGCTGAGTTTTTGACTTCTCCTCCTGTTCTCCTGAGCCACCAGCTATGGAGGTTTTTCATCTCCGATAAAGCAGATTAGCTGCTGGAAATGTCAGAGAGAGGCTACAGCTGGCTGCACAGTGGGGAAATATTTCCCTGCTACCCCTGGAAGCTGCTGAACACTGGACCCCAGGAGAGATGCTCCACAGTCTGTTGCAAAAAGTGGCTTGGCCTGTGATGCTGTTAATGCACAAACAACCCAATGTGCTCTGCTCACCAAGAGCAGCCACCCAAACCCACAGACAGCTCAGTGCAGGGGAGGCGGGGCAGGATCTTTCCTTTTCCTACTTCCGTTTCTTCTTGCTTTAATTTTGGTAATGGATCAGAGTCAAATGAACAACATCTGGCAATTAGCACATCCCTTGCCTGGCTCCGATCTGCCACCAAGTTCTGAGTGTTTGCCTTTATTTTTAAATGGGTGGCTGTCAGAGAGAATTAAATGGTGCCTAAAGAAGCATGCAGACGTTATAATTAAAGGCACACCAACCTTGACAGGTAGCTGTGAGTGGAAATTTCAACTTTTCATGGAAAAGGGGCTGTTGGCATGCGCATGTGCTCTTAAACTCCATGTGTTTCCCCCAGCTGATCTATCCCCAGGTGCTTTTTATACACCCATACTTGCAATTAATTGTCTCTTTGTCTGCTCCATTTCAACAGCCATCCAGCCCAGCATTGCGAGAAGAAACATTCTTTAAATCCAGGAGTAAAACTGGAATCCATTAGCTGTGATTGCATGTGCTGCTGTGGGACTTTGCTGTTAACAAGGATAGAAATGATATAATGGAAAACAGAGCAGGGAGCATAAACCTGCTGCTGCACAGAGCATCCTGAAACCATGTAATCCACATCCCTTCTAGCTGGGAATGAATGCCTGGTGCCCTGGGCATTTTCCTGCCAGGCCATGTTATTATAATCATGGTCTTCCCTCAGCTCCTTCTGCTCCTTCTAATTAAAAGAGGGTCAAATCTTCCTCCTTACAGTATTGACCCACCTGAATCACAAGACCAGCTGACTCTTCTAGGGAATAATGGGAGCGTGGAAACTGGGTTCATCTGCTACCTGCTCAGCTTTGACCCCAGTGCTACATGGAGGACAAACATCATGTTAATAGGATCTAGCCTGGCCTCACACCCTTCTTCCAAGGATTTCAGGCCTCTGAGGCTGCCAGTCCAGCATTTTTCCTGTCATTGGTGTAGGGCTGTAATTGAAGGTCACATGTGGTATCAGGCTGTGATCCACTCTCACTCTCAGGGCTGTTGCTGGTCCTGCAGAGGTGGGCAGAGCTGTATTGCTGATGGGAAGGGTTGTCCTGACCTGGGGTCTCTGTGCTGTCACACAACAGCAAGTTTGGATATCACACCAGGCAGCCCAGGTTGGAGAATGCAGCCTCCCCACAACTTGCCTTTTAAATCTGCATCTGCCACAACTTTTTGTCTCTTGGTGATTTTACCTACTGTCTGCAGGTACATTAATATGTTAATAAGTAATATTTATTATAATTTAAAACATTAATTGTGCATTAATAACAGCCATCAGATTTAACAGCCACACCATCCTATCTGGAGTGGCTTCAATAAGGTGATGCTGACAATCTGGTTCTTGAGTTAGTTTTCAAGCAAAATTGTAAACAAACTCCCTCCAATGATCCTTGCATTGCCTTCACAGGGCTTGCTTGGCTTGCTCCATTCCCTATAACCTTGTTAAACACCTATCCCATAGTGTTTAACAACTACCTCATAAATGTGCTTCCAGCTGCCCATCCACCCTGGAAAACTAAGGTGAATTTTGTGCAGTTAATGTCCAAGGGAAGGAAGCCAAGAGAAGGATTTAGGAAAGAAGAAAGGAGCAATAAAGGCATGGTAAAGCCAGGCTAATCAGTGGGACTGTGTTATGGAATAAACTCTCTTCCCATCTTCTTGCTCCAAAACTGCTGTAGCTGGAAAATGACTGAAGGAAATTAAATTCAAGGTGAGAAACACCAGAGGGATGTAACTTCTCTCTCTGTCCTGCACCTTGTAGCTTATTCCTACCCTATTCCCTGCATCTCTCACTCAGCCTACGATATCCATCTCCTTCTTTTCACCCCTCCTTCCCCTGCTCTCGTCCCCAATCCCTCTCCCTGCTTCTGATGGATGGAACCATTAGCGGAATCACTGTAAATAATGTGTAAAGTTGGAAGTTACAACAAGGTATCTCATTAAAGCCGCTTCACTCATCTTACTTCCCAATTAATGTTTAAGGCTTCGCTGGAATGCGGTGACAATATGTCACAGCATATCATTGTGGCAGGCGACAGGAAGTTAATAACCCACTGGCCCTTAAAGAAGCCTTTAATGTCAGCTGCAGAGGAGTAAATAACATTGCCTTCTTTCCCCCCAGATATCCCCCCTTCTTTTTCCTCTTTTAATTTGCTGCAGGAATGAAAGAGTTTGTGCTGAAATAACATCATTATCTCATAAAGCTGTCTTCCCGCAGAGGCAGAGCACAAAAGGTGCTGTCCAAGGGACTCTGGGATTTTCAGCAGCTTGACAAAGTTGCTCCAACTTCCCACCCTGAAAATTCAGGAACTTGTGGAGTGTTTGCCTTCACCATCCTTTCTGCCTCCATTCAGGGCCTCTCTCCTTCTTTAATAATAGAAATTCCCTCACCACCTTTTCTCAGTATTAATTTATATCCCCTTACCACACCTCGAGTCCCTAAACACAACTTCACAGCATCAGTGTAGTCAAAAGTTTCTTTTTACATGTAACAGCTTTATCTACTACTATTGAAACTTCCTTTGACGTGGCTGCTTTTGGGAGGACGAGTCATCTTTGCCTTTCATTCCTCTAAGTGCCTGTTCACCTTGAGTGCAATCGCTTCTCTTCACCCTCCTGTTGCTGCATGATGGGACTTAAGCCCTCTTGGACATCACCATCACAGGCTCCAGACCAGGACTGGTCCCAGGAGACCCCACTGGAGTCAAGGAAACTGCTCTAGTTCATCCCACAGCTGCCAAAACTGGAACTGAGCTCCTGACTCCAGAAGAGGTGCTGTGGCAGCAGTGTCACTGGCCTGTTCCCCCCTGGGGATGTAAACACCCATTAATCACAATGATATAGAACATAAATGATCCATTATTGGAAACCCATTTTGTAGATATATTTTTCCCAGGAGAAAAAAAGAAAGAAAACCCACATACATGTAGCATTTATTTTTTTAAAATTACAGGAAAATTGTCTAGGGCTTGGGGAATGAGTCCCACAACTCTCTGCTCAGCTCAGCCACAGACCCAATATATCACAGTACACAAATCATGCATGGATTTCTCATGGCCTCTATTTCCTCCAGTACAGTGTGTCTAAAAATGTTTGCTTTCCACATCTGGGTTATTGCCTTAGTGTTTGGAAAGGTCTTTCAAATTTCAGGCTAAACAGTCAAGTGTTGTGACTATATAAATACTTATTTTACTTACTGTACCAGGGATATTTTAAATATGGCCCTAGTCTTCTGTTTCAATAATAGGAAAATGCAGGATGAATATCAAGAGCAGACTCTTAGCAATGAGATTAACTGTTACTGCAAAAAGGTCCCAAATGAAAAGTGTATGTTGGTTCTTCCAAAGCATTTAAAACTTCACTAATTCCAAACTTTTGGAAGACATTGTTCTTTTCCAAGAGAACAGGGATGGCCAACCAAGCTGTGTTGATCTTCATGTTAGCCTAAATGAGCTATAGAACATGCTGTGCAGCTCAGAGGATGGAGAGAGCTCTGGAGATTGTCACCAGTAGAAGAGGACACGAACCCCAAGGAAGTGCAGGCAGTAGCAGAGTAATTGTGGAGCTGAGTCTTCAAGAAGCCAAAGTTTGGTCTGTGCAGTCCTGGAGACAGACTTCAGCACTGCTGGGAAACCACAAACTGGAAGCAGATGGAATTCAGCATCCCAATGGGAGACCCCAATAGGGGGTGAACTGAGGTCCCTGTCTTGTGGGAGAGGCAGGGAGGTCTGCCCCAGCCCAAGGGTCTCGCACAGCATCTCAAGCCCTGCCCAGATCTAGACCTTTGTCCCTCCACCTCGTGTGTGGCCCCTTCAACCACCTGGCTCTGCACCTGATTCTGCTGGAAGTTTAACAAACTGAAAGTTCCCACAGTGCTTTGAGATCCCCAGCAAAAGGCACTGCAGAAATGCAAATGTGCTCAGTTCCCAGCTCAAATACATTATTGATTTGCTCATTTGCCAGGGGCCACTTGTCAAAAGTATAACAGCATTAGTAGCACTTGACGTAATAGGGGAATGGAGAGGTCTGTGATTAAGTTTAGACAGCCTTGTTTGACTTAGTTAATTGGTTAAATATATTCAGTTACATGTGATGCTTCAGAATTTCAGCTCCAATAAAGTATTATATTAATTTTAATTAAAGCTCAACAGAGTTGGCCAAATATTTCTATTTTCTGAATATTTTTCTTAATCATATAATTCATATTCTGATAAAACAGGGATTCTGGTAGCAACTAAGGCCTGGAGCACTTTGTCTGACCATGAGAACTTGAAAGAAGAATAGATAGGCTAACACTGAGGAGAAGTGAATTTATTAAAATCTTTCTAACCTGAAAAAATATTGAGTGGAACAAGGAAAAATTCCCCTCTGCCTCAAGACAGGATTAACTGACGTCTATTCTGACAGATGTATTTCTGCTATTTCTTATAAATTACTGTCATGAAAACCGCAACTGCAAGAAGTTGCACCTCCTCTTAAGTTTGCCCAGAAGCTTCGTGTTGGCAATCCCTGATCACCATTTGCTGTTCCCTTGCTTAAGACCTGCAACCATCACAACAGGAAGGGCAAATAGCATCCCATGGGTTGCCTTGGCTAAGAGTCCCAAAAAGTGAAGACTCTCACCAGTGGAACCTGAGTGATTCCAGAGACAGAATTCCTTTGGTTTCCTGATTAAGGACACTCATGTAGGAATCATTATTTATTTCAGTGTTTTTCCAAGGAGGGAACACTCATGCCAGGGACGTGTTCACACCAAAGGCAGATTTGCAAAGAAATGCTCCACTTGGGCCAAGAAATTTTCCTTAGATCTTGCCTGGAGAGGCTCAGTCTGGCTTGCTGAGCTGCTGCCATCCTTGGGCCATAAAGATCTCCATCCAAAGCCCATCTGTAGTTAGGTGAGGCACATGCAAGCCCCAGTAACATTGTCAGACTGGCAGAACTGGAACAGTCTCACCTGACCACCACAGCACACCAAGACATCCAGCAGGTGTTGGGAAGGCCAAGTTCCCTTGGCTGCCTCCAGTGAACCCCACTGGCACAGTAATTACCAGAGTGGGTATTGCCTTCCTAATGACAGCAATTGAAAGTGCAAATACAGCCACAGCACATTAAAAATAGCCCACTGCTCTCATGAAGCAGCAGCTGCATCTGAGGACTTTTCCCAATGCAGAGCTCTCAGGACCGCCCCCCCAAGCTTTCCTGCCAGCTCCCCACCCCTCTGCTTTGCATTTCAATTATTTTTCCTTCTCTCTCCTTGAATACAGACTCAAAGATTCGAAAGAAGAAAGATAGAAGACAATTTCTGTGCTGCCTACTGACCATACTCTTCTTTTCTTTATATTACCTACACAGGCAGTCAATTAAAAAAATGGAATATTTTTCTTTTGCAGTGTTGGGATCCAACTCTACAGGCCTTTAATTATCTATCAGTTGAGCCAGGACTGGGAGAGGGTGGAAAGAGCATCTATTCTTTCAGCTGATCTGTCCCTGAGAGCATTTAGCTCAGGTGTTTTAAGCCTAGTGATAAAAAATAACCCCCTTTTGCATGTTTTTTCTTGTGCTCTCTGCTGCAAGATCATTAAGGCTCTGATCTCCTGAATTCCACAGGGTCCAAATGGCCAGGCACATCTATGAGGACTTCACTGATCAAGGGCCCCAGCTTGGCCCAATGGTCACACCTTACATAAAAGATGAATTCATAAATCTTCTTTAGAGCATCTGTATGTGGTAAATGATGCTCTTGACAGGGCTGATAAACCTCAGCACTAACTTCTGCTGGTTCAACTCTGTGTTTAATGATGCACCCCACACACACTTTTTATCACCTGTTGTTTGCACACCTCCCCTTAGACCAGCCCAGCAGGGAGTGCCTGGAGCAGACGATGGGGTGTCCTGCTCCTTCCCAGAGCTCTGGCAGGAATGCTCCAACTCTCAATAAAATGGGTCATTAGCAGCTTTGGGGTGAGTTGCTCTCCCTGCTCACATCTTCCTCCAACCCATAGCAGACCCCACAAAGGTGGATGAAGGGGGTCAAGAATGAGACACGAGAACAGACCCCTGTGCATTGTGTTGAGGATTCACAGCATTGATGCCTGGGCAGTGTGAGGCTTTGCTGAGTCGTGCTGTCAGTAGTGTTTAACAAATATGGCAGTGGGATAACGCTGGTGTTTAACAAGGGCAGCAGTGGCATAATGCATAAAAGGCCACAAGCAGGTTGGGACCCAGTGTGCAGCAGCCTAAGAGAAGAAGCCTGATATCTCACTCTAGTGTCAGAGAAACCAGAGTTATGTTCTCAGGGGAGCCAGTCATGGGGCTGGGACGGACTGAGATATAATTATGGAATAATGCATGTTCTTTTCCCACCACTCCCCCCTCTCTAAATTAGCTGTCATGTCACTAGAAACGTTTCTGTGTTCCACAATCAGTCCACTTAACTGTAACAAAGCAGTGCAGATCTATCAAACTCACAATGAGCTCCGCTAATGACCGCTGAAATTACCAAATCAGTCCTGCTTCCCCCACCCTGCCCTTCCCTCCGTGCCCCTCGTCAATCAGAGCTTTGCTTGCAGCCCTGCTCGAGGGGAAACCACGGTGTCAGGCTCCACACCCATGTCTTTGCCATGCAAAGGTGTTCTTCTGGGTGCAGAGTGTTGATGTTGCTGGGATTGTGCCTTTATTCACTGTGAGGGGGCTGCTGGATGCCAGGGGTGGCTCCAGGCAGGCACTGGAGAGAGGCAGCAGAGGTACAGGCAGCAGTAAAATGCCAGCAGAGTGCATTGTTCTGGTCCCTGATTATGCATTTAACTGCATTGCTAAGCACTAAGCACATCCTTTTTTTTTTTTTCTTTTTTTTTTTTTTTTTTTTTTTTGCAAGCGCTCCTCGGAAGTGCAATCTCGCTACTATTCAAATACAATGTGGCTTCTATTCTCTCTCCCAGTTTTAATTATGTGTCCGCCACTGCTCCTTCTCCAAGCTGGCGGTCTCTGAGATTCATAATTTCAGCCTGACACCATAGTAACCACTTAGTTTGATTCAAGACTCTAATGTCATCACTGGCTGGTCTTGAATAGAGCAGGGAGAGAGGGTGTAATTTGAAGGCAGCATCACATAGAAACTGCAATTATTTCTCCCTTTCTGAGGGAAATGTAAACAAAAGGTCATCACTGGTCAGTGCTCTTCATTTCCATCCTCACACACTGACAAGCTGACTTTTTTGTATATTATTTATTTCTTCACCCACTTACATGCCTCCACACCAACACCAGGAGCAGCAGCCAGTGCTGGTTATCACTCCTGTGTGGGGACATGACCACTCCATTGGGGGGACTCCTCTGGTGCTTGAAAATGGCCACAGACAGCTCTGGAAGGCAGTCTGGTTCCCATGAAGTGTCTGGAAGGGACTGTCCCTGATGGGCACACAGCTGCTGCAGCCCTCCTGCCACAGCCAGAGGCTGCCACAGGCAGTGCACAGCAGTGACACATCCCTGGCTTCTGCTGTCCTCCTGTGGAAAGGACTTGATTCAGATCCTCTTATTCTTCATGTTTCTCCCATTTAGTTCCCAGATAGAATTTCTTCCACTGTTCCTCTTGAATTAAATATGTGAGTCTCTCCTCTGGGGATCAGACTCCATGAGTCCAGGAATGACCTGAGAGCCCCTGAGAGCCCTCCTGTCCCCTCCTGTCCCCTGCCAGCTCAGGGGGATGCTCACAGAGGCTCACACTGAAAGAGCTGATGGGCAGTAGTGCCACAGCACAAGAGACTTGCCCAAGGTCCATGGTTTGCCCCTTCTCTGGCCACAACCTTTCTCTGATCCTCCTGGGAACGGCAGAGACACATAAGATGAATATCAGAAAGACAGATGAATGTGCACACACAGAAAAATGCAATTCACTCGGCAGCATTCGCTGCAAATCCTGCTGCACTAAATGAAGCTTTCCTGCCTTCCCCCAATGGCTCAGTGATAGAAAGGAGTTAAGTGGAAATAAATGCTCATATCAAATCACAGGTATTGATTTTCTGAGCTAGTAAATGAAGGCACTTTATCTCCGATGGGAGATTGAATGTCTGTGTGCCATGCTTTGCTCCATTTTCATAAAAAGGAAGGCATGGTGGAATTATTTTACCTGGCTTCTCATAAAGTGTAGAGGGAGCAGATTCTCATGCCCATGACATGGGGTATCAATCAGGAGCAACGTCACCCCAGTGATGGAGCCACTGAGGATTGACAATGGCATAGCAAGCCTGGGAGGCTGCTCCTGGGCATTGGCTCGTCCTTCAGCAGATGTGGCAGCGCCTTTCATGGGTGCCTGCAGTCCCCTTCCCTCTCCAGGTGATGGGGATGGGCAGTTCTCTGCAGTTTTTGCTTTGGTTTGCTAGAAGGTAATCTTACATCTAAATCATTTAATTCTACTGGCTGGTTTAAGATGAGAACAAGAGTTTCACTGCTACTTATGCCCTTTCTTGAGCTCTAATGAGTTTTGAGCAGGATGTGATATTAAAATTATAGGTACATTACATTTAATAATCTGCAGAAAGCCTTAAAGGGAGTTGTCCATGGCCTTGAGGAGCCGTTTAGAAGATCAAAGCTGACTGTTGAAAAGTAATTCATGTAGACAGGGGAAGTCACACCCACAAGGGTCCTTGGAAACACAACCTTTTTTGACCAGGTTCACCTACACAGGCATAACTAAAAGTGAAAGAGCTAAATTTCTGCATCTGAGCTCTGCAGATCTGTGTTCAAACCTTCTGTCTTATCTGGCAGTTACCCATTTTATCAGGCAGATCTCTGGCACCAGCAATCCATCTCTGCAGCCCTCCACCCATTTCACTACACAGCCAGCCCTGATGTATTCTGCTGCTGATATTTTTCAAAGTGAAAGAGATCAAATACATAAAAATAGATACAAAGAAATAAGCCATTAAAAAGCAGACCCCATGCTTTTGCAGAACATGGATTCTTCTGTTATAAAACTGTGGTGCTAAAAAAAAAACCCTGCATTTTCACTCCCTGCCTTCCATGACCCTGCACACCAAGATAAATCAGAGAGGGTCCAGTTTAATCCACTGACAGGGAGAAATGAAATGGCAGGTGGATTTCAGCCAGGAGTGACTTTTGCATGGGTGAAGGATGATTAGAAGAGACACTCATGTTCCTGACTTGGAGCCTGGCTGCCTTTCACATCCCCTCAGTATTCAATGGAGAGCCAACCTGGGATCACTGCCTCCAGGGACAAAACCACTGACCTTAAACTCTGAGGCCTCTCTGTGTCTCAGCTTGAAGAGACCTGGAATTTAAGAGAGGGTTGGCACAGCCCGAGGTTATTGCTCTGTCCAACCTTAGCCTTGCAACTTCTGCAAAGTCTGAGGGAACAGGACCAAAACCAACTCCATCACTTTGGTGGAGAAAAGCTCCTTTTCCCCATTGTAGATTCCCATAGGACAACAGGAGGGAAAATTTTCTCTTGATAATCAGTGGTTGAATTTGAAAGGTGAGAAGTGGCAATATGTGTCTAAAGAAGCAGCAATTCTCACTTTGCTTGGAAGGAAACCTACAGAATAAGGGAAGCTGCTCAGACCCTGTCCCTGCCAGCCATTGAGCATGGCCCTGTGGGGCAATGCTGTTTTGATGTCAGGCTCCCACAGTGGTGTTTGCTGAGCAGCTGCAAAGCAGCACTGTGAAAATAAAAGAAATAGTTTTGTGACAGTGTCCTTTGAAATTTACTTTATTATTTTGGAGTTATTCTACCTCCTCAAGGTGGTATCTGAAATCTTCCAGGAGCTCAGATTTGCCCAGGGAAGTGGGCAGAACTCTTTTATAGATCTCAATTGAAGCACTCGAGTCACTTTTGTCAGAGTCACAGGGCAAATAGGTGAGAATTCCTTTTTATTCCCAGTGGGATGGCTGAACACAAAGCTTTATCAGTCTGTTTTGGTAGGATTTCAATTTTCATTATGATAATCATACACCACTAATATTTTTAGCCTCTCTTTGCAACCAGTTGTGGGTTTTGGGTTTTTTGAAGGGGAGAAGGGGGATTCTTGGGGAGAGGGGGAGTGTTGTTGGGGTTTTTTTAGTGGAAGAAGAGGATATGCTACTTTTTATTCATATCCCTCCCACCCACTTGTCTGAGGCATCTTTTTCAATAATCTTACTGCAAAAAGCAGAAACACCACCCTATGCAACCTTTCCACAGAGTGCAAACATCAATCCTGTCTTATTAAGCTGAAGCTAAAATGCTCATAGACAAACTGTTAACAAGAAGAAAGCATCCACGCTGTGGTAGAAAAGATAAAATGCAGTAATTGTCCAAACCTTCAAGAAAGAATCTCTCTGTAGGGAGAGGAGGACCTTTTTCCTTCCTGTGGCAAGTGGCCAGAAGACTCCAGGAAACCTCACTTCACCAATATATATTTATTTTTTATATTTAGGCACAAAATCACCTTTCTTTCCCTTAATTCCTGTGAATTTGTTCCAAGGACAGACAAGAGAAGCTAATACCTTTCCCTGCCCAGTTTCCTGCACATGCTAGCCCTATCTCACATTGCTGCTCTTTTTTGAGTGCTTTCTGAATCTGATTTATTTGTGTCTCACAAAGAAAAAGAAAAGGCTCTTGCTTTCATGTCTACACAGCAAGAAGAGGGAGAACTGGAGCATGTGCAGACATATAGGGTGAATTAATCTGATTGAATTCAGGCTTCTAAGTTTAAGCTAGTCACCCAAAGCTCCTTTCAGTACAGTAGGCAGACATCTCATCAATATACAGTCAATGGAGCCAGAGGTGTAATTCATCTCATTCCAAAGTAGATGCCTAAAGTAGGTCACATGAATCACACCCTTGAGAGTTTTTCTTCTCCCCATTGACTGTAGAAGAATCCCAGCATGACTAAATCACTTGTAGATGCTGAAACCAGCTTTGACTGAGTGGCTTCCCTCCATTGCACAGTGCCACTCCATGCATCCACGTGCTTGTGGGAGCCACTTTTCTCCCCTGACGTCTCTGATGCTGAGGGTTTGCTGTTGTCCATATTTACTCCTGGCAGGTAAGGCAGGCCCAGCTGTGGAGGCACAGGGATAAAGGCCCAGGTCTCACTGAGGGACCCTGAGGCAGACTAGAAGGGCACTGAGAGCGGGGTAGAGCAACATGGAAAAGATTGACATTGTTATCCTGATCTTGGATACAGCAGAGAGCCCTGGGCAGGGCAGCACAGCTGGATGGAGCAGTGCTCTGCAAGCATCTTTTGGCAATCTATGGAAGTCCTCACTTATCATCATCGTCGTCATCATCATCATCATCATACCTGGAGTAACCAAGAGAGAAAGGAGAAGACAACACGATTGAAGCACCAGAATATTGGAGCTCAATCCTTTTTCTCTGCTATGGAATGCAATTCACTGCCCCTGTGGCTCCATTTCCCTCCTGTGGCACTAAAATAAATGTCTCTTCTGTCCCCCTCCTTGGATTTATTTCTTGGATTTTGAATTTCTTATCATCTTACTAGGTGACAGGGGATGAAGGTGTAAACCCATGGCCCAGTGAGCTGCTGATCTCTGGATTGATACACAACTTTAGTCCAAATAGCAATAGCATTAGTATCTGAAGATGGAGGAAGAAACTGAGAGCTTAGTTGGGAATGTGAGATGGATTCACTTGGTCATTTTGCTGGAGAAAAGGCATTTTTCCTTTCTCTGCAAGGAGATTCTTTAACTGACCTTTAGATTAAAAAAAAAACCTCAGACAAACAAACAAAATCCCAGACAGAGAAAAGAAAAGAAAAGAAAAGAAAAGAAAAGAAAAGAAAAGAAAAGAAAAGAAAAGAAAAGAAAAGAAAAGAAAAGAAAAGAAAAGAAAAGAAAAGAAAAGAAAAGAAAAGAAAAGAAAAGAAAAGAAAAGAAAAGAAAAGCCCAAACTTAAGTTCAACAGCATGAAAATAGAGCTGTGAAATGCACACCAGTGTGCTCAAGTCTAACTAGAAGCCCTCCAAAGCAGAATCCAAAAGTTATTCATAAGATTTTGATGCCTAGTGAAGAGAACTTTTTAAAGCAAAGGAAAGAAACCTGTTGCAGGCTGAACAAGTGAGTGCTTCACACAGCTGTTTTCATGAATCCAGAAAGACAGTCCATACATTATTTAAACCATCCAATTTATTGAACAGCTCAAACAGGTTCTCTCTACACCAGTCAGAGCTGACAAGGGCTCACAGAAAACTTTGCAAAATGTTCTGTTTTCAGCTAGTTCTGCTCCAGCCATGGCAAGTTTTGCTCCCTTGCCTGGATCATTTGCATGTATAAAGGCCTTGCTCCTGTCACCTCTTTCCTGCCTCAGAGCAGAACCTCTGGTGTTAGCAAGAGTCACCTGTGCTTCTTCAGAGAGAGGTGTTGTAGAGCTCCATGGCCCCAGGGCAGCACCTTCACATGCAGTGATGACTCTGCTGGCAACATCACAGCACAGATATAACAGCACAGGAAAAGATGAGCCTTTAATAACACCCATTCTCAGATCTGTTGGATCTGGAATAGCAGACATTAGCTGCAAGGCAAGTGCTCCCATCCATGGGTTTCAAGAGAAAATTGTGTTTAAAATCCTTTCCAACACTCACACAGTGAACTGACCACCCTTGGGTATCAAAGAGATGCATAAGCCATAAAAGAAGTTAGAAGTCCACATGTTTCCAGATAAAACCCACACAGGTAGGTCTCTTACAAGCTGTGGAACTGGGAAGAAAATCAAACTTTTCCACCCTTCAAATAATGTCTGTTTTTCAGCCTGTGCTTGAATGAAAGTTTACATCTTCAGTTGAAGTGTCCTAACAAGCTCTTTTCCTTAGTAACAATCCTTTGCCTCTCCAAGATTTTCTCAGATCTGAGTCACAAAGTTTTGTGTTTATGTTGGAAATGTGTGTTAGCAGATCTTCCCTAACTAGTAGGGCATTGGCAAGGAGCAGCTGAACAAGAATGTGCTCATACATGCACAGACACACTCAATGGACCCTGCACAGCTAGTTATAAATCTAATAAACTGGCAAGCACAGCGAGCCTTATGCTGCCCATAAATAATTCACTGCCAGGATGCTTGTAGGAACAGCACCTTCTGCATAGTCCACAGGAAATTCTAACAGGTACCAAGCCCTGCTGACTCCAGTTGTTAATCCTGTTTATTGCTGCAGTGCCAAAGGGCCAACTCAGAATGAGCTGCCTTTGGGCTAAGTGCTGTATAAACACAGACTCTTGAGTTTAAAAGGACTTTGGGAGGAGAAATCTCTGGTATAACTACATTAGCTCAGCTCCAGGACTGTCAAGACACAAATTTTTTTTCCTCTCTAAGAAACAGCAATAGCTTTTAGGCAAAATTCTCTGCTTTGTGTTAGAAATAGACCCAAGCTGCTGAGTCTGGAGTCTGATAAGGATGTGAATGTCTCAAGCTCTAAAAAATTTGTATGAGTTTGACTTACTAGACTGCCCTCTGCAGCATGTTTCACCCCAGTGGGAGGAAGTGGCTGAGCAGGGAGGAAGAGTATGCCACCTCAGAGGGACCTGAGGGGTGATGAAGGTCTTGGGAGGGGTCCTGAGTGGACCAGCACTGAGGCAATGTGCAGAGTGGGGAGGAGGCTGTGGTTGTAAGACAGTGTTCTCCATCATGGTTCATGACCAAAGTGAGCCAAAAAACAAGGAGAGGGGAATCTGCATTGCTGAGAGCTTCCACATCCAGAAAAGGCAGGCTCAGCCTCAGAAATTTCCTTTTCTTTGTCCCCTTTTCTGCATGAGGACTTCTGGTTGGCAGGAAGAAGAGCTGTGGTGGCAAAAAAATGATCAGGTAGGATCAGGTTTGGAGTGCAGTGTGCTGATGTTTCATGAGCTGCTTAGGAGAGATTTCTAACCTGGAATATGTCTGCACCACCTTCAGTAAGGACCTGCTTCCCTTTGGACCACAACAGGATCCCCTGCTGGGTGGTGCCCAGGTTTGTGGAATCTGTCCATTCAAGCAAAATGAAACCAGGCTTGCTTTGGGGCAACAAGGTTCCTCCAGGACCAAGGTGGCATTGGAGAGAAATAGAATTCCTCTCCCTGTGCTCAGCCACCCATCCCTGGGGCTCACCAGGTTTGTGCTCTCCTCTCTCCAGTCACAAACACAAAAAGCCTTTGGGATGCTGCCAGAACAATCCACAGGAGCCCTGCCTTAGCCTGCTCCTGTTACTTACAGAAGTTTCTGCCTCAGAATTACCTTCCCAAAACCTCCTATCTGCCCATCAGACATTCACCTCAGATATCTCAACCCAGGGCAAAGTGAGAAGCTCAGACTGGAAAACAGCAGGTACAATAGAGGATGCAGGTAGAAGACAGAATCAATGACTTCAAGAGAAAAACTACAATTGCACCCCATGCTGTCACAAAAAACAAGCCATATCCCAGCTAACAGAGGGGAGAATCACTCTTCTTTTCCACCAGCCAATGACTTAAATTGATTTAATGTAGGAAGTCATCCTGACTAATCCTAATTTTATAGAGTCTAATGGCCATCACTTAGCTGTGATCACACTTCACCCAGTGTGTAAAAGGGACAATGGTCGAGTTAGGGTTGGATGGGAAGGCAAGTGAGAGATTATCTGCTCTACAGCTGTTGAAAATGAGGCAGGAAAGGAGGGTGGAGGGGAATAAACCCACCCTGATTGAGCAAGGCAGTTCCTTAGCACATCACAAACTGCATGAACGGATCCTGAGCGACTGCAGAGATCTCCTCTCTGTATTGGTTTTTAAAGATTTCTTTCCCTGTAATCTGCCTTTTAGGATCTAAATGGGCCATGACAAAAGACCTCTGATTAAGCACTTCTTTTGCTTTGTTACACTTCTGGGTGAAATTGGTGTTCCTGAAAATAAAATATCCTAGTAAAAATGAAAAGAGAGAGGACTGATTGCTTGCTCTCAGTGCTGGAGGCTCTTCACTGTCTGGTCCAAAGTTGTTGGAATTTTAGCCATAACTCATTCTGGGTCAAATGCAACATTTTACTCAATCAGAAATAAATAATTTAATTTTAGGTTTGGGGAAACTTATTGTGGCTATATGAAACATCATATAAAAAATACTTAGGTTACTTTTTTTCTACTTTGAGGAAAACTTTTTGAGTATTTTAAAATACCATCCGCCAAAACAAACAAAGCTGCAAAATTATTTGGCTAAGCCATGCCTGCAATTCAATAAAACGATTATGAGCTAGCCCATCCAGCTTTACTATCAAAGGAAAGTAAGCTTCTCATTTAAGTTTCTTTTTCCAGTGGGATTTTACAGAGCTTAGAAGAGACATTTTTTCTAATTTTCTTTAAAAATTATCCAAGAGTTAGCTTTATAAGGACCATGGTGGCTGCAGGGGAAACAAGCAAATTAAACTAACTAAAACCAAAACCAACAAACACAGCAACATCTCCCCAGTGCTTTCCCTGTGCTTGGGGAAAGGAAAGATAAAATTGAGCACCACAGAGCAGAGGGAGCCCATCTCCTGTCCCTTCAGCAATCCAAGTGCTCATTGTTCAGCAGGGAGGACATGCTTCAGCCATCACAGCCTGTGCCAATCCACAGCCATTTAGCAACCCAGGGTACACACACTCCTTCAGCTCAAAGCTCTGGTTTTCTGCTTTCCCCTAGGACAAGTGAAACGCTGCATTACACAAATGTGGTGCAAGCAAGTGGCATCTCTGCTGAACAGGACTGATGATGCTTGCAGGACACATGCATGGCTGGAAGGTTAAGTCCTGAAGTGATGAAGTGACAAAGTGAGGAAGGATGGGGAGAGGAGCTCCTCTTTCCCCTGTGATGAGCATTGTGCTCTGGTAGGGAGGAGAGGCATGTTATTACTCATGGAATCTAAACTGCATACAAAATAGGGTGCTAATGGTGGAAGATAACACATCTGAACATCTCTCAGAATTCTGCTCCTAGGGAGGATTGTTGGCATGTTGGCAGTGGAGGGGAAGCAGCAGAGGGAGTTCAGTCCCAGAAATTATTGTGTCTGCAGCGCCAGGCACAAACACCTGAGCCAGTAAGGGACAAATGTCCCCACGGCTTACCAAGATAAAACCCTCAGCCTGGTAAGCAAGGCAATGCCTGTCACTTACAGCAGAATGAGTTAGTCTTTCTAACTCTTTCCCTCTGAAAAAGTGATTCCATAACTCCCAGGTCACCAAGCAGAAGGATCTGGATTGCAGAGCATTGCTGGTACAACTGAGGTAAATCTTCTTTAGAGGTCTTTCACTGCCTGGGAGAATTGGTTCTCCTTCATCTCAGAGGGAATTTTTCACAAAATGTTGGATCTCTTAGCAGTCCAAACACACATCTGGTTTTTATGGGTCCACCCAGTTCTCATCCAGGAAACTGAACAAAAATTTTGGTTAATGAAGAGCTCAAAGTCTGCATTAGCTGTTTGTTCCAGCTGTTTCCTGAATTAAGCAGCCAGACTGGGAAGTCAGAAGCATCTCTGAGCCACTGGCCAAGCCCCTGTGCCTGTAAATCTGATGGGTTGAGTTCTGCTCTTCTTTGCCCTCCAGCACACACACCTGAAAAGGTCAGGGCAATCACTTCATCCTGATAGCTCTGGAGTAGGAGGCAAAAGCAGAGGAATATCTGAAAGACCCCTGTGTTTTTCAAGTTTACACACTGCTGTTCCAAGGGAGAGAAGAAGTGAATTTCCTCTCAGCCCCAGAGACCTGAAGATTCAACAATGTCCATACAGATGTCAGAACAACTCTCTCCTTCATCTCTCCTTGAGATCTCAAACACCTGCTTCAACATTCCTTTAAGCAAAAGGGCAGTTGGTGTTCCAGATGTCTTACTTTGCAACCAAATGATTTTTTTGTCCCTTCAGCATCCTTCCCCATGCTTGCCAAATTTGCAAGAGCAAGTTGCATGAGAGCACGATCTTTTGCCTTTCACCTCTGCCTCATTACTCATTGGGTGTACAATTTTCAAAGTAAATATTCCAGGGACAGAAGTAGGAGGTAGCTGAAGATTTTGCTTTTGGGGGCAGGCTCTGCAAATAATTCTTGAATGGGGGAGATTAATAAAGCAGTAGGAAACTTGAAGTTTTAATGCTCACCTCCTTTCCTATCAACACTTGAAAAAACAGTGAAAGAGAGCCATGATTTGCCCAGAGAAGAAAGTAATTAGATAAAGCAAGATGCATGTGTGTTTGGTAAACTCTTCCCTCAAACCTTCAGTGGTTGTTCCAAAATGTGCACAGAAGCTTGGTGTTCCCACCAAAAGAAGCATTTCCAAGGCTCCCCATCAGAACAGGGGGGAAGGAAGGTGGGAGGCAAGAACAAGGAATTGAGTTGTCCAAATTGATCCTGCAGAGCCACAGGTCATGTGCTGCCCCCTCCAAGGTGCCCAAGTCCTCCTTGCCCTGGACCAAGAGCCTTTGGAAGTGGCTGTCACCAGAGCCCTGAGCTGCAGCATCACAGCCCCCTGGTCCCAGCTCCACTGCAGCAAACCTTTGGCAAGGGCTGGCTCCTCATTCCTTCCAGTGCTCAAATATCCTCAACCACACCTCTGGGGAGAGTGGAAATTGTTAGCCAAGCAAATTGCTTTTTGGATTGCTTTTTGTCCCCTTGTGAGAGCTTAACTTTAGGAGCTATCAGGGGAAGGGGTGACATGATCAGGTGAAAACCCCACATCCCAGAGGTTGCTGCAGGGGCACAATATATATTAATAAATTAATTCCTTGCAGCTGAGGCAGAAGCACAGAGCAGCCACTGCTGCTTCAGAAGACTATAGATTTTTGATGAAGCAGTGTGGAGAAAAAGACCTATTTTATACCTAAATAATAAAAATAATAAAGGGAGACAAATAAATAAATAAGTAAATTCTGCTTGATAAATGCATTATTAGCTGTAGTAGGAGCAATTACAAGAAGAATGGGAAGTGACAGCTGCAGGTCCCAGATAGCCAAAGCACAAAAGGGGAATTTTAGACAAATGTCCTTCAGATAATGGATTTGTTTCTCATCTAGTTTGGGAAGGGAAGTATGGGAAACATTAACAGGCTGTGCCTCACATAGGGAGCAGAGATGCTGCAGGAATAATTTAGCTTCTTTTTTTTTTCTTCCCTGGTGCACCTGATTTCATATTTGTGTAAAGCAATGTGGGTTTCTCTGTCCTCAGCCCCCTTGCTCAGAGCTATTCCCATAAAGAGAAAAAAAAGAGGGTCCTGGGATTATCTTCTCTATAAGCATGTCTGTTGCAGGACTGGAAGCTCAGATTAATAAGGGAGTGAGGTGACCTCTGGGAATGGGATCCCCAGCTCTGGGAGTGTCCATGCTGGGGGGGCAATGGAAACTTGATGGCAGCAGCCCAACAGAAACCATCCAGAGACTGCTCTTAGGAGGCCACTTCCTCCAGTTACCTCAGGGACTTGCAGAAGTAAGGTTTGCCATGGGTATCTCATTCACCAGGCTCTTTGCTTGCCTGATCAGCCTCCCCAGTACATGAAATCCACTCTCCCAAGTCCATTGCCCACAGCAATGCATTTCCACACAGCAGCCCTACAGCCCTGCTGGGCCAAACTAGCATCGCTTCCCCTGTGACACCTTCTACCTTTGTGAGCCCTGTGTAGCCCCACCTCAGGTCTGTATTCCCTCTGCTGAGTGATGCTTGCCTGGGACATGGAGGAGAAGCAGCTGGGTGGAGCCATAGGGGCTCATTCTGCTCCAGACCTTGTGCCAAATACCCAAGGTAAAGTTGCTGGATCTTGCTGTAAAATCTTGTCTCAATGCTTTTCCCAACAAGGATGAACAGTGAAAAAAGTGAAGCAAATTCCTCCATTTCTTCCTACTGGCCAGTTCTGTCCATGCCCCTAAGACTGGTATTTGGAGCCACACTTGTTGCCCTTTCCATGAGGAGCACCCACCTTTTACTGCTTTAACCCACAGCACTTTTTGAGCCACACAGTAATAAAAGCTTTCAGCCTTTTCAGGAGCATGGCAAGGCGTAGGTGATGGAAGGTGGAGGGAGAATGACTCCCCTGGATAGCAATGCTTTCCATTATAACAGTGTGAGAACCAGTTGCAATTTTCTGGGGACGATGACACTGAGGTCATACAAGCTGTATTGTAATTTACATCCAGGAAAATGTAGCCAGACATGACCAGACAATGAAGGATCACTCTTTCAGTTATTATGAACAAAGAACATGCAGCAGGAAATCATAGAGGCCTCTCTACAAGACCCCTTTGCCTTCAGCTTAGCTCCATCCCAGCATAATTGCACTCCCAGGTTTGCATTAGTATTTTCTCCTGCCTCTGCCATGTCCTCTTCTCCCTGTGTGTCATTCAGAGCCATTAGCAAAGATTGCACAACCCTACTAGGGATCCCCTGAAGGCATATATAAACTTTCCTCACAAAATATGATCAGTCCAGCCTCAGGCAACACCCAAGAGGGAAGATTTCAGCCTGAGTGGTTACAATTGGGGAAAGGTGCAACAGAAAGTGGCATATAATATTAGGAAATGTGAGGCAGCCCTAATAGAAAGCACATTACAGGCCTGTGCTCTGCATATAATGTCTTGTCTCCAAGTTAATTGCTCAGCAGTTCAGCACACAAACAAAGACTGATGCTGTGACTGTGCAAGTGGCAGGTCTCATTCTACCATGAGCTTCTTGCTGCTAAAAAAAGGCTCTCCCTGTGTGCTGTCCCCTGCCTGCCCAGGATGAAAAAGAGTCTGGGAGAACAGCTCTCCACAAAACCAAATGGCCCTCCTGGACCTAAGGAGCTGAGGGTCTGCCACCCTGCAATGGCTGCACTCCCTCCTGTCAATAGAAGTGTTGAGCTGGAGCAGGGTCCCTGCAGCCTCTGCTCATCCCCAGTGCAATCCCTTCCCCAGCCCCAAGAAGGCTTACAGACACATCTTTGGTAATTGCAGCTCATGGCTGGTGTTTTGAAACTCTGCCAGTTCTGCTTTTGTAAAAAACAGGCACCTAGAGGCACTGGGACAGCAGCTGTGGCTCTGCTGATGCAGAGGTGTTAGAGCAAGGTCTGGGGAACAGGGAGCATCCTGCAGTGAGGATATGCCCAGAGGACTGCAGGCAAACCCAGCATGACTCTGCTGAGGTGGAAGAATATGCACAGGTCTGAAGGAATCTGAGGGAAGAGAATGATCAGGTGGGATGGGTAAGGGTTGGAGGACAATAAAACAGGATTGTGAGGGGGTTGCAGAAATGACAGGTTAACCACACACAGACTTGGTTATTCTTTTCTTACAGGGATCCAGATCCATCCCACATGGAGACAGGTAGGACAAGTTCATCCTACCCAATCACCTGGAAATACATTGGCACAGACAGCTGAGAACTCAGATCACATTTATTAAAGAGGAGAGGAATCCTGTACATACCATCATGATTTGTTTTGTTGGATTTTTCTTCTCCATCCCTTTTGCCATTCCTGTATGCACAGGACTCTGCTTATTGCTCCTGAAATGTTACCACAGGTCCTGCTCCAGTTCCTCACTGCCATCACTCCCCTCTGAGCCTAGAAAGGGAAGGGGAGAGAAGGGAGACCAGTATTATTGTTTGGTGAGATGGACAGTGGCTCTGTGGTCCTTCACATCCAGGAGAGGTCAGTCCAGACCACCAAGTGAAGAATCCCTTCTTAAACATCCCTCACTCTCTCAGGAGTGGTTCTTCCTATGGTAGCAGCTGAAATTCCTGCGTGGTTGTGACACAGATGGAAAAGAGATCACTTCTCTCCCAGGCAGTGCAAAATTTAGCCCATTTCCACTCCTGTGCACAAACAATGGGTGAGGGCAACTCAGTCCCAGGGCTCAGTGCAGACTTGCTGGGATAGGGGTATGAAGGAGGGAGTGTTGCAGGGAGATGCCCAGTGATCAGAATTAATCCCTACACCACCCACAAAGTTATCAGTTAGATAACTAGATGTATCAGATAATCTAGATCACTGGATCCAGATCCAGAGATCCCAACCATCATATCCATGATCCATGGGTACCCTTGGGTACCTTGGTGTCTCACAGGAGACTATTTCAAGAGCTATTTTCTCCTTTACCCACAAAGACATACTTTTCCTGTGCTGAGTGTAAGGACAACAACCTGGGAGCCCAGACAGGCTGGCTCCATCACATGGAAGATTGCACAGCCATCCTAGGCAGGACAAACACCCCTTCTGCAACAGTTTCTGCTTTGTCCCTGGGGATGCCCAGAGTATCTCTACTGGTTAGAAGGGTGCACTCACACATCTAAATAGGTGGGCATGGACTGAGGTGGGCATGAACAGGAACTCCGTGTTCACTACTCAGTAAGGTCAGCATCTCACAAATAATCTGGTGGTTCTTTGAGTCTGCACCAAGGCTGTGGCCACCACATGGCATTGAAGACTGAATCTGCAGGACTTGCTAAGAATTGTATTAGCATCCCTGTCTGTCCCTGCTGGGACACAGCTCCTTGGCACTTGGCTTGGCAAGACTTTCTAAGTAGACTTAAGGGCTATCTATGAGAAAAGCCAAAAATCTGGTGTTCCTGACTGCATGAACAACTGGTCTCACCTGGAATAATACAGCAGGGGGTGCAATGAAGTGTTGGTGTTTGGCAGCAAATAGATCTAGAAAGATTACCAGGCTGTTTCTAAATGGCAGAGAATGAATGGCCAAAGGTGAAAATTGTCTCTTCTCAGGAGTGCACTGTTTGCAATAGTCTCACTGCCCAGGAGGATACTGTAAGTTATCCCATGGCAAAAGATATTCTAATTTGTCTTCAGCTCAGCCTACAGCTGTAATCAGTGCTGCTAATCTTTAATAAAAGGGGTTCACAGGAGCCTTTGTTTTTAATGACATGGTGGGTGATAGCTCTTTCTTGTTATAATCCCCTCTCAGAAAGCATCTGATGGGGAAAATGTCTCCCTTGACAGTTTGCTTAAATTTTCATTTGCCAAAACACTGAATAAACTTCTTGTTTGTCTAATGGAACTAGAAGGAATTGTGACACATTTATTGTTTGTTTACTTCCTCACTGGGGCACCAGCTAAATTGAAGATGTCATCACACAGCAATGAGAATCAAGCTTCTTAATTTAACAGACTGGTTTGCAAACAAGGGTCTCCAAAGCACTGCTGAACCACACAGACTTTACAGTGACCACAGACTGAAACACATCAGTGAACTACAAACAGGAGAAGCAATGCAATGGGGACATAATTCCAGAAAAGCTGCTTCTTTTACAGGGTATCTCACAGAGCACTGGTCAGATGGTATCTGTAAAACCAGCCACAGGAAGACAAAGAGAGCAAATTTTCCTACAAATCCTACATAATTAGCAGCTGCTGCTGGATTAATGCTAGCTCTAATTCTGAGTGGGTAGAGGGGGGTCTGCATTTCTTGCCTGAATTCCCTCTATTATTCACTCATTTTATGCCCTCAAAACCAGGAGTAGAATTACTCTCATTCTACACCACACTAAGCAAGGAGAGCAGGCAGCAGTCGAGATGCAGACAGGAGCAGTCCCCCACGGATCGGTGAGATTTTCAGACAGATCAAATGTTGAGCTTCAGGTAATTGGCAGAGATCCTTTAATGTCTGAGTTTAACACTCACCTACTAGAAGAGAACGCAATTAAGCAACGAGATTTGGAAGAGTCTGAAGTGCCAGGTATAATAATTCAGCTGTAGTGAGCTGTTCAGAGGAAAGCTGAAGGCTGAGAGCTGTCAATTATACCAGAGGTGAATTAATACAACCAAATTCATGCACTGAAGCATCTTATTATTGCTATGATCACACTTTATTATGAAGCAGTTTGGGTGAGGTTATATTTTTAATTTATTTATCTATGTTAATTTTGTACAGAGGCAAATAAGTTATGAGTTGGGAATTGTATTAATTTCACTGCTTGGAAATATTTTAATAGCCGATTAGGTTGTTTGTTACTTGATGCTTTTTTCCTCTCTTCTTTCTGCTCATTAGAAAATTAGTCTTTTTTACAAGAAATACCACAGGCTAGCAAACCATAACCCCTCCTTGTTTTCATCCCCCACAAAATTTACTGCCCCCTAAACCCAGCTTCCTCATCATACATTTCCTTGCCTTCCCTGTGTTCACTTTCAGGGTTTACCTCTCCAGTGCAAATAGAAGAAGATTTTACTGTCTGGAGGGAAGTCTCCCCATCCTCCCCAAGGCAAAATACTGAATTTCATTCATACAGCAAGCACAAAGGGGCTCAGCAATCAGAATCCACAATCAAGGAAAATCATCATAGAATCACAGAATGGTTAGGGTTGGAAGGGACTTCAAACATTATTTAGTTTCATCTCCCCCTTCATAGTCAGGATCACCTTCCACTAGACCAGGTGGCTCAGCCTGGTCTTGAACACTTCCAGGGATGGAGAACCATAATTCAGCCACATCCAGGAAATAATTCACATTTTGAGGGCAGGATTTCACTGCACCCTCCCAGCAGCAGCACTGCTCTTTGCAGATCAGGCAGGCTGCAGGGGAGCCACACAGTTCTGGAAAGATGCTGAAGTGCCTTCTGCTTCTAGGTCATGATATATCACCCAGGCAAAAGTCACTGGTGCACATTTGGGATTGGTGTAAGTTGTCTCTTCACAGGACATGGCACATGGACCATGTACACAGGTTGGACACAGCACAGGAGACTGCAGGCAGGAGGCTGATGCTGCATTCCTGCAGAGAACAGTGCTCCTGGGGTCTCCAGCCAGCACCCTGTAATTGCACAGAGCTGATCTCCTGGGAAGTAGAAAGGAAAGAGCAGAGTTGGGGGAAGAATAAATAAATTCTGTGATCTCTCTTGTTTCCTTACAAAACTATGCAAGATAGAAACAATGTTTGAAAGCCCTGAGATGATACTGGGAGTTTTGCCCATCCCATTCAAAGAAACAGAGATGTCTGAATATTTTCCACTTTGACACTCTAGACATCTCAAGCAGTTTAGAGAAGTTAATTAGTTTTTCACCTTGAGAGGACAGGGTTCCAGGATTTTCCACGGTGTTCCAGGATTTTCCTCCTCCACACATGTGGCCCAGGTGATGTGGGGTTTGTGGTCTGCTAGGCATTTGTCTGTGGTGGAGCAGGAGTGTCTGCAGACACCAAGCCCAGCCTCTGGCAAGTCACTGTCCCTGGGCTGTCTCTGCCTTTCCATGACCTGCTCTGAATGGGAAGAGCCTTCAAGTGCCTCAAAGTGAGGGAAACGACCACTCTATTCCCTTGGCTGCAGATATATCAGCACAGCCTCAACAACTGTAGCTGCTGGAAGCTCAGAAATTTAGAGGAATCCTACAGTAACATTTTTCTTTGCCTTAATTACCGAAATAGACAAATGGGAAATTGGCCCATCATGAAGATAAATAGCAATAAAAAAATGCAGTTGAGAAAAGTGTTACTGCTAAATTATAATTAACCACCCACCAGCAGGTACCTGACAGAGGTGAGAGGGGAGGTTGTGAGCAGCCCCTCTCATTGGCCATCAGCACTCCTGCAATGCTCTTCGTTGCTGCACCTCTAGGGCACCTAATGCACCATTCTGCTTTCAGTGCAATTATAAAAGGCCACTTACATTTGCCACCCCCCCTCTTTGTCTCCCCACCCCAAGATCTCTAATAGTCTAAATTATCAGCAAATTGCCTATTTGATAAGGGCAAGCCATTTTGCATTGAGAGCTGAACTATTTCCCACTTCTGGGGGATAATATTAGGCAAATAACAAGCATCATTCTTTTGACATGTACAATTATTTGGCAAGTGTATGTTTGAATAGCCTGCTCCTTTGTGTGACAGGGTCCGTTCCCCATTAGCATACTTGACAGATGAATATGCTTGGTCCTTGTGGAAAAACCTGGCAGTAACCATGGTGATTGGGAGACAATGTTTTGAGTGAGGGATGTATTATCAATTTCAACTGGAAGTGGAAAAAAAAAAAAGAAGTGCACCACTAACGAGCTGATCTGCAATACAGGAGATATACATTGTTCCCAGGTAATTAAACCAATCTTGGTACTACTTTAAAACTCACATAAATTAGAGTCAGAGGTGTCTACCTGGTTTGCTGTTTTCCTTGTTCCCAATTGAGGTTTTTCTCCTTGAGTTTTAATTAACTTTCCATTTGAAGGAACTGAAATATGGCTTTCTACATCCTCCAAAGTTCTGGGGACCCCAAGGCAAAGGGTGGGTCACGAGGACACACCCTGTCCCTGGGTGTGCTGGGGAGGAGGTGAGTACCCAGCCTTAGCAGCCCCCACCACCTTTTGGGTTGCTCTGGCTGTATTTGGAGCTGTCCCTTTAGAGCTGTGGAAGGAGATGTGGAGGGAGATATTGCCCTCATGTCACCCATCAGAGCAAGCAGCTCAGCATGAGCTGTAGGGATCTTTCCTGACCTTGCTGAACCAAAGCCAAGATGCAGAGACTGGTTCCCACCTCGAAGATCTGATTTCATGTCAGGGTAGCTCTGATATTTGTGCTGGGTCCCAGCTCCTCCTGTGCACACAGATTTCCCAGTGGAAGTTCTGGGGATGGAGGCAGACACTTGGGGTTCCCTGGAGCATCTGAAGATACACCTCTGGATATAGCCCCAGACCCTCACAGGGAGGAGAGGTGTCCTTATGCCTGTGTTTGATCAGAGTGGCTGTTCTTGTGCCTTTCCTCCTTGGGAAAGCGACCAAATAACCCATGAGTAGCAATGCTTTGCGTTGAATCTTGTGTACTTAAATCTTTACAGAACAGACAAAAAGCATCCAAAAAGCATCTCCGTTTTGTCCTGGTAATTACTTTGCATCAGCTTTGCTGGGAATAGAGTGACAAAACACCCAGGCAAGGAGGATCAGGACCAGCTTTTCCTTCATGTTATGTTAGTAATAAAACCAGCAAACTGAAAGCATTGCCTAGTTCCTCTCCAAAGTCCCTAAATCTCTGTCACATAACCCCACTTTATGGAAAAAAAAGGCAGATTATAGAAAAAAGGTTATTATTAGCCATTTGATTAGGAACATATTCTCTACAGTCCCTCATTAGAAAGTATGTCCCTGCCTTTTTAGATATTAATTTGCCACCATTTCCAACACACCTGGTGCTCTCTGGCTTTTATTACTGTAAAATATCGACTTGGAAAATGCTGAGTCAGGTGCCTGGGGTGAGAGAAGGCAATTTTTACTGGAGTAATGAAGCCCTCTGCCTTTTAGGAATTCTTTTTTTTTTTTTCCTTGTTACTGAGTCTATTTTAGGCAAATATTAGATTTCTATTTTTCTTCCCCCTCACCCCCATCTTCTGTCCCCATCACTCTCCCTGTTTCGGACTGTGGCAGGTTGAGAGGCAGTGTTTCTGTGTCCATATGGCTCGGGATGCAAATCACCAGCTGCGTGGATGGGACCCTGGGGACAGCGAGCGAGGCAGGGCGTGCCCGCCCAGGTGGCACCGTCCGGTCCCCGGGGGGGTGACAGCACCGGAGCCTGGCCGTGCCTCTGCTGCAGAGCCTGCCGGTGCCACAGCTGTGACAGCACCAGAGCCAGGAGCAGAGGAGGCTTCTGGCCCCTCTTTGGGAGCCCAGCTGCAAATTCCTGCAAGGTTGCAGCACCAGAGCAGCTCCCAAAGCTTCTGGTGAGCAGCCTTGGTGAGCGTGGCTCTTGGGAGTTGCATGTGCTCCTGGGTTGGTTTCTTTTCATGGGAAAGAAGGGAAAATAAGGTAGGAGACAGGCTGAATACACCTTATCCAGCTGAATACACCTTATTCACCTGAATACTCCTTGTTCAGGAGCACACAGTGCCTTAGATGCCAGGTCTAGGCCAGCAAGGGCACTGAGGTGTTTCCCTTTGGTCAGAGGGTCTTTTGGAGAGGGTTTGGCTCCCTGGAAGACCAGAGAACCCGAGTACCACTGGTGGAGAGCCACACAAACAATGAAGCACCTCAATCTCCTGAACCAGGCAGATTTCTGCCCATTTTGTTGCAGGAGGGACCCTCTCCTTCCCACCCCAAAGATAAATAACACCATGATAAAAACTGTGGGGTTTTTTTTTGCTTGATCCATAGTCTCAGCTGTGCCAGTGACAAAAACATGGCAAAAAAAAAAAAAATCCATTGCTGCAATCATGAATACATTACACCCATGCCTAAAGAGCAGAGCTTTGTCCCAGATGGTGCTGATTATTGTTTTTAGTGGAGAAGGCTGTTTAAGTCACTTATTTTCTGCAGAAATAGTCCTGTGAAAAAGCAGCCTGAGCATCTTTTGCACCCAGCTGCTTTTCAGGAAACCTAGCAGCGAGCTGACCAAGCTGGGATTTCCTCGGGGTCTCTCGTGACATTAGCAGAAATGCTTTTAAAGATGTCACATTCATAAAAGAGCAAGGATGTGACCTGACTGAGGCAGGCATTTCCCAGGCTGTTTATCACCCTCCAATGAATGAATGGGAGCATTTGATGCTCACAGACTCTAACTAGACCAGAAGGGCACTCCCTGGGACTGTGCCAGCAGCCCTGCTCTTCTCAGAGACCATAAAACTGCATGTCCCAGGCACTAACACACAGGCCAGTGAGCAGCCCTTCATCCTGAAGGAAGCTGGGGAGCTTTACATATCCCATGGTGTGGCCTGCCTCTGAAATGTCCACTGCTGCATTTCCAGTGTGCTGCTGTTTAACAGTATGTGGCAACACCATGCAGCAATTCAACACAAGGGGGGGAGGAAGGCTGCCACAAAAACCTCAAACTGCCTGGAGGAATTAGTCCAACACTAACCTTTCCACAGGATACAGCCTCCCAGCCCTCACCAGTCTGAATGTCATGGCTGATTTAGGACCTAAGGCTCTAATACTCACCTAAAAACCAGCAAGAAAGATTTTGTCTGCCTGTGTTAAAGATTGCCATCCTGCCTCAAACTAAGTCTATATGAGAAGGGATGGGAGAGGTTTCCCAGCTAAGCACTTAATTCCCGGTGCTGTTATCTACACTAACATGTTCAGTCCTCATAAGGTGCCCAGAAAAAGTAACAGAAAGGGAAAGAAGATGGAACATATAAAATTTCCCAGAACATGTAAGAAGTTTTATCAATAGGTGTTCAGATTTCCAAAAGAGAAGAGCCTGAAACTAGAATAGCTAAGTATGTAATGGAAGTGTTAAGTGAGAGAACAAGAATGAAAATAACTTAACTTCCATTACCTTGTGACAGCCCAGAGCCCAGTCACACAAAACAGGGTGGCAGCAAAAGGGCAAGGCACCTGAGGTGATGGGGCAGAAGTTTTTTCTGGGATCAGACCACGCTCCCTCTCATATAGATAGAATGCTGAAAGCATGGACACCTTCCTGTGAGTCTTTCACACTGCCTAATTTAGGTTTTACACAATGCTATGCACAGGGCTGCAGAGAGCAATTGAAAACATCTTAATGAGGAGCTTGGGCTCCTTACATAGCCCATGAAGAGAGTTGGTGACTGACAAACAGCTGAGGAAGCCTGGGAGGGATCAGAGCTGCTCTGCTCTGTAGAAAACACAAAGCACAGCACAGTATGAACTTTCTCCCTTCAGGCAGGAAATAATTGCCTGCCTTCCCAAACCAGGGCGCTTCTGTGCCTACGTGTCACTGGATAAAGTTTTCAGCTGAGTAAGGCACAAAATAGGAGCTAGCCACCTTCAGGGTTTATCAGTGTGGGATGGAGGGCTTCTGGCTTCCAATTTGGGATGCAAATACAAATACCCCCTCACATTTTGCTGAACCAGCTTCAACACACGAGGCTCTGAGGAACTGCATGTTAGAGAGAAAATCCAAATCTGGTGGTAAACTCAAGGTTTGGCAGCCAGAGCTGGTTGGGACCTTACCATAGCCTGCAAACCTGTGCTCTGAGGTGAACAAAGTGGGTGGTAAGGGTAAGAAATGAACAACCTAATCCCCTTCTGTGACTCACAGCTGGCTGATGTGACCTGGACTGTGTCCAGCAGTGGAGGTACATTTTGGGATTCCTGAAATTCCCCACACCAGGGGCCAATGGTGCCCAGCTGGAGTCATGCCCCACATGCAGGCTTTTCTGGGCTGCAACAGCCTGCTAATTCCAGGGAGATCCAGAATGAGCATTACTGTTAGACATAGGCCTAAAGACACATTAAAACATAATGAAGTGTCTTAATCACCCTTTACAAGCTAAATTTATCACAGGGAACCCTGTAAAATGAAAGTGAAAGAGTAATTCCACAATGACGCTTACCCAAGACGGATTGAGAGATATTATTTGTTGTTAATGAATGGCAAATTCATTGCTGTCTCATCTGCAGGAATGAAATTTGTGGGCACGTGGAGCAAGGGCCCTGGGCTGCTTTGAGAACATTCTGTAATCAGCTCACGGCACCTGTTAAAATTGCCTGGGAGCTTGGTTACACTGATGCTCTAAGGCCCAGGCATGTCTGCCTCAAAATCCTCTCCTAACCTGGGGCTCAACAGCTCTGTGGCCCCTCCAGATTCAATTGACTCCATCAGCAGGATTTTCCTTCACAGAGCCCAGGGGGAGAGCACAATGATTTCTGCAGCTTCTTTAATGAAGCCAAGACATCTCTGCCTAAGTGGTATGATTCCCTGCATAATTAAATATTTGGCAGAGGATAAATATTCCAGGCAAATACCCCAGGATCCCAGTGTCTGCTGGGCACCTGCAAAGCTGCTGTCCCTATGCACATGCATGCCCACCAGATGATGCAGAGCACAGGGAAGTTCTGGTCTTTCCCTCCCCTGTCTCCCTGTGGCCCTCCCAGAGCTCCCAGCCCCCCAGGCACGCACAGCTCGCTGCAGCCAAAGGGCAGTGCAGGCAGACATCCCTCAGGATCTCTCTCTCCCACAGGCTGCCACTTGGGCAAAGCCCCAGCCAGCCTTCAGTGCTGCCCTGGAGAGCAAGAGTTTGATGAACATGCTGGGAGGCCAGATGGACCACATCCCACTGGGCTTCATTACAGACCTTTGCTCTGTTCAGCTCAAGTGGTCAACAATCTCTGTCCTCTAGATGTGCCCTGATGTGCTGTTTTCCTGTAGCCTTAATGACAGCCACACTGTGTGTTGTGAATGCAGAAAAACACAGACACACCAGAAAGGCTCTTTGCTCACGGCTGCTTGAAGCCTCCAAGGACCTTGGGGCTAGGAGAGCACCCAGCTGCCCCTCCAGCTGAGCAGAAGCCCTTGCCTCTGACTGTCAGCAAGGGCATATCCATTGGGCAAGCCAGTGCAAACTCCTCTAAACACTGCAGGAGTGAATTTGAATAATTTCCATCACAGATCCACTAGACATCCCCTGCTCCCCTGTGCCCATTTCATGAGTGTCCTTTCTGTGTGTCCTTTCTACCTTTTCAACCTTGAGTTCACATCTATGTGCTTTAAGACACCAGAGCTCTGCTGTTTTCCTGCTCTAGCCCAGGCCACAACAAAGCTGAACTTTTTTTCACAGGGCTAATTTCTGCACAAAGCAGCAGGGGCAAGATGCACTCTTGAAGGATAAATGCTTTAGGACTGTTCCAATGGACATTATAGGAAGCCTCAAAGCACAGCTGGAGAGGTCCAGCTCACTGCTTTACCACCAATTCACTGCATGAATGTGGATAAATAAATCATTTCACCTCTTTCTGCCCCCATATAAAAAGAACTGATGGTGCCTTTCCTTTGTCAAGCACTGAGAGATCTCGGGATAAAACACACTCAAAGTTTTATTAATTCTTCTTTTGGGCTCTTGTTATTAAAGTGATCTGTGTGGTCATGCACCTTTGAAGTAAATATCAGCAGGAAATAGAAAAAGAGAACTCCCCAGCATCCAGGGATCAGACAGTCCCATCGATTGCAAACACACAGCCTCATTTAAACAAGTGGGTGCTGCACACACACACAGCAGCCAGGACTGTCTGCTCCCAGCCAGCTCCAGCTAGATGTCCTGAGTAACCTCCTGGACACACATCCAATCAAACTGATGGTGCAGGGAAAAAATCCTTCTTTCTACATTTGCAGTTCTGCCATCATCAGAAGCCGGTGGCGTCGCGTGACCTTCCTGCCAGCAGACGATGGCTGAGCTGTGTATTTTCCTTGAGGGTCTCATATATCGTCCTCCTGAAACGTGGCTGAGGCAGGTAACTGTTTGTTAGGCTGTGTGCTGGAGGATTGTACAAATACAGCTTCTTCTTGTCCTTGAAGAGCCTATAAATAAATGGGCTCTTACCTTGACTGCAGGCTGCAGCATTAGTCAACACTCAAGCAGTTCATTTGGAAATTTGTACACAATAGCATCCAAGACACTTGAAAAAGCAGCAGAATGTAGCTTTTTGTGTGTGGAACTGGATTTAGAGCTTGAGCAAACTGCTGGACTAATAGGCAGAGAGACCAAAGGTTTGTATCTGTCCTCAGCAAGGTGGCTCAGCCAACCATTGTGCCTATGCTCCCTCCTGTGCCACCCCAGCAATGGCTCCAGAGCCTTCCAGGGGGAATGAAGAATCCCAACCCACCCTCTGCCTTCAAAGGTGGTTATATTGCATAGTGACTCTCTGTCCTTGGGTCATGGTTTTTTATTTGGCCTTGCAACCTGAGAAATAGCAGGAGCAATTCTCTTCCCACCATCTATACCCTTCGTACTTATCTGATCTGAGTTTAAAAAAAATTACTGTCTGTGTTGTCCAGGTCTGGATACACAGCATACCTGAAAAGTAGGTGCAAAGCAGTGCATGCACAGGACCTGGATGTCAAAACACAATATTTCTCTGCTGGTCATTTTTTAAAATATGTAATGGTTATAGTAATTTTGTTCTAGTTCTTATTAGCCTTATAGTTGGATGATTTAAATTATTACTCATTACCACACTTACACTTCCATAATTTATATTGTTTATGGTCTTGCCACTTTAATTATTTAATTTTGCAAAGTATTTTGAAGACTTGTTTGTCCAGTGCAACATACTGTGTCAGCCTGCCACATCTTCTACTGCTGTGATTTCTGGCAGTCCCACTGCACAGGAAAGCAAAGGGCAAAACAAAAAGAGTCCTCAGTCTTGTCACCTGCATGAAACGAGCCCAGACTGATGGGTCTTGTTCCATGAGTTATCATCTCTCACCTCAGTAACATTGGTGGGATCCTGTGTTATTACTGAGGACCAAGAGCAGGCTCTACACAAACAGCTCTGAAGGAGGAATTAAAAACCACCACACGCTTAGTGAGGCTAAATGAGTATTCAAATTGGCTGATAAAAAAGTAATGAGGAATGCCTGCAGCCCTGAGCCACCTAAGAAAATCAACAAGTGCCAGCTACAATGCAAACACTTTCCACGGTCAGAAGTGGGGATGTTTCAAAACAAGGCACAGAGGGCTTGTGGGGATGACAGGGGAGAACAACACAGGAATTGCATCTGCTGGAGGATATGCAAGGGAAAATCAAAGAAGAATTTCTCACTGAAGGCAAAGACAGAGCCAATCCACAGAGCTCCCATCTGAAGCAGGGCACATAGGCAGACTCCTGCTCCACCCTCCCAAGGAGGAAAACCTCCCCTGGGTATTGTATGGTCTTCTTTAGAGCTGAGCAGTGGACTGACTTCTTCAGCTTTGAAGCTCAAGGAGTATATCTCAAGGATATCTTCAGGTTTGGGTTCAGGTTCTTCCCAGCCATCCCCAGGTTGCTGGAGGGATGTTCTGCCACCACACATGGTTTCATAAAGCATAAGGCCATGCTCCCATTGCATCAGAGTGGTTCCATAGCATGGTCCAGCTTGGGATGCATATCCCTGGGCTCACCCCCCATAAACACATGGGAATTTAGCCCATTTGAGCTCTGGTGCTTTCTACCTCCTTCCATCAATGGTGGGATCCTAAATTCCATGCCTTAAGCTGGTATAAGGTTGGTGAGATGAGTGCTGTTCCAGGGCAAACACCACAGTGCACAGAATTGGAATGGGCTACCAACCACCTCAGTCATCCCAGGGGGATGAAGGAGAGGAGGAGGTGATGGTGGAGAAGTGTCTCTCAGAAGCAGGTGAAGAGAACTGTATTAGAGATTGTGAAACTCAGGGACCCTGGAGACCATATAAGTATCTATGACAAGACAGTGAGAATAATTAGCTCAACAGCTGTGGGTACTGATCAGGAGCATTTTTAACAATATCCTGTCATGTTTGGGTCTATTACTACAGTCCAGTGAGGTGTGATGCCATTTTTCCTGGTGATGGCTTTCTTTCCAGGAAGCATTGAGGTGAGCTTACATTTCAGTAGGTATCTTGAGGGTCCTTGGCATATTTTGTCCCTCATTTAAAACTCAAAGCACCTTTTAAAAATGACAAGCCAAAGAACTCCAGTCTAACAGACCTGTGGGAATAAAGGCTGGGTCTGCAGGCCCACGGTGCTAGAGTGTAAATGAGCCCAGAAGCAGGCCAAGCAAGATTTAGAAGGCATACTTAAATGGGTAACAGGATTTCCTGGCCTTCCAGGCACAAAATATTTCCCTCAGCGGGAGGGTTGTTATTATATCTCTTGTGTTATTTATCTCTTCTGCTCAAGAATAGTGGCTTAGCAGAGCAGCCAAACTTCAAAATGTGAATGAACAAGGATGGAGAAGTTGCACCAAGTGTCATCCTCAGAGTACTCCCAGTCCAAGCTGGGGTGACAGCCTGTGGTGTCCTCACAGAGGGTGCCTCTCACACCCTCCAGAATGACACCTTCACATGGAGGCCAGCAGAGGAGGGACAAGGGACATTGACTTCCATACCACAGCTAGGAATGACAGGAGTGTGAAATAAGAAAATCCTGGAAGAGAGCCAGGGAATGTGTTTTCCAGAAGCATATAATCTGCAATTGGGCTAATTCTGATGTATTTGTGTCTCCAATTCTTTGTTTCCCTGTTGCTTGTATAACTCTTGATTGGAACATTTGACGTCGCTTTTGTGAGTTCCTAAATCCAATCCTCTCTGATGATGTACATGAATGTGCATCTGATGGATGTTTTCCAGCACCTTTTTGTTGCCTCAATTAAGGGATAATGAACAAGAATTGTTCCTATTTGTAAAACATCTCCTGCTATTTCCTGCTTCCCAATTGGTTGGACAATATATCTTAATTAAACACAAAGCCTTGCAACTTCTTTCAGGGGAGAGGGACTGGAACTGGGATGAGAGGAAGAAAAGGAGGAGGAAGGGAGAGGTGGGAGCCATTTGTACTTCCAGTGACTTGCTTGCAGAGGCATTTTTGATTTGTTGCACTAATGGTTGCACCTTGCAGTTTTCTCTGAGTCTGCTGCTGGGGGAATGGGTAAGGACATCAGAGCAATCTCCACTCAAATCCATAACTTTACAGAATACCAAAATCAATGCCTCAGGGAATAAGAAATGAGATGTAGAGACTTTCATTTTTAGTTATCAGACAAAATCTAGTTCGTCTCCCAAGGTGCAAAGAGAAATAGCCATCACCTGCTAGGTCGTATGTAATATTAGCTTATAGATTAAAATAGAATAAAATAGAATAAAATAAAATAAAATAAAATAAAATAAAATAAAATAAAATAAAATAAAATAAAATAAAACCAGAAGACATTGCACTGTATCTGCATCAGCAGAGATCACAGGAAAGATGAAGTCATGAATTTTTAGCAAGCTCATCAGTGTGGGTTGATATCTACCAGGGTGGAGGGTGAAGGTCTCTTTGCACTGCCTCTGCTGCTGTGTGAATGGAGAGCGGGCATGTCATGCCATCTTTCACCAACACACCGTGCACTTGATTATATGATTCTGAACCACATCCCTCCAGATGAGAGCACAAGCATGTAACATGCAATCTCATGTTGTAGTCCAATTAAAGGTATTACAGAGTGTCGTCTATTCTGCCCATGAAAAAGCAGCTTTAGCCTGATCTTTGGCCTCTAACACTCCTGATTAAACATGTGTTTTGTCGTCTTTGGATGAAGCCCAGGATGGGTGATGGTGTCAGCGCTAGGTCTGTTAGATCAGCTGCTCCTCTGCCTCCTCTCCCCCTTCCAGCGAGCTCGGGGTGTGCCATTCATGGGGAGGATCACATTACCAGCCCCGATGCCGTGGCTGACTAATGGAATTCCATCCGCCCTTCCCACTCCAGCTCTGCCAAACGTCCCCATCCGCAGAGGACGAGGGGAGACCGCAGCAAGCGCTCGCCCCACGCGGGGAGCCTGGCCCCTGGTTTAAGTGGAGCCATATGTTTAATGCATAACACACGACGCTGGCAAAGGAGGGAGGCGATAGGAGTCTTTGGAGCCTGTGTTACACATGCAAATACCGCCTGTGAAAGGCAAGTCTGTCTCCTTTGACACTGCTTGTAATCCTGATGTCATCCTCTTCGCTCCCTCTCGCACACACAGTGTTTATTTTGTCACGGTGCCTCTGAGCACAAGACTAAAACCCTGTGGGGCAGCAGAATTTTGCACATTTTCTGAAGCCAAGTCTTCATCCCCACAGAATGTGTATGTTTAAATATAGAAAAGGAGAGGCATGATAGAGGGATGAGGGAATTGCATCTGGTGTTTGTCATTGTAACATAACTCTGTAGTGGCATCTGTGAGCCTAGAGTAGCTCCAGCTGAAATAACTGGACAACCTTTTCTCTCTGCTGGGATATCCTAAGCAAACCCATGCCCTGAGCTCTGCTTTTTCTTTATATTTGCTCCAAGAAATCTGGAAGCAAATATTGGATCTGTGCAGCAAAAAATACTCCATTTGCTCTAGTGTATCTAACCCATCTGTAACTGAAAATGAGGAGACATTGATAGATGTCACACTCCATGAATTTGTGTGGACAAAAGAAGGGGCTTTAACCTATCTGAATCCTGGCATCATCTCCTGGTTCACCAAATCAAGAGCAGCAGCATAAGCATCTCCCATTGCTCTGCCTCAAAGTCCCAGTCTGAAAGTCCCTTGCCAGATAAGCAAGAAGAGCTGAATCTCCCCTCGAACCCCAGCTTCTCTGAAGCTGGCAGTGAAAGGATGAGCTACTTTGTTCTCTGTGTTGATACCATGTAAAATGTGCTTAGGCACTCCAGAGATGGCGGCTCCTGTAACAATGAGATAAGCTGGAGGTGGTGGCGGCTCTGGTGATAGGGACAGGGATGTTGGAGTGCTGGACACAATGCTGAGGCTCTCAGGAAGACATCAAATGGGCTGATAAGAATATTCCCCATCCAGGCAGAGCAGACACCCGGTGGCCAAACCTTTATCTTTCCCCCCACATGGGCTCCCTCCTCTCCTTTGTGATAAAAAGCCTCGTGCTTAGAGCAAGGGAAATAAAAGCACCCAACATCCCTGGGGCTCTTCTTCCTCTGGAGGGGACTGTGCCAGCTTGGCACTCTTTTCTCTTATTCCCTCCTTTCCTTCTCAACCTCTCATCTTTTCCTGGCTCCTCCAGTCCCATCCCTGTCCCTCCTGCCTGTGCCTTGCCCCAAGAGCTGGCAAAGCCATGGACATCCCAGTGGGAGAATTGCAGCTCTGTGCACAGGAGATACCATAAGGTTTATTCTTTTTTCTGCTACAACTTAAAAAAAAAATCTGCGAGCCACTCAATAATTAATGCTTATGAGCACTGATTCAGCATGTCAGGAAGAGAATTTTGCACTCTTATTGTAGACTTTTGTAATTGAATCTTATGCTGTTATATTAGTGTGGCCCCAGGTGAGTATGCAATAGCTGAGGGGGAAAAAAGGTAAGATAAAGGAATTACAATAGAGCCAAGCTAATGTGAGAACAAGGCAATGTCTTCTGTGCCTCAAGGTGTTAAGTTAATCTCTGATAAGTTATTAACTTATTAATGGGCTGAGAAAGGATGAACTACTTTTCATCCAAAGTCCCAAGTGCTCCTTGTTTTCTTTCACATGCTTCTCCTTGTCAACTAATTCTCCTTTGGCGCTGCTCCCCCATTGTCCTGCCTCCCTTCCTCCACGTATCCTGTTTCAGCATAAATGAAATCTGCTCAGAGAGCTGCTCTGTGCAGTGATCACATCGTGCTCAACACCAGGGATGTGGGGACTTCAGGAGAGATTCAGGGACAGAAATCTGAAAGGATGAAAGATAAAGAAGTCATTACAGAAGATTCTAATTAATCTCTTCTCATGTTGTTGACTAATCACTGATGAGGAAAAACAAAAAGAGGGGAAAGGAGTCTTCGGATAAAAAAAAAGGACTTGGAGTTATGCACCTCCATCCCAGCTCTCAGTTCAGCACTGGTTTCACAAGTGAGTCTTTCTCCACTCAGGACCCAGTGTATGATGCATCACCTGAAGTTAGCCTTTGATTCCAGTTCCTCTAAAACCAGAGCAGAAATTTCAAACTGATGAAATGGGGTGAAATTCTGAAAAGCTTTTGTTGAGGGAAGACGAACAGGTCCAGTCTCATTCCTGTGGGATGCGATTTCTCCTCAGAGCTGGATTCCCTTTGCCACTGAACTGTCTCAGTAATCCTTCCTTTTGAAGCCACTGCTGTGCTTGAGGGGGGATTTTTCCTCACTGTTCCCATTGTAAGTCTGAGAGCACAGATTGGAAACCACAGCCTGTACCCTCCTCCAGGTCTCTCCTGCCAAGGAGGGGCATCTCCCCATGGTAATGAGGATGTATTAAGCTGGTGATCACAAAGTTCAAAGCTCTTCTTTAAGTGTGGTTCAACAAGGGATGGGTCCAGAGTTTCTGCCCAGAGCTGCTCCTTTCATCTGGCCAAAAATGAAAAGGAGATGGTTTAAGCGTGATGGCCATTCTCTTGGCCCAGAGAGGCAGAGTTAGAGAGGGTCAGCACATCAACACCACAGATTTCTGACCTCTGCACCAGACCAGAGACCTCCCTGCAACACCCCACCAGAGCATGACACTGTTTCTCCAGTGGTAAAAACAAACTCTGCTTTCAAGCCTCTCTTCCAAGCTCACACACCAGGGCTGAGATTGCAGGAAGCAAAAAAAGGATACTGTTCATTATAATCTACAGAAGATGATGAACCTGATAATTCTTCCACATGAAAAATCAATGACCTTTTAGCTGGAGAAAGGCACAGGCCATCACATGCCTTAGCACAAAGCAGGGGGGGAATAAAAAATAGCCAGCAGCCAACTTTGGAAAAGCACACAAGGGTTCTTCTTCGAATTAGCTGAGGCTTCAGCCCATGTCTTTCTGTTTGCTCAGAGACAGGTTGGCATCTCTGTCTGTGCTGCTGCTGCTGCTGCTCCTGCACAGGGTAGAGAGCTCATCAGAGCATGAAAGAGATTGTGATAAAGATACACTGACTGCCAGCCTCCTTCCATTGGAAACAGGCTCAACTTCATACCCGAGTGACATCTCAAACACCAGCCCCAGACAGGGGGAGGGAGGGAGGGAGGGAGGGAGCTGCTCTTTCTTTGCCCTTTCTGGTCTCGATATTATGATTATTATTTGCAATTATTCATTGCTAGGGCAGCTTCTCAGGTATATAAATAGAGGCAAAAGAAGTCCCCTTTCCCCTCCCTGCTTCAGTGCACGCTGCTCTTTCATGCTGCACCCAAGCTGATTGAATTGTTTGATAGATAAAAGCCTTAGTTGAAGATTCCCCTGCATCCCCACTTTGTGAGCTATTCCCATGCCAGTTCTGCTTTCCAGCAATATCAGCTGTGCATATAAATTTTCAGACTCATCTGGATGAATTCTCTTCTGCCAGCCAGCTGTTTGAAAGCAGTCCCTGACACCACATGCCATTTGCTCTGTGGAGGTTGGCTGGCACTGGGATGTTGCTGTTCTGCCAGGATGTGATGCACTTCTCACCGTGACAGGGAAGGGAGAAAAACTCCTTCCATCTCCAGGGCTTGCCCACAGTGAGTGGGTTAGTGCCTATGAAAGCTTTTCTAAGCTTTGCCAGCTGAGAGCAGCTTAAAAATGGTCTTCTGTCAGCTGAAGTTCATAATTCATGCCAGGTCCATGGGAGGATACCACAGGCACCATCACCAAAACACTTTCTTGTGTCATAGAACCAGTTATGCTCAGGAAAGTAAGACACCTTGCAGACATCCAGCCAGAAAAACACAATGACCTACAGGTAACCAGGTTAAATTCTCCCTGTCCCAAGTGCCTCATGAAACCATTGGTGTGTTGTTCTCCTTCTGTATAGGGGGAAATAATAGCATTGTACCTCACAAAGGCACTGTCAGGATGAATACCCCAGTGACTAAGATTCTCACATCCTCCAGCATCAAAGACCACTGAACACTTAAGAGAAACAGTTCTGCTTCAACAAAGCAGTATAAACATAGCTGGGGATGAAGGAAAAGGTTTTCATGTCTCAAAAAGTAACTTTGGGAAACGGACAAGAGATGCATTGCACATCCTTACCAACCCAAATAATCCAAATTGTCATTCCCATTCATGTTTATGAAGTGTCAAGATCTGTAAGCATTTTCACTAAGACCTAACACTTGGTCAAATATTGAGGAATCAAAAAGAATTGTGAAAAACCTCATGGTTATGACCATAGTGTAAACACAGGGAAGCAATCCCAGACCACAGCCAATACCTCATTGTCAGGAGATAATCATCCAAGCAGATTCCCAAGTGGTGAATTCAAGTGACAAATGGGAAGCAGACCTCCTCACAGACATGGGAATGCAGGCATTCTGTGTGTTTTTCTGCATGAAACCATAAATCACCCACAGCATTAAAATGGCTGGAGAACAGATAAAGGGTTTCTGTGTAGCTGAGCAGGAATCTGAGGCCTCCTTTAGATGCAGGAGTTGGCATCAAGCAGTTCACGCTCAGCTGATGCACATGATCACACTGACTCCTTGTGTGAAGAGTTATTGTTTGAAGAACACCAACCACAGCACTGGCTTGCCATCCTCCTCAGCCCTAAGGGTGTTCACAGTCCCCAGCTAAAGAAAACAATGGGACCCAAAGGACACCAAAAATGGATCCAGCACAAACTTACATGTACCAGCAAACCTGATCACACAACTTTCAGTCTGAAGCTTGATCATGTCTGGCTGGTTCCTCTGAGCAGATCAGCTCCCAAAGGTGCTAAGCTGGTCCAATGAATGGAGACCAGCACATGGGAGCAATTCAAATACAGGTTTGATTTCCCTTGGTTATCAATAGCTGTTGCTAGGCAGGGGAAATATCACTTACCTCCTCCATGCCCTACCAGCCTCTGGTCATGTACAAAACAGAGAGGATGACTAATATGTAACTCCCTCAAGGGGGAAGTGAAGGTCACTGCACTTGCACTGTTTCCCATGTCCCTTAACCTGCACTTACAACACCTTTTGTGTCCCCAGAATTATTGCCCTCTGCTGCAGCATTATCCCATGTTGACTTGTTGTCATATTCATGGCAGCGCCACGTTCCCTGGGGAAAAAGGGCTCCTGGCAGTCCTGCTTTGAGAGACCCTTTATTATATTGATGCCAACAGAGATTGCCTCTTTGATAAATGAGCATGTACCTATGAATAAATACAGGAGTACATTTTATATGTATTGTATATCTGCAGTGACAAGGGTAGAGGTTTGTGCAGGCGTGTGCTTTAAATATGCATGGAGGACACAAGGCAGCAGGAACTGGCAACTGTGGGCTGCTGCCTGTGTATTCCAATGCCAAACTGAGGATCCCTGACTGTCATCTAGACAAGATGTTTCCATTGCATCCCTCACTTGAAGCAGTTGGAAGATACTCTGCACACTGAGTGGGTAGGATACTCTCTGGGTGCAACAGGACCTCTCTGTGAACTGGCAAACTCAGCAATGCTGGCCTGTCTTTGGTCCTTCCTGAGGCAAGGAAGTGAAGGGAGCTGGAGCTACACATGTATTCCCAGACTGACACAACAAAGCAATCACACATGAAAATTATTGTCCTCCTGGGAGGTCTTCCTGGAGGTGCTGAGTGGGTGTGGGATTGCACTGCAATGCTTTGGTGCACAGCAACAACTGGGAGGAAACTGATCCAAAATGGTTCAAGGAGCAGTGCCAGACTTCAAAGGCCATTTTGGTTTCCCAAGCTTCCCAATGAATGGCACCACTTCTCCCACAATGCCCGCCCCAGGAGAAGTGTCTGTGTGCTCTCCTGAGTGCAGAGCAGCGTGGGGAGTGACCACTACACAGAAATGATCCCCAGCAAGAAGCCACTGCAGGGGTAGAGAACATCATTTCACTCAAAGGGTAAAGCTTTCCCCAGAGTGCTTGACTGAGAGGTGCCAGGGAGCTGACACAAACCAGATTTCATCCTCCCAGCCAGGTCTGTAAGAGGGGAATTGAGAGGGAAGACAGAAATCACTTTAGCTGTTCTTATCCCTCCCCAAAATCAGCTCACAGTCCCTGGAGGAGGGAATAGCAGCCTGCCCCTTACCAGTCACCACCCTGCCTGACACCTTGCCTCTTTCCAGGGAGCAAAGGAAACACATTTCCCAGTTCCTGCTGACCCTGCCTGAGCAGCTCCTTGTTATATTCTCTGGAAAGTTAAGAAGTTCCCTTTGAATACCACAACGTCAAGGTGATGGTTACCAAGGGAACTGAAAGGAACTGGCCAGGAGAAGGTCAGACTTTTCTGGGTATTTTTTTGTGCTTTATCTTGGCTGAATGCTTTTCCAGACAAATCAGATGGGTGTCTTTCTATCCTGGAGAAATAAAGCCATCATATACTTGAAAAAGGACTGATAAAAGCCAAAAGGGGTAGCTAAGATTTCCCACAACTGCACACTGTGTTCTGGGGGAGTTACCCTCAAAATCACCTATGATGGGAAAACCCTGCAGCACCATAAGCAATTGTGATTTCAATCAAGGGATGTAACTAGGAGAGCCCTGCGGTGAGGAGTTTAAAACTGGATTTGCTTGGAGGCCACAGTAGAGATACAGAGTAAAAATATCTCCAGAGCATAAAATAGAAACTGAACCAGCAACTTGCCTCAAGTAAATCAGCACAGCCCTTGGAGCATTTGCATTTCCATGGAGCTATGGCACTTCCACCAAGAGGAAATTCAGCTCTCCAGGAAAAAACAGTGAGGCTGAGGTCTAAACATAAGATCCCACACACCAGATCATCATCCGACCACACAGTGACAGAGATGTGGAATGATTTCTGCTATAATAAGAATCCCCAGCTGTGGATTAATTTGTGAAATTAAAATTAGTTAGCTAAACAAAAACAGAGCCTGATGCTGGCCTTCATATGCCAGTTTCTCAGCATGGTTCCCCTGGCCACAGAGGACTGGGCTTCTGCTCCTTTAGGAGGTTGGTTATCCAAAGAGCAGGTTCATTTTTCATGCTGCACATGGCAACTATTGTGCTACAGCTGCCAGTCTCACCTTTGATTTGCAGTGCTGCTGATACCCCCAACAGCTGCCTGAATTAAATGAGATACAGGAGCCAAGGAATGGCCATTTTAAGCTCTTGGTATGTGTTGAATACCAGCTGCTGCCAGTTTTTCTCCTCTAAGAGCCCTGCCAAGCACCCTTACCTTCTGTGCCTCAGTTTGGATTTCTATCAAAGTCCTTCACTAAGAAAAACACTCTTGCTAATGAAAACCTATAACTTTGCTGGCCCCAGTTGTGAGTACTGCTAATGGCAGGGGGGCCTCAGGAGACCCCATTTTTGTACAGCAGAGACACTTGACATTAGTCCATATTAGTTGCCCTTCCAATCCCTGATAGGGTCAGACAAACAAGCTCTCTCTACTGTAAACAAAGAGCTGGCTCTACTAAACAACTAAATGTCAAGGCAGGTCAGCCAAGGTGTAATCAGCTCTCATGGCATAGCTGTGAGCTGCAAGGCTTTGTACAGGTGGCCAAGCACACTCCTGCTGGGAAGGAAACTCTTCTCCAGCTCAAGAAGGAAATCAAAACTCTTACCTCCAGCTTGGCCTTCACAACAGAAAGCCGAGCAAATCAGGCTGATCAGTCAATGACACATGGTTTTGAAAGGTTTTGATTTTGCAGACAAATATGTGTTCCCAGCACCAGCGTGCTTGTGGGTTGTGCTGAAACAGGTGTTTTAGTGCTGAATTTCTGGGACTGAGGGCTTTTCTCTACTCTTTCTCAAAGAAAATACCAGTGCAAGTAGCCTTCACAATCTGTTCATGTGCAGCCTTCATGCTCTGTGTGTGTGTGGCAGGGGGACTGAGCAGTGGGAGCTGCCAGTGCAGGTGGCCCTGAGCACAGCCCTCACCAGCACACATTCATCAGGCCTGGCACGGGCACAGTTCCAGGTGATTTATTGATATTTACTATTCAAATGCCAGCAGATCATTTAGTCCTGGTGAGTAGATGTTCAATAACAGCAGAGAGGGGCCATCTCCTGCCAGCCCACCCTGGCTCCTCCACCATTTAATGCCAAGCATGGAGCTCTCTCCTTGCTCCCTGGGCTTGTTGTGGGAGCTGTGTCACACATAGCTCAGCTCCCCCAGGCCTTGCTGCCCTCCATCCACCATGCTTTGCTGATGTCAGAGGCCTCTTAGGATTCACAGCATCAGGACCCAGCAAGGAGATTCAATCAAGGCATCTCCTAAATGGAACAGACAAAGCTCTGTTCCCCTCCCATCACCCTGCGGGCATTACAATCTCTGCACTGCTGGTGTCCATATCTGTTTTTTCAGTGTCAGCTTTTGCACAGCTCTTTAGCCTTGTCCATCTGACTTAAAACTGCCCTTTCTTAGCAAGCAAGGACCCTGCCCAGCATATAACAAAGTGCATCAGTGACCTTGCAATAATAATTTGCTGTCCTGACACAGGCAGCTGGAGCACAGGGGACCTTGTCCACTTAGCAACCACCACCACGCTTCTGGGGCTCTGCATCCAGCAGTACCTGAGATGACTGAAACAGGAAGGGTTTTTGAAAACCAATTTGCTCTCCACTCAACCTCTTTGTTTGCATTTTCCATTTCTCTCAGCGTGGGGGATGAGGCTCAGTACTAGGCTCATGTTTATCAGTGCTTGGCTCTTCGATTGTCACTTTACAGCCCTGTCTGCAGGCCCTGCAGGTGGCACTTGCTTTCCCCTAAAGAAATAGCAACCCCACAATTTTTCTTCCAACTTCTGTCCAAAAAATAAGTAGTACAAGAATGTTTCTGATGGTGTCAGGCTTTATAATAGTTCATTCATTTCAACCCTAAATTTGGGACTGAATTTGAGCTGGCAGTAGCTCTTTAATATACAGGACCTGTCTTATTACATCTCTGTCTAATGCATATTTGGGAGCTTTCCCTGAAAGCTCTTGTATAAAGGAGTATTATGACATCAGGAAGTCTTAAAGTACCTGAACTGCAGATGTGATAAATTCAGCAGGATGATACGTGCCTGGAATGAGTAGTTACCTTTTTCCATTGGCAAATGGCCGCCTGGGCTCCATCCCCTGGGATAGCTGTAGAGAACAGCCAGTTTGATGAGCCTAACCAGCCATTGGATGTCACTTTGGCTCCACACTAATTCAAGGGAAACAGCATTTATCTGGCAGCCAGGCAGCCAGCTCTTCGGCAGCTGAGAGTTTAATTATCAAAGGTTCAGGCGAATCTTGCTCTTGCTATCTCCAACCAGCTGCTGCAGAAAAAGAGACCTTCTGGCCCTATCCAGAAGTTTGTGAATCTCTTGCAAGTTCCCTTTTGCTGCTAAAATGAGTCCCAGCCCATTTGCCCTTTCCTGTGAAAGCTCTGGGCTTGATGCCACTAGAAAAGGGAGAGAGTGAAAATAATACAGTGGGGAAGGGCTCTGGGTGGATGGGGCTGAGCAAGCAGCAATCAGGAACGGGAGCACTGGGCAGGCTCCAGCTGGTGCTTTGATCCAGCCGTGGGGGTTGCACTGAGCGATGGATGCGGGCACAGCTTCCTCAAGCTGCAGGATGTTGTTCTTTCACAGCTTCTCTCTGCAGGGGTGGAGCAGAGCTGCTGTCTGGCCCCTGTTCAGGCCAGGCAAGCTGTGTTCCTGCTGGTGCACCTCAGCCTGAGCGGCCTCAAAGCAAAACACAAGGGCTACACCTGCCCCATCCCACTCTTCAGCAATCCAGGGGGAAGGGTGGGGATTGGAGGGGGAAGCAAGCAAGCTGAAGGCAAAACAAGAAGAGAACAATCTCTGCAAAGGCAGGCACTGTTTGCTCTGTATTTCTGCAGGAGTAAAGGCCAGAAGATGCACCAGGAAAATTAGTGGGGGAAAAGGTGACACCAAACGATGCCACTTTTCCCTCCAAGAAAACAAAAGGCCTGTGAGTGAGGAATGTGGAGGGGGTGTTTGGCTCGCAGGAGATGTCCTGCTCCACTCTTCACTCACTCTGCCCCAGTACTTCAGACACTTGACATGATTCCCCCACATCTGCATCCAGGGATCCCTGTATTCCTCTCTCAGCCTTGCTATCAACCACAGCCAGTCCAAAACCAAAGGCTTTGGTACTCCCCCAGGTTCTGCTCAATATCCAGCTCCAAGTGGGACACTCAAAACCTGACTGAGGTGCCATTTCCTATAGATCCATTGCACTTCTGTGTCAGGGATGTCCCTGCCCTTCCAGCCCTGCAGTGGCTGGTTAATAATGTGGCCACTTAAGTGCTTATCAGGGAAGTTGGTAACTAATGTGCAAGTGATGCACCTGCTTTTCCTTATTCTCAGGCTCTCTGCAGACACAATCAGACACAATTGGCCATTCTCAAGGCACATTTATCTTTTCAATATGAAGGCAAGAGATTCAATTATCTTGTTCAAAAGCTAAGATTCTGGTGAGCAAATTAGTTATCCTCCCCATTCTTCTTCAAAATGCCACAAGGAGCCATCATAAGCAAATACTATCAATCACCATCCGTTTTGCCCAGTCTGCTGAGCTACCAGTAGGGATCCACATAGGGAAATACATGGTCTCCACTCCTTTCCCAAGAAAAGTCTCTCCAAAGCTTGGGCATGACTTTTGTAGTTGAGACTCCAATAGAATAGCTAGACACAATAGAACAAGAGAGCTCAGGGCATGTGTGAACCTGAAGGAGATGGAAGGAGCAGAAACCCATAAATACATATTTTACTCTGGAAACACAGTGCCCTCCCTGCCTCTTTCCCACCAACTCAAATAAACTTGGAAGCCACCCAGTCAACTGCTTCAGATAAAAGAGAAACCTGCTCTGGTAGCAAGTTCCTGCTAGAAATTTAATCTTGGTCTCCTCCTTGTAGTCCAGGAGCACTGTCACTAAGGCAGGTTGCCTTGGGTGTCTCATTTTTTCTATCCTGCATTTAAAAAAGTGTTTATTTAACACTACTTCTCCAGGGTTCCCTCAGCTCCCTGGTCTCCAGACGTGTCAGTTTACTTACAGCTCTGCTAACTGCAAACTGATTAGTCCAGTCCCCCTACCCTTCTCCCCCATGGTTATCACTTTTATTAACAGCAAGGGAGTGATAATGGGGAAAGATGATCAAAGCTGCTGGTATTAACGCAGAGAATTAGCAGTATTTATATTCCTGATCAGTGCAGTCTCAGTGTGAACAGGGAGCAGCCACAAATCAGCCTTTTCTGACTGAGAGTTGCTGCAGTGGCACTGCCTAAATATCTGCTGGCTGATGAGTCCTTTGCAGGTGGCTGGGGGAAGAGCTCTCTCACTTGCTACTGCCCTTGTGATATATCATGTGCCCAGGCTGGCACCCAGGGTGGGGTGAGGGTGCCTGACCCAGGCTTCAGAGTGTTCCTCTTTCTTGGGGAAAAGGTTCCCCACTGTTGGGATCAAGCCAACTAAAGCTGAGCTAACAACTGAACTGCTGTGGCCAGTTCACGGTGGGATTGCATCTTTATCACAGGAAGGGAAAAACAAATTCCAGCCCAGTCTGGGAGCTCTGGGAAGTTCAGTGAGCAAGATGCTGGGGAAGGGAGGGGAGCCAAAAAAATCTGTGCCAGGTTTTACAGAGAGGGCAGGAGACTGAAATCCTCTATGGCCATCCAAGGATAAGAGATGCTGTGTTGCATATTGACTCCAGTGAGACTCCAGCAGCCACTCAGTGGCAGGCAGGGATGCAGGGACAGGCAGGGTGCCAGCCACCACCAGCACACCAAGGTGGAGAGGCTTCACCTGGCAAGGGCTGGAGACCAATGCAATGAGCAAAGAGCAAACAGAGGATGCTGGGATCAGGGACATGCAGAATTTCACTTCACATGGAAGAATGAGGACCCAAGGAAAGTTTCCACTTCTCTTCTGCATCCCCTGAGGACACTTCCAGGGACCCCATGACCCTCATCCTCAGAATGCCCACAGAAAGGGCCCATAGCAGCACCCCCTTCCAACCACAGAGCAATATATAAATGTCCAAAGATAATCTGAGGAACAAAGACAACTCCTTTCCAAACCACTCGGTCTGTGTAAGGTGACCAAACTTCAATATTGAGCCAAAGACACTCATCCAAAGCCAGGGCATTCTTATAAATAAATCTTCACAAAAGGCAGGAAAATAGATGTCTTATCTACCAGCTTCAGGCAGATTTTGCTGTTAGCCCATCAAGATGTCCAAGTTTGAACACTGCTATTTGGGCCATAAAGTGCTTCCTCAGGAGAACTAACTGGAGACTGAATAGGAGCTCTTCTTAATTATTGCTAGTAAGAAACAAGGATCTTGAAAATACCATTTGTTTGCATATAATTTAGGCTCATTAGTACCTTCATGACCAGCTAGAGCTATCTTTGACTATTTACACAACTATTTCTTGTCCCCCAGCTCCAACCTGTTGTTCACCACTTTCCATGTCTCCTCTATGCAGTGCAATAATATTGTGGAGGGTTTATTTATATCATCATAATTGGTTGCTGTGGAGACAATCATTATGTCACAAGTGTAGGCCAGGGAGCTCTGGCTGCAGGATGAACTGCAAAAGGGCCATGGAGTGAGCCCTGTGGTTTTAATGCACACTCCCATCCTCCCACTCACACCATGGACCATCTGCATCCACACACCAGCCCAGCTCCACTTGCAGATGTTGGTCCCACATGTGGCCATGTGCAAACACAAGCTGACTCTCTCTAGCAACATCTCAAAGCAGATTTTATCCACAGGCAGTGACAGCTGAGGGGATGGGAGACACAGCAGTGAACTATAGGAGAAGGGTGGAGTAAGGGCAAGACAGAGGCCAGCAGTGATGCTGCCTAAGCCTCTTCCACTCCCACCCCACCCATTCTTGAGCCACTCTCCACACACATGCCTGGTAAAAATGACTCTGAAGGTGTTGCAAAGCCAAGTGTGACCCATGGGGACTAATGAACATTTTACACAACCCATTACTGCTCCTCACTTGTCAAAGCTGTTGAGGATTACCCCAGTGCCTTAGCCTCACAGCACAGTTCAACCAAGATAGAATTTTCTGGAGAAAACCTTTTTTCCCCACAGGCTGCTTCCAAGGTCATGACACCTAGTCCAGTGTAACAGCAGACTGTCACATGAGATGATGTAAACTTCTCATATTCTCCCATTCTCCATCTCCAGGATGTGTTTGTCAGCAGGTCATGCTCTGCTTGGGTCATGTGTATAATCAGGAGCAAGAGATGGAGGCAAGTGTTTTCTCCATAGCTGCATCCATCCAAGATCAGCAAAACCACTCACAGATTGCCCTCCTCGTCAGATCCAATTGAAGGTGAATGCAGAAAAGCTGATTGGCAGTATTGGGCTCTGGATAAATGGAGCTGTTCACCTTGGGATCGTGAGTTCAGAGGAAGGTCAGTTCACTGTTGACCACCATTCATTAACCCCTGGCAGCAGCTCAGCCTCAGTGAAATAAGGAACCAGTCCTGGCTTGGGTCCCAGTGGAAAGCAAGTCTGTGTCACTGCCGTTGCTGTGCTCTCTGGACTCTTGGCTGGCCCCACAGGGAAACAACAAAGCAGTTCAGGGAGCCCATCCTCATGGCTTAGCACCTACCTGGGGATCAGCCTGGTAACACAACAGAGTTTCTGTGGTGTCTCAGTGTTTGTAGGTGCAAAACATTTATATCAGCAGATAACACCACTGCTGAGCTCCAGCTCTGGCTCATAGCTGAAGACTAGGTGCTGCCACCAAAGAATTACCACAAGGAAAAGCTCAGACTCACATGAAGGAGGTAGGAGAAAGGTTGAAATTTCCTGTGGAAGAAGTCAAGAGAAAGGCCAAAAAAAATGACTGCAGAGCAGCTCATGTGAGGACAGGAGGCAGAAGGTGAGGTTGGAGCCTCACCCTGCTCTCACTCATCACTGTTGCACAGCTTTGGTGTTGGGGGGGAAGGAGAAAAGCCTTTTCCCACCCTCCTATCCCCCCTTTGCCCTATGCCCAAAGCAGATGTGGGTTCTACAGCCCTACAGCCCACTCCTGTGGGCTTCTGCATTGCAGGGCCACAGGAGACCCTGGGAGGGAGGGAAACACCAGCCAAATGAACCATCCAGGTGGCCTGCAGGCCTTAAATTGAGCATTCTGGTACATACTAAAATAAATGCAATAAAACAGGTCAGTATCACTTGTGTGAAATTCACTTATTGTTTTAAATCATCATTATCACCATCATAATTAAAATCAAGCAGCGGCTTAAAGAAACTAATGAATATTTTTATATGTGAACTTATCACGGGAAGGGGAGAAAAAAACATAAAGTGAAAATGTGCCTGTATTGCTAATAAATATTATTGGAGGGACTCCCAGCTTTTCACATTACCACAGTGTGATATGACAGCCTATAATGGATTACTCAACTGCCCGAAGCCATTGTAGGAATAAATCCCTTTTAATATTCATGTGCGGTCTTTGAGAAAATAGATGTAAGCAGTTAATACTTTTCTATAGACAAAACAATGCAGTTTATCAAAACAAAATGTGTGCTTGAAAACAAAAATCACAAAGCTCCTGGACTCATTCTATTTTTTAAATTTTTTTTTGCTAATCAGAAAAAATAGGACCCAAAGTAAAAGACAATTTGGGGAGCAAGAGTGAATAGAAAGCAAGGTGGGGAGAGACAGGATATTAGCAGATGGTGAGGGACAGGGTCAGTAGAAAGGAGGAAAAGGCACAACAAAAAAGAGTATTTTGTGAATCTGTGGTTGCAAAGAGAGCACCAAAGGAGCTGTGTGAGGAAGGTGTTATTTGGCAGTGGGGCTGGTAGCTGCCCAATAAAGCTCTCAGTGGGACAGGAGGTAGTTTATGGGTGGCAGAGGAAGATCTGGCGCTTCTCAGGAAGGAGGCACAGAGCTTGTGAGGTGTAAGGATGCTGCTAGGCAATGTTAGGGCTTAGCCATGTTTTTAGGACAGTAAAGGATGTAGTAAAAGAGGTGAAAAGCAAAGCCTACGTAGTGCCAGCTGAGGCTGCTCACTCCCAGCCCCTCTGCTCTTTCTTTCTGCTTTTCCTTTTGTAGCTGATCTATAAACGCTACCTGGTTTTTAATCTCTGGTTTGTTTGGGTTGGGTTTTTTTTCTCCCTTTACTCTGCAGATCAAGAGCAGCAGCAGCAGCATAGAGGAGGATTTGTAACTTTTTGTGTGGTCAGGAATGAGGGAATTGGAGGTTAACCCTTCCTGCCCCAGCTGTTTGTGGGCAGTTGATGGTTGCAGGGAAAACCAGATAACAAAACTGCTTCAGGGACTGGAGGGAATGGCTGCAGCCTCTCAGAGGTGAGGGGGCAAAAATGAGAGATTTGATTTGCATCACTGGATGCTGCTGTGATGTGAACCCAAGTTCTATTTGGCTGGTATGGTCTGTGACTAAAAATGGCTGTAGATGTGTCTGAAACTGTGAGGGAGAGAGAGGCAGAAGCTCTTCAGCTCCTCTTCTGCTGTGAGATCTGGGCTTCAAATACAAGCTTAAAGTGAAGCATCAGGAATAAATAAGGCTCCCCTGGGACTCATGTGGCTTTGATATCTGAGGCTGCCTGATGGGTGGAAGAATTGAGTCACAGATTCCTTCTGCTTGCCCATGTTCTTAGACAGCCTCTGATGACACCCTTTGTCCCTGGCACAACCACAGCAAAGGCAGCTCAGAGTCTGCCTTGGGTTGGGGTAGGTGCCATCCAGGCTGAAGGAGACACCATGTTCTTGAACCAAATTCAGCTCAAAATGTAGCTCAAGAGACTGTCACTGCTCTGAATGCTGCAGGCCTTGGTGAAATTGTCATTCTGCAAAGATCCACATGGTGCTTAACTGGACCTTCTTCCAAGTGCCACTGGCTCCCAGGGACCTGCTTGGAGGAATTCAGGATAACACATGCTGAGCTAACACCCTGAGATCCTCCCATGCTTCAAAATGACTGGGGGAAGGACACTATTCTTTAAGATATCCAGTTTTATAGTAGTAATTCTGACCATTTGGACAGGAAAAAATCCATCAATTACTGTATTAGTGTGTCAGACCAATCCACTCAACTTTCTCAGATTTTATTCACATGTAATTTCCATGGAACAGTTCAGTTCCCTGTCTGGACAAAGCTTCAGCTGTGTAACCATTTATGTAGCCAGCAGTGTTGGAAAGATTCTAAAATTAGAAATATTCCAGAAATGCTTGTAGAGGCAACATTTTTCCTACATGCATTTATTTTGTAACAGTAATCTTGTCACTATAAACACCATGAGAGTCCCTTTGAATGCCAGATAGTTTTATAGACTGTATTGGGTGATATGAAAATGGGCCAGTTTTATAGGTCATGTATTTCTTTGAAATGGCATAGGTCCAGGAGACAATTGGGAACCAGAATGGGGAGAATTCCTCCCACCCACCTCCTTCCAGCAGAGCAGAGGTGTTTCTTGTCACGAAAGGGAAAGAAAAAGTTTCACCTTCTAATTGTTGTATTGAGTAGCTCATTGACTGCACTTTCTGTTCAATACCTTTTTTACCACTCAGATTGTCTAATCAAAGGCTTTTTCCTTCCTTGGTTTAGCTTTGCAGCCTCTAGCATTGATCCAAAATCAGAAACGAAAGAGAGAAACAGGCTCTGGGAAAAGAGAACACAATTAACACCCAAGCAGCTTCATTTTTTGGGGTGCCTTTAAACATCTTGCACTTCTCAGTCTATTCTCCCATTCTTTTATTTTCCCTTTTGTGTTCCGGAGGTTTCTTTAAGGAAAGCCTTTATCAGCTGCTCAGGGAGAAGATTAAAGCACCAGGCACCGAGAAACAGGTTACTTTTTGTGTCCAAGTTCTTAATTCACTTTATTAAAATGTTCCAAATCTTCCTTCAAGAGGAGAGATCAGAAGGACATTTCCCTGTCACCCCTGGCATGCCTTCCTTCCGGATACTTGTGCTTCATTAGAGGCCAAAAAAAACCAAAGGCGAGGCAAGGAAAAAGAGAGAACAAGACTGCAGTGCCTGGTTAATATGGGATGTGGAGCCTTCTACTTCATGGTCACTGGCACTGCTCTGGCCCCGGGCTGGAAGCAATTGAAAGCTTTTCCCATCTCAAAGACACTTGTGTGAACCGAGTCAGAGATCTCTGGCTATTTTTACCTTTGAGGTTCAAAGAAGAGAGCTTTGCAGTGAACAAAGCCAAGCATCCATCCAGCCTGCTGCCCTGCTGCTGAAAGAAGCAAGGAAAGGGCACAGAAAGGGTGAGGATATTGAGTCTGCTTTTCTGGGTATGCTACCTGCTCCCCCAGACCTCGGGTCAGGCATTGCCCACCTGAAATAATGGCTCTCTGTGGTTAATAAACTTTGATGGATTTTCGTCCATGGCATCATCTGATCTTTTTTTCTGCATATCCACAATCTTTCTCTGCACTATCACGGCCCTTCCAGAGCAAGGCTGAAAAACACCAACACAAGCTGCTGCCTAGGCACTTCTGACCTCTAGGAGTGCCTAAAAAGCCACTTTTTGTGATATTTAGTTTGATCTTTTCCATATTAAGATCCTTGGGAAAAGAAACAAAGCGTGTGATTCTTCTGGGCAGCACTGGGAGATGTCTTGGGGGAAAAAAACCTAGATCAGGTCTAAATCCCACTTTGGATGTGGCACCAATTCTCACACCAAGATGCTTCACCCCAGCTCTCCTTTCCCTTCTCTTCCCCTCGGGATTCTCACATTGGATTTCACAGTCTGTCTGCCCTGACCCAGGTTTATGGCCACAACACAGTGCAGGCAAGCAGTGAGACACACCACCATCTCCCATAGTGGAAAACTAAAATAAGGATAAGAGAGAAACTGCTCCAAATAGCCATGATAGAGGTCTAATGAGGCATCTGCCATGACAGCTTTTCTATGTACCCTGTCTTGGTTTTAAAAGGCCACTTTCTTTGCATAAGTAGCTGCTGTTTTGTAAAGCAAGTGTATATGATGCAGACACTCCTCGTGCTTCCTCAGGGTACAATTACTTTCTTATCTGTCTTGTACTGCTGTTTCTCTGCAGCTGAAGTAAGTTCTCCAGTGTGAGACTGTAGGGTTAATCTTTTGAGTAGGGAAAGTTAAAAGGGCTGGAGAAAAGCATGGCAGCCTAAGAGAGGAAAGAGCAAGGATGTGACATCTTGGCAGGCAGAGACGAGGAGTAAGGTGTTCCTGACAGACAGCCTTCACATTTCCCATCAGTGCTGACTCATAAAATGTCAGGTTCATTAAGGTGAAATACACACAAACTAGAACCTGAGCAGTTTCATACTCGGCAAAGCATCTATGCAATTGGCTCTTCCCCTGCATCTTGACACTTCCAAGTCTTCTGAGTCAAGAGTATCAAAGTAATTTGATATTAAAATGTGTCATCCAGTTAATAAAGACGTAGTTGAAGGCTACATTTTATTTATTATTCAAATTACTCAGTAGCAGTTTGAGGCCTTGGCTGCAACACAGCCCTGTTAGAACCCAAGAGGCAAATCCCTTCTGCTCCTACCCCAGTGAGTGCCACCTCACGGAGGGGTTTCAGAGGGCACAGAGTTGTAGGTGTGGGATCTGTTGATTCCCTGCTTTCCTGACTACCTTTGACATGCCTTTGCAGAGCCTCCTCTCACAGACCACTGCAAACACTGCAGGAGAGGGAGCCCAGAGCTCAGATCACTTGCGACAGTCTCCAGCCACTCAGTGTCACTGCTGTTCCTTAATCACAAATCATCCCTTTCCTGCTTTTAGAGCAGGGACACTGCCGTGCTCCCTGCCCACCAACACTCCTGTTCCAGGTGTGCCACAGTACAGCACTCTGCCTGCGGCTATCCTGCTGTCTCCTGATGGCTTCCACAACATATTTGCTCTATTTTCAAAGCCCTTTTTTAAGCCGCTTTGAATCCCTTTGTGTTTAAAGATCTGCTTTGCTCTTGGAGCTCCGTGCACCCTCAGCAGCCAGGTTTTAAAGGCAAGGCCGTCGCTGAAGTTGTCATTGATACGTGATGCAGAACAAAATCCAGCTCGCTCCAGTGCAGCTAGATTGGCTCAGCAGGGCTGACAATGGATGAACTGGCTCTTATCAGCGGCGGGAGCAGATAGAACACGGGAGCAGCGTGCAGGAAGCAGATAGCAGCTCTGCCAGAGCAGACAGACAGGCTGCTGATAGTGCAGGGCAGGGGGCAAGGTATCACTCTTCTTCCCTGGCTGGGTTTGAGGCCGTTGTTTCAGAGCTGGCACCTTTCTGACCACAGCCACTGCATTAATGGGGACAAGAAGCACAAGTGATGGACAACCCAATGGAGCAGTGCTGTGATGAAAGGTCTCAGTGGGGAGCATTTGTCCAAGTGAGCCACTGCCTCCCCACACGATTTATTCCTTGCTCCAAATGCATTTGTTGGATTTAACGACAAGTTGGTGGCATTTCTGCAATTAATCCTATCAAAGGGAGGTAATTTTACACAGGGCTGGTCCCATATTTCCTGGGCTGTGGTTTTGTTTATGAGGAGAGGGGCTGCCAGCTGTCTCCCAAGTCTGGGCACTAGAGTTCATGGAAAGGAACTGTGGGTTATTAACCAAGTGTCCTCTCCTGACATCTGAAAGCAGCACAGCTAAAAAATACAACCTCAGATTGTCCTAACAAGCAATCTCCAAACTGTAAATATGCAACAGTTAGAGAAAGTATTTCTTTACCAGTGAAACACTTTAATGAGTGGATGGCTCAGCAAATCTTTTATGCAGCTGCTTTTCCTGCTGCAGATACTGAGATTTATGGTAGGAAGGGAGGGGAGTTAACAACCAACCAGGGAACTGCAGTTCCTGTATACTGAGGTTCCACCTTATGTTCCAGTTTGACTGATCTGATCCTTCTGCAGCTCTCCTTGGATAAACCATTAATGGTCCAATTTGCTGGAGTCTTTGGGACAGGAATGGAAGCAGCTCCCAGTGCCAGAAATAATGACTTGGCTAAGCAAGAAGGAACAATCCATCCTTCTGATAAGGGTACTGATGACACATACCCAAAGACTTCAGATATGGAGTGCTCTTTGAATAGTGATGAGCTCATTTGGAAAAAGAGAGAATCAATGGAGATTATGTCTTTTTGCAATTCTGAGCTTTTCCATATTCTCCTCCAATGGAGAGGTTCCTAAGCTCTTTATCCTTCTGTCCAATTAATGATATTTCTAATGAATACTTAGAACCAAAACCAAAATCACAATAGCTGGTGGAATGGGATCCAAAAGAAACAATCTTCTTTCGTGACAGTGGTGGACTAGGAGACCAAAAGCATAAGCATTTTCAGAGGATCCTTCCTAAAGATCACAGCCTCCAACAACAAAGCCTGTTTGCAGACCAGGATCCTCAGACATGCAATTAAACAGCAATACAAGCAAACAAACAAACTCCAAAAAAACCTAACAAAAATAAACTTTACAAACCAGCACATTCTCAACTGATTCACAAACCCTCTGAGCAGGTCCTCGAGGCACTTTTGCTGTCATGATGAAATTTTCACTTCCCTTGGACTCGAGTTCCCAGCTGGAGGAGAAAGCTCACACCCTGACTTGGCCTTTGGCAGCAATGCATTCATCTGGAAAATCTGCTGTATCAGAGACAGTGTAGAGCAATTTTTGTTATGACACCACATCTTATTTTGAGCAATTTAATAGTCATAAACTGCGTAACAGTTATCTTCTCATTTGAAAATAAAATGTCTCTAGAAACTGTGGCTGTTACCACACCTTGGTGTTGCAGACTGAGACATTCAGTCTGTTAGTTGTTGGGAAAAGACTTACCTAAGATCATCTCCAAAAGCATTTTCTGATTGATACTTGTTTTCAAAGGCTCTGAAGACAGACCAGCCAGACACAGAGACTTGATGAAAGCTCCTGGAGGAATGTGAAGGTCTTGCTGCTGAGGACACACAGATGAACACATCAGCAGAATACATAAGATGCTTTGCACTTTTCTTATTTATCCAAAAAGCTATTTTTGTTTATTAAAACCTAGTTACTAGCTGCATCTTGCCAATAACCTGGAGTGCTTGCTTGGTTAATTTAAGCAAGAAGAGCTTTGACAAAGTAATTTTACCATCCTCGGGGATCTGCCAGCTTATGCCGGTCTTCACTATTTCACATGAAATTGAGTTAATTTTCACTGAAATTGCTTCTTAGCATACAAACACATTCCCCATCATTGCGAGCTTATGCCTCTGCAGCTCTATTATTCTTTAATTTACACAACCCAGCAGCGAGGGATTAATGCCTGAGACATACAAAAGGCTACAGTGTGGAGAGGAGAAGGCAAGGAGAGAGAGGGAGAGAGTGGAGCTCTGCAGGGAATAGGTAATGGGGTTTCACTTTTATAGTCAAAACATTTAAAGTCCGGCATTAATACGGAGTCAAGTCTTGTTGTCCTTTGGCTCTGGAAACACGTCGTCCAAAGTCTCAAGGCAGGAAACCTCTCAGATGCTCAGTCAAGCCAGAGGTGATGGCAGGTCCCTGCAGGATTGCCAGGCTGAGAGGGCATTCACTGGGCTGTTACAAACGGCTCCACATCAGGAGCTGACTGCAGGCAGTCGAGGCAATGTGGAGCAGAGCTGCAGGGTTTGCCTTTGCATCTTCCACAACACTCCTCCCTCAAAGAGGAGTTCCCCCTTCCACCCTCCCCACGCCCTGCCATGAAAATGCTGCTGCCAAGGCTCTGGGGATGCCTTCAAATACTCAGAAATTAAAATCACGGATCCTCATAAGCATCCAGACAAAAAATATAACTAGTGCCAAAGCACCTGCAAATGGGTGGAAAAGGGGGATTCCACTGTCTGGCTTTTCCAGAGAGAACTGGCAGAAGTGGCAAGTTCAGCAGTCCTTGTAAAGTCTCTGGTGAGATTTTAAAGTAGCTGCATTTTAAGCTAGTCCCAGCTGATGATTGATCAGAATAGCAATTATACTCCTTTTTTATGTTATCACTTCAATTTTGCTTCCTTAATTAAATAGCTAACCATTTCCTCTTTTAATACATACACCTCTGAGGTATATGCAGGTTATTGGATACAGCATGGCAGTCCTGTGTCATGTATTGGTGTGCATGTAGCAATGTCATAATGGGAGGTTTAAATTCCTTCTCTTCCTTTGAAGGGCTGCCTTTCTTTTCCTTCCCCAACTACTACCAGTGCCACATCAGCACCCAGTGCATACCAAGGTCCCACTCCACTGCCCACACACTGTACATCCATGACACACCAGTCTGCCTTTCAGGGCTCCTCAGGGAGCATTTTACCCTTCTGTCAATGTCACAGATGTTTGGCTCTGAGTCCAGTGGAAGAAATCTTGTTCTATTTCCCCAGTTTGCAGCCAGCACTGCACAGCACTGGCCAACATTTCCTACCACGAGCATGATGACACTTGACTCTGCCTAACACTAACATCTTAAGCTTCCCTTATCTGCCAACATTCCCTCCTGAAAATTGTCCTGGTTAACTGTGAATAGGACAGCAGTGGGGAAGGAAGTCCTCAGTGTAACTCACATTGAAGAAAATAAAAGGAAGTCTGGTTCCCTCCAGAAATAACCTCATCATTTTACAGTGTTAGCATCACTTCTGCTGCACTGCTGGGAAATCCCAGCCTCTGGAGCAAGTCCTGGTTGAATCCAGGTGTAGGTCATGGTAAGAAAGGTTTTGCACTAAAGACAGACTCATGAGAAACTTCTGTGCAATTAGAGCAAGATCAAATTTGAGAACAAGATAAGTGCCCTTCCCATTTGCAGAAAAGGGAAGAGAGGAAAAAGCAGAAAAACATGAATGGACAAACAGTTCCATGGAAGTGAGTAGCAAATACTGAAAACTGGCACTTTCAGCCACATGCAGTTGGGGTGCAGCAATTATCAGCTGGTGGAAATTCCCTCTGTTGGATCTGCATGACTTTTTCTTGAAAAACAGCCCAAAAGGTTTTAGTACACCAGTGGTCTAAGGCAGGGTAGCACCAGCAACACACCAACAGTAAGGATGACTGGGACCAGTGGCTCAGGCAGGTGTACTTTTTCCTCCCTCTGCCATCCAAGAGCAACTATTGCCATTTTCCAGTAAAGTTATTTCAGAAATCAACTCCTTTCAGCTCAGCTGAGTTTTAGCTTCATGCATTTTTATACACTCTCTGCAAGAATGAGAAGGATATTTACATTTTTTAATAAGCCTGACAGTTTGAAAGTAATTGGGGATTTATAATGGGTTTGTTTAGGTCTTTTTTCCACTTGAATTCCAACTGCTAGTCTTGGGCCTAACAAGCAATATTATCTCTATGGTGATGAGGGAACCTCAACAGGAGGCCCTGAAGCCAAAGAGGAAAGCACTGGCATGTTTTGTTTTGTCATGGTTTTTTTTTTTAGCTTTGAACCTGCATTTTAAAGCAAAAAAAGCATAACAAAATTTGAAACAAGATCAAAATTCCTCCAGCCATCCAGAGCTCATAACTCTGGCTTCTTCCATGGGTTCTCCAAGGAGCACACAAGCCAGTCTCTGATCTCCATTATGGTGGAGTTTTTTTTCTTGGCAAAGATTTGCATTTATTTGCTCTATTATGGCACTAAAATTATCTCAATCTGATTTTTCTGGGAGGGAGTCAGGTGTTTGGTGGTAAGGATGGAATTAACCTGCAAAGCTCAAGGTCTAGAATCAGATTCCTGCAGGTAAATCTCAAGGACTCAGTTCTGCATATTACGAAAATGAAAAGACTGTTCCCAGTGGAAAAGATAAAGGAGTGAAAGCCAGGAAGGGGTCTGATCCAGCTGTGATAATGGAGTTTGCTGTGGGGACTGCTATCAAAACCTCAGACCCCTGAGGGTCTCTCTGGCCTCCCTGACATTGCTGAGACTGCAGTGCTGGTGTGTCCAAGACCTCTCTAGGCAGGGGCTGCTGACATTTCACAGGTGATAAGACCTGAGACTAAATTTTAAGAAGGGTCCTTGCTTCTTGGTGCCTCAGTTCCACACCTAGTTAGGAACTGAGGTGTGAACATCCTAGTCAAGAGAAGAAAGGACAGTCCCTGTCTTCTGCAAAAGTAAGGAAATAAATGCAACAGAGAACAGCAGGGCTTAGTGTTTAAGTAAGAATTGCCCAACAAAACTCACAAGAAACAGTCAGGAAAAACCCAGGCAGGAGTAGCACTGTAGCCCTGCTCAGCAGACATCAGCACATGCTTCAGATCAGAGAAAGTGAGCACCAAGCAATGGTGCCATGGGACATTCCTGACTTTGTTAAGGACCAGCCTCTGCATTCAAATCTCTGTTCCTCAGACCTCCAGGATATGCAGGGCACACCAGATAATCCCTTCCTGCACCCCACTGTGCTGTTCTTCCCTCAGAGCAGCTAAAACTGTGCAAAGAATTACCTCCATGGGCAAAGCAGAGAGGAGATGTTGCCACTGCTCTTTCTTGCTCCTCACTGAGTGCTTTGGGCTGACACCCAGGCAAGGCACAGAGCCAAGGGGCAGCTTCCCCCAGTGGGTCTCTGGCATGGGACTGTGCACTCCTATTTCCTTCAGAGACAAAAAGGACAATGCCTATTTCTAGTGCTTCCTAACTCCCACAACCCCAGGAGGGGCCTCTCCAGCAGCAGAGAGCTGTTGTGCCTCTCCTTGCCCTGGCATCTGTGGCAGTGCTGCCCAGTCCCTACTGTACCTTCCCAGCACATCCATCCTGCATCTGCAATGATGCTCAGGTCTCTTCTCCATCTGGGAGGGCAGCAGGCAGCAAGGGAGCTGCAGGCAGGCTGGCGGGACACATGGAGGGAGGAGTGGGAGAAGAGTCAAAGTCAGGGAGAGGAAATAAAGAGAGGTGGGATGGGAATGGGAGAAAGGCAGCAGGGATGAGAGGGGAAAGTGGGAAATGAATTGAAATGAGTTAGAAAATTCCAGGCAGATGAGCTTGAGCATTCAGCAGCTGAGATGTGGGGCCTCATTAGTACAGACCAACTGAAGATAGAGACGTTAAGGAAGGAAATGTGTGACTCACGGGGAAAAATGGGAAAAACAGCACACACCATAGCAGCTGCTCCATTTACTTCAATTAAAGAACAGCTCAAAGGGTATGTTCAGGGGAAAGGAGGGGGAAGAAAACAAAGGCACAAACAGCAGAAAAAAAAAGCCAACCAGATGAAGCAACTGTTACCCCCAAGCATCTAAATGAACTGAGTCAGGTATTTGAACAAGGAGCCAGCACTCCCCACCCTGTCCCTCCAAATTGGTCAAGCTGCCCAGGGAAGCTGGAGCCAGGTGCAAGGCAGTGAGCACTCACAGAAACACTGCCCAGCTATCAGGTGGGGAAGGGGAAGGCAGCTTGCCTTAGCATAGCTCCATGACAGCTGGGGAATGGGCAGCAGACCCTGGCTGCACCTGACCCACCAGCCACAGCATCTGAGTGAGGGAGGGAGGACAGCAGCAGTGGATGTTCTAATGACAGCTACAACTCACAGCAGAGCTGTGGTGCCTTAAGGGAAGCAAATTGCACTTGGCTCCAGAGTAGTGGGGAACACTGTGGCAGCTTCTCCATCATCTGGTGCCACCCCACAGCCATCCCAGCTGACCTGTCCTAGGCTTGCTGGCAGCATCAGCCAGAGCCAGGCAGCCTCTCACGAGTCACCATACCTGACTGGGATGAAAACACTTCTCTGACCTGCTTCTCTGGTATATGGGGATGCAAAGAGCTCACTGAGACTGGTTGTGCTGCTTTTTCAGGGAAAAAGAAAAGATTGACATTTATTCCAGCTGGAGACTGTAGTTATCCCAGCCACATTGGTGTGAACATCCTGGCATTGGGAAAAGAGAAGAATAAGCAAGGTGACACCCATATCTTCCTTCCTCCAATAAATGTCAACCCTAATTTCTCAGACCTTGTGAGCACTGAGAAATGCTATACTAAAAAGGTCCTGGATTGCAAAGAATCCTGTTTTCAGCTTCCAGGTGATAAATACTGGAATTGAAGGAAAAAGTGGACCTAGGACAAAAAGCAAGACACAGGAGAAGGAAGGGACAGAAGAAACTTTCATGCCTCTAGATGTTTTCTCTTTGCACTTTCCACCAGGACAAAATATGTTAAGGATCTCTAGGGAAAGAAATGTTTCTGTTTGGAGCTCCCTGACTGCCATAGATCTCTGCTTTCTTTCCCAGTGCCCTCACGTAGGAGGTTTATCACTCTGCTCCAGCTGTGACACCAGCCTGCAAGGGTTAGTTGCTTTGCTTGGTTGACTGAAGCCTCAAATCTAGAGGCTACTGGGTCAATCCTAACTTATGGCCTTCCCAGATGATCAAGACAGACAACTCCACAATGTCAGAAAACATCTACTTTCATCTTTGGTTGGAGAAAATCTTTGCTCAGACTCTATCCTTTTCTCCTTATCTTTGTGCGCAGTCTCACCCCGCGGCCACTGTAGCTGATGGGTGCTGGCCAGCCGCTGCCAGAGTGACCGGTGGAGACCACGAATCCCACCACTGCCAGGTCCTCTGTGAGAACCCCTGGGTAGTGGCTCTGTCTGCAGGGTGGTGACACAGGCCAGAGCAGGACTGCGAAGCACTGAGGCAAAGGAAGGAGGGAGTACACACGCGTGTGGATGTCAAGGCGCTCTATTGACCCAGGCGGGGCCAGTGACGGTGTCAGGGAAAAACCCTTAGGGAGGCACTGATAAAGGGGAAGGGGGTAATGGAAGGAGACACGAGGGACCAATGAACGAAGCCCAGGGGAGGAGTGAGGGACACACCTGACCTCAGGACACACCTGAACCAATAGGAATGGCCCAGGGGAGGGAAAAGGCTCAGGGGACAAATCATATGTTAGGTAAGGGAAGATTGACGTAGAAATTTCTAGAAATGAAAGGGGGATTGGTTACAATGAGGGACAGGTAACTGGTGGAAGGAATGAACCATTATGAGGGAGAACATGGGGGGAACCGAGGGTCAAACCAAATTCTTAACTTATAAAAAATAACCAACTTTACAATAAACCCATACAGAACACACAATGCTACATTTGTGCATGCTTCCCAATTCCCAGATAGACCAAATCCATGACCCTTGGCTGACTCATTCCCTATATGAGCATGGCAGTGGATTTCATGACAAAGTCCCGTGGTCTCAGGATAATTACCTGCCCAAAGCCTCAGATGGAGAGCCTAGATACAAGCAAACTCCCAAACTCCTGACATTTATCACTCTAAAAAGCAGCCAGTGGAAAAGCAGCCCCCATCAGATAAGAAATGCCAGTCAAGATTTCAATGTAGCTTGTAAAGGACACATCAGAGTATATCTGCAGGACAAAGTGTGGTGAATGTTAAATCTCCACAGCGTGGGAACCAGCACAATGGATCACATCTCCATACGTGATAATGGGAAACTCACAATTCTCTCACACAAACTTTAATGCCAAAAAGTTGCCACAGGAACCACCGAGGACACAAGGGCTTCTTCTTCAAAGCATCTGAGATTGGCAGCATTAAAGGCGTTTGCTTTGAGCTGGCTCTGTGTTAAGCTTCCTCTCTGTCCCTTCATCTCTCCCCAATCAAGCTGTGCCTCAGTCAGCACCCAGTTGTTAAATTCTGGATGGATTAAAGAGCCTGAGAAAGTGCTTTTTTAGGAAAGTGATGTTTATCCATCACTCATCTACCTGAGTGTTAAATTTCAGATCTTCAGCTCCTCTAATGATTGTTACATGGTGGTGCATTCAGAGCCTTTGCTTTGCACAGTAGTGGGGATGTTTGATCTAAAGGCTTCTCTTTGCCCAAGATTAAATCTGAATTTGAATCATCCTTTGGGGTCTAATTGCAAAGGATTTTGGTGACACTGCAGCAGGGCCACAGAATATATTGGCAGGAAGAAGAGGACAGGAATTCATCAAATGATGGAGCCCAGGAGATTTCAATAACATTTTGGGCGGAGAAGAAAATGAAATGAAAGACAGAAAAAAACTGATTTTCTTGTGCAGGAAAAAGGGGAAGGATAATCTCTTTAATTAAATTCCTAGAATTCCTGCAGGCTTCCAACCACTGCCAACTTAGAAGAAGTACTGACCATTTTCAGACCCTCTCTGATGGAACTGTGGGTGGACAGGGTTCAGACTGACAGTAAGTTCTTCAAAACTGCAAAGTTTTGACAGTGCATTAGGCATAATTACACCTGTCAAAGATAACGTACTCCTGGAGATTTTCTGTTGCAGAGCTAATGGCACAGGGACTCTTGCAAAACCTTCCACAATAATTTCTGGATGCCTCAGGCCTTCAGGAACTATCTTGACAGGATGATGACATCTTGCTGTGCAACCGGAGGCTCTGCTTCAACTGCAGGTGGTGTGGGACCAAGCAATTTGAAGCTTCTTTGCTTTTCTTCACCTGGAAAAGTCCACCCTTTGCACTTCAGCATTGCCACCATGTACAGAGGCACAAGAAATATGAAGTCATAAAATGGTCACTTGCCAGTCAGCTCCTCTGGTCTGTCATCTCCACTAAAGGGTAAACACCTCAGCACAGCAAGGAAACACATGATAATACTGAGCTTGGTGGTAAGACAAGCCCCTTTTCCTCCCCCTCTCAATCCTAAAAATGACTTTATAAAAAGAAAAGGGCGATGTTCCCCCCATCCACCCAAAAAAACCTATCACTGTACAGGGCCAAGCACAGCACTGCTGGTAGCCAAGAAATACATGCAATAAGTGCAATATCCCTCCCTAGTTCAATTTCTTGCAAAGCCAGGAGTGCAAGGATTGATGTGAAGTTTCCCCCACAACAGCAGCTTTCCTCCCCACAAAGGAAAGCTCAACCAGAGGGAAAGGTCTGTGTTAGAGCAGGACTTGCTATAGCTTTTCCTCAGCTCCTACCCTCTTCTATCCCAGGGCCTGCCTTGCCCAGGTGGATCTGGAAAACTGCCCTAGAGATCCTAGACAAAGACAGGCTATGCCGTGTACGCGTGGGCATGAGCCAAGGCACACACAAAGGTGTGTCAGCACTGCCTCAGAGCCTGCTAACCACACTCACATGAGGCTTTTGCTTCCTTCCCAGGGCACTTCTTCCACTGCCACACCACCACACCCTTCCAGCTCCGAATTTGCATGCCCTGGGGAGCAGGAAGGTCAGCGCTCAGTTGCCAAAGGATGAAATGTTGAAATCCTCTTGCAGTTGAGATTGAATTAAGGGAGAAGGGATGGAGCATGCCAAAGGCAGTGAGGCTTAGATAAAAGCTCATTGTCTTCACCGGGAGCTGGGTTTGAATAAGAAGTTCAGGATTTGGCAGACTCTGTGTAAAGCATTGCAGAATGACTGCTATGTGCATGCAGCTAGTTTCATGCATAATATATATAGGAGCATACCATATGTTTAAAGCATCAGACAATCAGGCCAATCTCTGATGATATTATAAAGCTTTCCTTCAGTGTTGCATTTGTTCTAAACAGATGCATTTTTCTTTTTCTCCCTCCTCCCCGTAAGCTTCCCAGCCTGCCAACACTCATTTATAAGAAAACCAGGTGTCCATCTTTAAAAAACGAAATAAATCAGTATACAATGGAATCTGTCCAGGAAGAAAGCAAGTGCCCTTCTCTTCTATTTTTGTTTCACACAGGAAATATGTTGATCAACAAACTAACAAATGGACAAACAAGAATCAACACAAGGAAAAGGAAGACATGAAAGCTCACAGGAATTAGCTTCCGAATTCTACAAAGCCAAACGCTAATCATGCCAGTCCCCAAATGTACAGAACAGATGAATTCAAGAACAGAAAGTGCACCAGTGATAGCAGATATGCTCTGGATGAAACATGTCCTGCATCAGTTATGAGAAGGGCTGGATGCTCTTGTCTTTAAAGTGTACGGTTTGATTTTATATTAATTTGTCATCAGCATCACCAGTCTCAGGGGCTCGTCTCTGCTCATTAAAGGTGCTTTGCATACGTGGTTGGAAAGGAAGCACCATCAGATTTGCCTCGTTGCCTCGTTGCTGCTCTCTGCTGGTGCTGTTACCCTGTTAGGGAGCTGCACCAGGAGCTCTGCTGGGCTGGCTCAGCCCCAGCGGGTGAGGGAGTCCCGGCAGCAGAGCAGCTCTGACCCTGGGACACAGCCCAGCATCCCCAGCACACTGGGCGCTGGCAGCACAGGGAAGGGATGTGAGAAAATCCAAGGCCAACCCACCTTGTGTGAATCATTGTTGGAGTAAGAGCAGCTCTGTCCTCCTGCAGCACTTCGGCAGACGTTGCCTCTATCAGTCCTTGGTGGAACAGCAAAACCACCTTGGAGGAAAAGCCACCAGGCTGAGCAGCTGGGAATCCCCTGCAGCTGGTTCCCTGTCCTTCACATGGAGTTCCCTCTGCTCATCCCAGCTCTTAAAGCCATGTTTTATATCCTAATTAAACTGAAACAAAAGGAATTGGATAACAGTCTAAAAGATTTGCAAGCTACATCTATTTCACAAAATTACTCCTGTTCCCACTAGTGTAGCTCATCAGGTCCAGCACATGCTCTAATGTGTGGGACTAATAGATTTGTAACAGTGATAGCTAATATGAGTCTGTTCCGGTTACATACTTATCATGGGTCCTTGCAGGCTTTCCATCAAAGCTGCTGAATGAAAGCACTTTTTATTAAAGGAAGAGGAAAAAAAACCCCTCTTTGCCCATAAATCTCTCAGCACATTAGCCCTCAAAACAATTCACTGAGGCAAGGTCGTATTTCCCTTGCATTAATTTAGATCCTTGGGAAGTTCAGTGAGATGAGAAGACAAGACAAAACACAAAAGGCTTCTTCTTCAGCTGCCATGAGTCAGTGTTGCTTCCCATCAGCTGAGAATCCAACCATACATCTAAAGAGAGCCATAGGAAATATGTAATTATTTCTTTAAAGTCTAGGGATCTGGTAGTGATAATCCATATGTTGTATTATTATTTCAAAAGGAAGGTATATACTAAAAGGACAGATTATACTTGACAGGTGAGAGCAGGTTTAACAGCCCAGTAGAGAAAGATTTTTTTATTTCAGCAGGATGGGGTTTGCCCTGTGGTGTTGGGAGTCACCAAGGTTAGGAGGAGGGGAAAATATTCTGTTGCTTTGTTTTGTGTCCAGGCAGTATTTCTGTGGGACGAGCCTTGATGCCAGACACAGGGCTGGAGCAGAACATGATAAACCAAGTCACAGAGGGGCAGGCTGAAGGGAAGTATGTGATGATGCTCTGCCTCTCAGTTCCATCCACTGCTCTGAACAGCAAGGAAAGCTGCCAGCTCTGAGTCCTGTACTCGGCGCTGTCCCTTTGATACCACAGCTCTCTCAGTCATGTTTACACCCTTCAGATATTTTTAGGCCTTTTTTTCCCACATGCAGAACTACACGTTGTCATCTCCTAGCCTAGTTTAGTGGTTTGAGCCTTCCCACATAAATCATTTTTCCCAGACATCTGATCATTTAGTGATCAGAAGGCAGAGGGTGGTCTGGTTGCTCTTCTTTTATCTTCCTCCTAGGTCCTGTTATCTGGTCATGTCATGGTGGCCAGGTCCAAGAATGTGATTTGTTTCAAGGACAAATCAGAAATAAATAAGGAAGAGCTTTTTCTTTCCCATGGCCCATCTTGCCTTTGTGGAAGCAGACTGTTTTATTTGCAATGATAAACTAGTTCAAATTGATCTCCAGTTTGTCATCCGCTGGCACTTCAAGGACCCCCAAGCCTTACCTGGAACTGGTGGACAATAACTTGTCAAAACTGTCAATTGCTGATATAGTTGGAGGGGAAAGGGGCCTCTTGAAAGCAGCTTATGGTTTAGGATAAATTATTTCTAGTAGAGAGAACTTGATTTTAAAAAAATATTTTAACAATAAATCCACTTTTTTCCTCAAGAGAATGTGATTTTAATCTTCTTCACTTTGAAACCTTCCAAATCTCTTCTTTTTGTGAGATTGTTTCAGCTCTTTTGGGTAGCGTTCTTGCACATAAACATATTTGGCTGGTTTACCAGAAAGCAAATACCACATTACAGTAACGGATTTGTGGGCATGATCTGGTCCAACTAGACAGACAGCTAAACACTGTAAAGAGTTCTGTCAAATAATTACTCTCATCAAATTTCATTCTCCATCATGGTCACGTTATCCAGATCAAATCCTTGGTTCTGTAAAAATATCTTAGAATATGCCACACAAGCATCATTAAAACAAACTATGCCAGATCTTGAAACAGAAATGCATTCAACCCATTATTCTGTGAAGAAAAAGCTTTTACAGGCCAAATCCAATTACATGCCATGCTTGTAAATTCATTCCAGAAAACCTTTGTGGCCAAAAAGGTCCCTGTTAGCCATTATGGGGCTTTTCTTAGCAAAAAATCTCCTACTGCTACAACCACTCCTCCCCATCCCACCCTTGCAATGACTTCCAGCTAGTGCCAGATCCCAGCTGGTTCAGAAACAGTGATATTCATAACCTGCAGCAGCAGGTTCCCAGATCACCATCATAAAAATATCAGCTTCTGTTCTGTCAAACAGAAGTTGAATGACTGTGGTGCTCAGATTTGCCATACCAAGGAGGTTTCCATTTTAACACTGAGCTTCCTGGCTTTCTCTCAAGACATTCCCATGAATCTCAGTATTCTGTGGGGACTGTGGAAGGTAAAACTATAAAAGCCATGGTTTTAGGAGGAGAGAAAAAGCAGATGCTCTTCCTCCACCTTCATTATTCATCTGCACTGGGAACAGTCTCCACTTGGACCTGAAATTTCAGCCCAGCATTAATGCTTCTCTTACCATATCTACACCTTTGGCTGTGGAAAACAGTGATGCAAGTGCAGCACAGTCTTAAACTGACACTGGTTTCTGTCTGTGAATTCTCCTACACACAGGACATGATAATAAATCATAGACAGAGCTTGCTGATCGATTCTGCCCAAGCAGTATGTTGGTCTCCAGGGCCAACAAACCAGCACTTAAATTAAGTTTCCTTGCTCAGTGTGCCATGCTGCAACAAAAAAAAAAAGTTGTTGTGCATCCCAGGCAGGTCATTTAGCCTCTTGTGCAAGGAGAATGGCAAAAAGATACACATGTAGGCATTAGAAAATGCTCCCACCTGATGTTCCTAAAGTGAGCTCTCCAACAGCTCAACATTTCCCCTGTAGTCTTCCTAACAATTAATGAAGAAAATAGAGTCCTCTGGGAAAATTGTCACTGGGTAATTAATAAAAAATGAAAGTGAGAGAGCCAGAACTACAGGGATGTTGCAGAAAGCCTGCAAGTTGAAAGAGGCTGACTTAGAGTTGTGATGCCTTCCCAGTCTCAGAGGGAACTTAACACGTGCTCCGTGTTCCTCAGTGGCTCACTCTGACTCTCCACCTCTTCCATTCACTCTTCTGAAACAGGAGACATGATGGAAATGTTCAGGCCCTGCCACACTTCTCAATGGCCCAGCATGAACAGACCTGCTCAAACAGATGGGGAATGGCTGTCAAGCACAAATCTCCAGAGTCATTCAGTGATCTATTACCAGGTGACCACTTGCAAATAAAGGTCACTGTTTGTTTTCTACCTGGGGGTTTCAACCTGCTTATCATTTTGATGTGGAGGGTTCATTAAAACCCAGCAAAGGGGTCCTTTCTCTGTCAAAGCAGCGATGCAATGTCCTTTTGCTTTAGAATCTCTGAAATGGTTCTCCAAAGGGCAAACACTCAAGCACATTTGTCTCACAGTTCCCAAAGCAGATGAGAGTTTTAAAAAACCCTAAGCTTTCAAGGTCAAAATTGATGCTCTGTTGGGATATGGTGTTGAGAAAGCATTGCTGGAAATGTCCATCTCACAGCTCTGTCTCCACCTGCAGTTTCCCAACACGAGTGCCTAAGCTGTCACAGATGCTGAGGAATCCTGAGGGGAAAGAGGATGAAGATGGATGGTCTTATGATTAAACCAGAGGACAGGGATTCAAGGGACCTGGTGTCACTTATAGACCCCCTGTGCTGACTTTGGGCAAGTCAATTAACCTCTCTGTGCTCCTGCTTGCCATGTGTAACATGGAGATAAGAGACCTCCCTACAGCACAGGAGACTTGTGTGGTTGACAGATGCTCTCATCCAATGCCAACAGGAGTCATGAGATTTCACTGACAGGAGAGTGATGGAGTGGAGAAGACCCATGGCCATTTGGGGCTATGTGGCTTTGTGAAAACTCAATAGGTGTCTGTTCTGCTTCCCTTGCTACCTGCTTCACACCTGTCTGTCTTACAAGGCACAAACGCTCTCCTGACCGAGCGCTGGCTCCAACACCAGCTGTGGGAGCCCTCGTGTCTCACAGGATGATCCCACGAGAGGAAATGCACAAGTGAGGATTTTTTGGCATTAAAAAAAAGTGATGTGAGTCTCAGAAATAGCTATGGAGATGCCAACCCTGTCTTACCCCCATGGGTGTGGAAGTGCCTGAGGTGAAATGTTCTGGTTCCCTGGCCTGCTGCCCTTGTGCCCATGGGACACCCAGGTAATTCCCAATGTGGGGAGGACTGTCCTGCCCATCACAGCAATGCAAGAGGCATCACAGCTGGCCCCACCTGTCCTTCTCTCCCACCAGGCTAGAGAAGCTCACTAATATCTCCTTTTTAAGATTTTTACAGCTCTGTAAACAAGGGAACATAATTTGCAATTATGCTCTTTGATTTCTGGTTGGTTTTGTTGTTGTTGTTGTTGGGTTTCTTTTAAGACATCAGAAAAGAAAAGCATTCCTGTGCTTTCACAGGAAACACTCTATTTCCCCTTCCAATTTCACAAGACAAGTTAAAGCTTCTAATCCTGACCCTGGCAAAGCCTGCCTGACCCTTTCCTGCAAGGCTCAGGGGAAGGATTTCTTTCCCTCTCCTGTTGGGTTGCGGGTGGTTTGTTTTGGTTTTTTTTTCTTCTATTAAAAACCCATAGTATTATTAAAAAGGAATTGTTCAATTCCTTTAATTGGCTCAGAAGATAAATTCTTCCCTCAGCCCAGGGGGTCATGGCCATCAGCAGCTATTTATTAGCAGCATTGATTGAGAAGAACAGCCTTTAAATGGAAATAAATTCAATTCTATGGCAAAGAGTATTCCATACAGGCTATTAATATAAGACATGAAGCTTAATAGTTTTATTTCATATTTCTTTGTTCCATTCCTCAGCTCATGGCCATCTTCACTACTCCCAGTTACTCCCCATGTTTCCCTCCAACCATCCCCTCCCCATCAGGGGAATTTCCTTACCTGCATGGGTGAGAGCAGGCACAAGGGTGATAATGATGATAGAGATTTGAGTGAGCTCAGAGAGGCTCCAAATCAGGTCCCTGGGAACCCGAGGAAGAAGGAGCGGTGATGGGGAGCAAGATGAGACTTCCACATGCATGCACAATAGAAATGAGAGGGGGAGAAGAGCTCTCCTATGCTCTCTGGGGAATTTTTTGTTAGATTTTTGCCTTTTCCACTGCTCAAAAGCTGTCTTTGCCACCCTCTTGTCGACTCCAAAATACATTCATAGTGCACACCTTCATTCCAGTGTTTAATTGCTTGAGATTGTTACTTGTAGGCTGCTAATTTATTAAAACCATATCTCTCATGTTACTCTGGAGCCCACAAGAATCATTGCCTTCTATTAAAGGCAGTGGTGCATGCCTGCTTGGCTTTTTTCTCTGGTCACCTCTGTAATTGCAGCCCATTGCTAAGATGTGAAACTCTGCCCTACCAGCTCAGCATCCTCCACTGGGAGTGTTTGGATGAGGAACAAATGCAGGAGACAAATTCATTCAGGATATAATCAGAAATAACTGTCTGATGTTCACAGAGATTGCACCAGGGACACACAGAGCCTCTAAGCTGCTCAGGTCACTTTTCACAGATGGGCCAAAAAGTGAAGCCAGAGACTCCTGACACAGATGGTCCCTGGAAGCATCATGCAGACCAGACCTTGACAAAATATGATGATGGATCCCTACAGCATCCCATGGAGCCAGCACTGTCCTTGCCCAGCTAAGCACAGAAAGATCTTCCCTGGTCATATGGGCCATCTTTTGAGTCACACACTTGTCCCTCAAAGCAGACACATGCTCCATACACTAGTGCCACAAGCACAGATGGACTCCCATACCAGGAGATAGAGAGATACACACAGCACACGTAGCTCCATACACCAAGTGGCTGATACAGGCCAGAAGCTCCCTGCTTCTCCTCAGCCATCACCTCTCCAACAGGTCTGTCCATCCCCAAAAGGCTGCTCAGCAGCCTTCATCATCTCCTGACTCTGCTCTGCCTTTGAAGAGCTTCCTGGCATTCCAATGCCCACACCTGATCCTACAGAACTGCTCCATAGCATCTAACATGGAGAAGTAGCATCCCTTAAAGCAGTGCCTGAGCCTGGTTTTCAAACTCCTAAAAAAAGAAATCAACAGACAGTTCAGTGATGGAAAATCACTCTGTACTTGAGATACTGCTGAGCAGCAGTGGGGAAGTTGTCCATCCCTCTCAGATTGTTTTCTGAGACCCTGTAATTGCAAGAGGCAGACACCTCTCAATATATAAGGAAAGCATCATGGCCCTCTTGTGTCATGGCACAGCTCACATTTTAGACACACAGTTTTTGCCTCAAATTTGGGTTCCTATGATTCACCTCCTCATCTGGATTTGGCACTTAGCTCCACTGATGTACAGGTGCAAGTTCACAACTAAGATTAAACCACCCCCAGATGTTGGGATGGGACACTGCATCCAGAGCAGCTGGGAGATGCCTTATGGAGTTTCCAGCCAGCTCTCAGAAGGACTCAGGAATATAAATCCTCCCATGGTCCAAAGGCCACCAATACTCCACAATGCACCCCGAGAGCCCATGAACTTTTCACAGTCAGAGAGCATCTGGGACAGAGCTAACAGCACCTGCAGGCAGGGGCAGGCAGAGGAGGCAGAGGCACAGGAAGAGGCACAGATACCAGCCCTCAATACTCAGCAGCCAGCAATTAGAACAGCAGCCATACAAGACTAAAACAATAACATTTTGTTTATCCCCCAAACAATTAGCTCATTTTAGCACTCTGCCTCCAAGTGCTAGGTAACAAAAGGATGCAAGGCAGGTGGCAGCTTCCAGTATCCAAAACTGTGGGTGCATCTATGCTTGTAAAATGGAGGGATGCTGCTCTGGACCCCCAGCCCTGGAAATGCTGGGGTTGCAGGTGGTGGTATCAGCTCCAGGTTAGACTGAATATGGGGATTTCTCAGGGATATGGAATGCAGGTAAGCTAGACTAGCTGCTCTGGTTTCTGTGGACTGGCTTTGACCTACACCCTTTGAAGACCTGGCTCCCTATTCCTGAAACAGCCTGCCTTATTCTAGGACTGTCTTGCTTTTACCTAAGTATTTTATTTATTTTATGTCCAAATATCCCAGGATCTATCTGAGACCTGCAAGCAGGACCACACAGCAAAAGACAGACTTACAAAGATCCAAAAAACCCATTTCATTTAGATTAAACAAGGCCATTATTGTGGTTTAATGTAGGAATTGATTATTATAAGTATGCATATTGAGCTTAACAGCTTAGATTTGTATCTGTTTCATCACTGTTAATCTTTGATAAATATGTTTTTAATAATCTCTGGGTATTTATTGAACATAAAACTGTCATATGAAATTGAGAATAAGATTGCTAAAGATACTTATTATACACTACTTCAACACAAATTCATTATTAAAAACCTTTCACTGAGGCTTACTTTTAACCACAACATAACTGATGCAGATACTGCATAGTTAATCTATAATAAATATATTTGCAATAAACTATTGATATTTAACCTGCAGTAACTGTCTTAATAAATATGATACATGGAAATGGCTTTTGAACAAGCTGCTCTTTTTTTTAGCTCTGTCAGACCCTTGGAGGATGTGGGGTGAGAAGAGGGAAAGCTGTGGCCTTGTGTAAGGCAGTTCACTTATCAGTCCCCACAGCCTTCCCCTACCCTGGTCACTGGACTCATTGCTGTTTCAATCCCCAAATCTCCAGCCCCAGACTCTTACAGGGATCTGTCATTTGCTTTCAGTCCTGACTCATATTAACATCTGGCCCCAGCCATCCCTACAACTCTGGTGGGCTGTGCCATACAAAGGCTGTTAACTCAGCTCCTGGTGCCCCCAGATGATGCTCTGTCTGCCCAACAGTTTTGTAAAGTGGATAAGCACCCTCAAGGGGACTGAAACACACAGAACCCACACCTCTTGGGCAGTAAAAACACAAGCTTTGTGAGAATATGGATCAACAGAGAAGCTTAAATGAGGAGATTTCAGTTTTGAACTCAACAGAAGCCACCAAATGCCTTTGACACATGAACTAGACAGGAGTCTGACTCCAAGCCATCAGAGGTGAAGGACTTGACCCACAGTGCTGCTGAGACCCCCTGGGATATCTCAGAGATGTGTTTGTCATTCTTTGCATCACTTAATGACTGAGGTTAGTTGCAATTAGTCAACTATAGGAGATATGCACAAAATTTCCCTCCCAGCACTAATCAAATGGGAGAGGAGCAGAGTCCTGGGAGTCCTCCCCTGTCCTCTCCTCTGGGTCTTGCCCCATTTGTTATATGGCCACTCATAAGGCCCTTTAAGACTTCCTGGAGGCCACCATCTGATTCTCACGTATCAGAGAGAGCCAAAGATCTCAACGTGCAACTTTTAATTGAGCTGTATCATCTGCCACAAACATGAAATTAATGGTCCTACATCATAATCATAAATTCATACATAACCCCATGCACCAGCAAATAACTCTTTGCAGTGATACTACAATGGTAAGCTGATTTGCAAGAAGTGCACGCTTCCCAGGAATCCTAATTAACCAAATTAACACCATCACTTCAAATCATGTCCCAGCAGTAGGACATTTCCGATTGGCCTCAGGCTGGAGCAAAGCAGCCAAATGAAAACCTGACAGCATCTCTGTGAGTCCAGCAGCCTCACCCTCTGCTGGGGGAAGTATCTGCGGCCATCCATGCACACAAGGAAGAGAGCAAAAGCCTCGTGAGCATTTGGAGGCGCTGACCCAAAACAGAGCACGGCACAGTGACCCTGTGCAGCAGAGGAGCAGCTCTCAGCTCCTCAGGCATTTCCCAAACCTAACCAGCAGTATGAGGAACACCATGCTCTCTTCTTCCAGGGGGTTGTGACACTGCCAAATCCCCTCAGAGAGTGACAAATGTTGCTTTGGGTGAGTCTGCAATGGGTCTGGGGTCATGGGGCAGGGCTGATAAAAGGAACAGACTTTAGAAACCCCAAACTTGTTTCCCTGAACCCACTTGTTCACACTGGTTTCCCCTTGTGACTTGCCCAAAATATTTAGTGCTCAACACCTTTTCTTTTCCCCCTTCTGGGTAGTCAGGTTTTTCTATTTCTGCCACAGGAAAAACAAGTCACTATTTTGGGAGCGTGTGGGATTCAAGCCTATGACTGTCTCAGCACTCCCTGCACAGAAGAGGATATCCACAGCCTGTGTGCCAGAGGGACTGGCTTGTGCCTCTGTGCATATTCAGCCTGGATGGCAGGGAGGCCCAGTCCCACCAGGGTCCTCCCACTGGAGCATGGAATGGCCTCAGCTCCCCAGGCACAGGGACAGAGATCCCATTCCTGCTCTGAAGTGATGCTCCAAAAGGATCCCATCCCTGCTCTGAAGTGATGCTCCAAAAGGATCCCATCCCTGCTCTGAAGTGGTGCTCCAAAAGCTGGGCTGGGAACTTTGGACCTGGAGGAAAAGGAGGCTCCTACCAGAAGTGGGGTTCGAACCCACGCGGGCATGCACCCATTGGATCTTAAGTCCAACGCCTTCACCACTCGGCCATCCTGGTGGGCTCTGGCCTCTCCCCTGGCCCACCAACTCCTCCCTGAGAGCTCACACCTCACCAAGCACTTGGGGTCCCAACCCAGGACACTTCCCAAGCCCAGTGACACCATTCCCTCCTCACTGCTATCTTTAACATCTCCAGCAGCTGATGGAACATCTCATTAGGAGAGAGCTGGTCTCATGGGCCATGAAGAATGGCACAGGCCCTGTGTGCACCCTAGATCCCCATGAAAGAGCCACAGTCACTGGTGGTGATGCCAACAGGGACCCTGGAGCAGGAGGGACATCTCTGGGAGGTCCCTCCTGACTCCACTGGGTCCTCAGGGGAAGGGAGCAGCTCTGACAGCCTGGCAGCTCTCAGCCAGACACAGCACACAGTTAAAGCCTTGGCCCTGCACCCCAGGTGCCACTCCTGACCCCCTCCTGTCTGCATGAAGTACTCTGCTAGTGCATTTAGCTGGGACAGACAGTGGTACAGGAAGGTCTTTTTTTTTTTCCTTTTGGATGAGCTGCAGCTTTGTTCCTATAGTCTAGAGAGAAGAAAAAAACACAGACACCACTATTGAACATCATGGGATTCAAACCCACAACCCCTAGGTGCCCATGATAGCAGGAAGTCTTTAGCCCTTAAGCCACAGAAGCCTGATAATTTCTGTTTCTGAATTCAGTCATCCTCCATATTCTCAGGCCAACACTTTCACACAGGGATGCTATCCCAGAGAAACCCTGCCAGGCCCTTTCACCAGTGCTTTCTGTCTGCTCTCAGCCAGGCTGTCCTGGTCCTGTCCTGCTTCAGTGTGAGAGCAATTTCCTCCTTTCTTCCACGGGGACCACTCATTGCTGCGCCCTGGGGTAGCTGAGCCACTTGGAGGGCTTCTGATTGGCTGATGGGAAGGTGAGAGGCACCAAAAAGGGATATTTCTCAGCCTCCAAAGAGGGTGACACAGAGCTCCTCAGTCTGGGGGGGGTCACCCTGGCCTCCAGAGTTAATTCACATGTACTAGGAAAAAGGCAGCAATATTCCAGACATCTCATGAGGGAATGCTGCCTGTCCTCGGCTCAGCAGAGGACTGGGTCAACCAATTCATATGCTGACAGCAGGAGGAAAACTCACAAGAGGGGACAGAAACTTTCCCTTTTTACCCTGTTCATTACAGCCACAGCAATCTGCCGTGCTGGTCTGTGTGTGCAGAATCACAGCACAGCATCCCTGGATGCCTCCAGCTGCAGCACCCACATTAATATCAAATGAAGTCATGCTCACAAAGGGTGTTGTGCTCGCCAGCTCCCGAGGAATCTGCTCCTAATGAGCGACTTCAAAGCATTAATGAGCTTGCAAAGCTCTCCTCTTCGTTTACAGAGCTGGATCTCACACGCTTGGCATTAAGACAGGGGTCACCCGTCAGCAGAGGAGAATGCGTGTGCATGTCAGCAAATATAATATATTTGTCATCCTCCAAGAAGCAAAGATTAATCATGCCCTCCCAAAAAGGAAGTTTTTATGCCACATCTTCTCTTCACAGCATGGAGAGAAAGGACCTGCCCCCAAGGATGTCCATAACCCACACTGCTCAGATCCCCAAAGAGCCCAGCTTTGAAGTTAACAACCCACCTTAACCCCTTGGGTCCAGGCTGTGAAATGCTACTTGAATTGGCAGCCCGAGGGATGAATAAAGTGGTGGAATTCTGCTCCAGTGAAGGTTTAATGCATGCATGGAGGGAGGGAGTGGTATGGATGTGTGAGAGAGCAGGCTTGACTGATGCTTCCTGCTCCATGGCATCCATCCAGCACAGGCAGGGAAGGGAGATGCTGGCCCAGAACAGCAGGGCTGCACAATGCATCTGCTGCTCTCTCCAGGGGCCAGACACAACCCCCTCCAAGCCTCCCTGAGCTCACCATAAATCCTTGTGTTGAAACAGCCTCCAGTGCCTGGCCAACAGCCCGTTTGCACCCATTTGAGGAGCGGAGCCCATCCATTGTGCTGAACTGGGAGACAGCCACACAATCAAACTGTGGAAAGGGACCAGCCTGAACACAGACCTGCTGCTGGGCACTGATTGCCCTTCCTCCAAAGCCCCTGAGCCTTTTCAGCCTTTCCAGAGCCCTCTTTTTGGCTGGTGTTTCTGCTGGTGCAGGGAGGGTTGGACGATGAGATACGAGCCTGTTCTTGCCCAACCTTCAGACAATGTCCACGTACAGCCTACAGAGGAACTGGAGTGGGGACAGCTCAGCTTCCCTGGCCTGGCTCAAACTTACCATGACACATATCCAAGGGGGTCACAGGCACAACCTGTCTGTGTTTAAAAATACAGCTCCTTCCCAGGGTCTGCCCTGGCTGTGCATCATCCACAAGGTTGGTTGGCTTCACCTGCAAACCTGCACAGAGCCCTGGCTGGGTCTGGAGTCAGCCTTGCCTCTGGCAGGGTTGTAATATCAGCTGAATTACATGTACTGTCTTGGATGTCTCCTGTGCAATCCCAAGCCAGGCTGGCTGTACCTTGCTTGCAGTATCCCCACGAAATGTCAGCAGGAAGATGACACAGCAGCTATAGGCTTTCAGAACACATGTTCTGCCAGAGAAAGACAATAATGTCCTGAAGTCAGAAAGGTGTCATCCTTTGGTTCAGAAACACATTGGCAATGTTAACTGGAAAGCTGTTTCTCCCCTCTTCTCCCTCTAAAGGAGATCTTCTGGCACTTGGTGTCTATTCAGTAGGTCTGTGTTTAATTTAAATAGCCTCTGGAGGCAACTCTGTCCCACATGCTAATACTGCAGCTGAAGAGTGGCTGATGGGTAATTAATAAAAAAATCCAAAGCCTTAAAGTTAAGAGCAATGTAGAGTAAAGAATGACACTTTGAGGGATTTCAGGCCGAAACTGCTCAATTTTATTAATGTGGGGGCAAAAATATTCTCAATATCATTGCTTTAGAAATTAGTTGGAAAAAGGGGAAAAGTGGGACAGTGTTCTCATCTGTGCTCCTCTTGTGCCCTTCCCCTGCTATGAAAGCAGCTCAGCACTGTGCTCCCTTTGGAGCTCTTTGACCTGAAATTTTGGCAGCCCTGCCAGGGTCATCTTAGGTTAAACATGAGATGACAGCTTGGCTCCACCTTGTGCCATAGGCTTGTGGGGAAACTTCATGCTGCTTATAGCTGTGTCCATGTAGAAATTAATGGGGAAGCTCTTAGGACTTTGTCAGATTTAAAACACACTACTGATGTCCCTCGTGTCTGGGAACTACCACATTTTGAGAGTAGCTGGAGTTCATTGACAAAAAGAAGAGTTGAACAGCATTCCTGTTTAACTGGGCCTCAGTAGGTTTAAGAACAAACAGGCAAGCTAGCACAGAAGATCACTCTTGCTCCCTGTCTTTTCTCCCTCTTGAGAGGCAATTCAGGAAACCAAGCCAGCCTTTCTTTGTATTCACAAGGTTTTTTTATAGGATGGCTAGAAAATTCATGTACTGCTATGGGTAAAGGCTTATATTCTGCAGAATTTGACATGATGCCCTGCTGCTGGTTGGCACAAATCAGCCCCTGTGGAACTACAAACCTTATGGTGCTGTGTAGCTCCAGAGGAAAGGTTTTCCATGTAGCTTGCAAGTACTGGTGTTTGGCCAGAAAACCAAAGACCACTTACTGTGGGCACACAGACTTGATTAAAAACCAGTGGAGTTGTGCAATTATGGGAGGTTATTTATCCCAGAGGGAAAATATGTCTTCTTTTTTGAGTAAATTCTTTCAAAAAACCAACAAAACCCCCATCAAACCAAAAAGCAATGCAGCTACCAGAGCTAAAGCAGTAAGTCACAGACAATAACAGGTTTGGCTACTTTCTCCTTCTCAGGAGTGGTGTCCCAGATGTTAAAAGTTTTCCACAAGGTATCTCTAGTCTAAATTATTCTCCCAGTTATTTTCTGCAAACATTTCTTGGACAACAGACAGTTTCTCAAAAAATTAATCTTGAAGGTTCAAAGTAGCCTGGCTTTGCATCATTGTTTCTGCTTTGATTCTGAGTGGGCTCATAAGGAGGTATCAGGAATGAATGGTGATGGTTCAGCCTTTCAAAGTCATCAACCACCCATATTCAATTATTCCTAAAGATGTTCTGGACAGGATGCACAAGTAGTTCATCAATATTTTACCTTTTTCAGTGTGAATTAGATTTTGTGAAGGATACCATCATGGGCACATCTCTTCCTTCCATATGTCTTCCAAACAGAAAAAATGAGTCACAGCTTTGCAGAAGGGAAAGCTCAACAACACATCAAGAATCACAGTGCTGTGGTACTGATGCCTCAGATGCTGGGTGCCCAAACCATGAAGTCATAAAAGGACCTGATGTAAATAAGACATTTGCTGCGTGTTCATGTGTTCCTGCCCAATGCAGTCAGTCAGCTTTTCTACAGTCACTGCTGAGAGAGAAACTCAACCAGTTCTGACTTGAGGCACATGATCCCTTCCAGCCCCACTCTCCATGCCTGCATTTCAGCATGTATTGATCACCAGATGTGCATAAACCAGGCTCTGTAAGAGCATTCCAAAATCACACTAATAAAAACCAATGTGTAACTTACTTTTGGCTGCCTTTTCACATGACAGAGGAGTTAGCTCTGGTAAACAACAGCTCAGTGGAGAACTCCATCCCTTCTGGGACCATAACTTAGGAAATATTGCAGTAGCTCTCCTCTGAATCAACCCAGGGAGGCAAAATGAGGTGACTGAGTTACACGTGGACAAACACCAGTAGAAGAGGTTCACCTTTGTCAAAAAAGTCTCCTGCAATTATTCACATACCTTGGACAAAAGTGCTGGAATGAATGGGAAAAACCTTTTGCTCTCCACCTGCAGCATCAGCAGTGCCCAGTCCTGCTTGTTAGCTGAGCAGGGAAACGTGCAGGCGACAGATCACATCCCAGATGTCAAGGTGCATCTGCATGAATTCCTAAAATGACATGTGTTCTTTAGCCCAGAGCTTGGCTCCAGGCTAAGAGCTAAATTTGATGTTCTCTGCGGCTAAAACTTCTTCAAAAACCATTCTGGGTTAATTAGGGAAGGGAAATTTTGGCTGCAGTCTGTTCAAGAAGATTGACTTGGGAAATGGTATGAAAGTCATGGTTTTTGCAAGAGCAAAGAGAAATAACAGACTCATTTCTAAAAGCCCTGCACCTAAGAACTTCAGAAAAGTGCAGAACTTCACTGAAATACAATAAAAGGGATTGCCTAAAAGCAGAACATCTCCTTTGGCTCCACGTACCATCTCCCAGAGGCACCACATCATTCCTGCTGCTCACAAAACAGCTTCTGCCTCCTTTTAATAGTTTTATTTTTAGGCTTCTCATATCTAATTCTCCCTTTTTCCTTATGTAAGGTGCTTGGAAAGGCTGCAGTGTCAAATAATAATTACATCAGAGAAAATTTAGAATCCACAGTGTTAAAATGAGCCTGCTCTTGACAAGTGGATGGATGTGGGAAGTGAGGGGATACCATTTTGTGGAAGAGAGCACCCAGCTGGCAGCGTAGCAGCATCTCTGGTGGGCTGGGGCACCCGCCCTCAGCTGTGGGCAGGCTCAGCCTGGAGCACATCAGTTCATGCCTGCACTGGCGTGGGATGAGATGCAGCACTTGCTCAGGCAGTGCTGGCAGTGCCTTTCCCCAGAAACAACCTTGAACTAGGCTTAAAATGCAGTTTTGCCATCCACTAACCACCTCTGGGTGGGCTAAAGTGTGTGTGCCTATCTATAGCTTCACCTCAATAAGGATCAGGCATTCCTGGAGCCAGGATTCACCCCCATAACCACCATTATTCTGCTTACATTACAACTGAAAGAAGGAAAATATCTGTCTGCCTCACCCAGTCTGTGTTTCTGAGGGTATGGGTACCTACCTCAGGCAGCATCCCAGCCTTTATAACTTATTCCCCACCATCTGTGCTGAAGTAACTGGACACATATCTGCTCTGCTAAATTAAATTGTTTTAAAGTTAGAACTCAAACTGACACAACACTGAATCTTGGACTATGCCCAAGTATTGCCACTGCCAGGTTGTTAAAGGAACTCACTGGTGATAATCTCCAAGCACCTGCATTGTGCTTTCCAGCAAATAATCAGATTAGAGTGAATTTGATCTGCCACCCATAAAAGCAATGTGGAAATCACAGATGACTGAGACTGAGACTCCTGTGGGTGATCAAAAACTGATGGGAAGACCAGGAAAATATTTTCCTCTCTAAAATGAGCATCACTTGCATTACAAGTGGATTCCAAGTAGAAATATTAAAATGCTGACAGGTATCTGCTATCTGTCATGCAATGTCTAAAATCAGGTTGTGGAGAAGAGTAGGTGTAGAGAGTGAGCTCACACATAGTATATACAAGAAGTTTTCTAGGGATAACAAGTTTATGGAATATATATATTTTTCTCCATATGGGTTCCCAGCTGGACTTTTTTGCCACGTTGGAAGACACCAACTTTCTAAAAACATCAATAATGTCAAAATTCATGATTGTCCTAATTAGAAGTGACCTTTGAAGAGAACTGCTGATGGCTGAGCACTCACCTGCTTCTGTGAGCTTTCCCCTGCCTGCCAGGGGACACCACGACCATTTCTGTTTCCATTTGTCACCTCATGACTCATGCTCATGCTACCAAGGCAAAGGGAAAAGAGGCTTGTGAAAGAGAAGGAGGGCAAACCTGTGAAGTTCAACAGCTTCAGATCCACAGTCAGTCTTCTGCCTGGCATTTGACACCCTTAATTTTGCTTTTCCTGATCCATTTCATTCCCATCAGCTGGCTCCTGTCCTTCCCATCCTTTGCTCCTCCCACAGAACAGAGGCCTTTGAGGGGCAAGGACATCTCCAAGAGGAACTGGCCACCAGGAGAGCGTACAACACAAGCAAGCTATCTCAAATCACGTGGCTGGTGGCTTCCTGCGAAACTGGAAAACAAACTTCTGGAGTTAAAAAGATAGAAAAAAAGTAGTTCTTCAAATTTGTGCCAGTTTGCTGCAACTATGATTTTTTTAACACTGGGTTTTAGAAGAGCCACAGTGAAATGAACATTACAGCCGCTCTGAACATCAAGCACTTCTCTCCAATGGCTTCTTTCAGAACTTCTGATCATAAACAACAGTCAGACAAACTCTAACATATTTCATTCTTCATTTGCTTCCTTTTGATTGGACTTGTGTGTTTGGGTTTTTTAAAAGTAAGATATATTCTTTCTTCTGGGATTTACAGCCTGAGTTTGTAACAATTAGGCAAAGTAAGCCATGTGAAGATTTTTTATGATCTGCTTTAAACATAAAGTTTTGGAAAGTAGACAATGAAATTATTATTATTTTGCTGAACAGCTGTGTTAAAGCGCAGGGGAAAGACTCTACAGACACTACTATTTGTTTATTTGGCTTTCAATAGCTATGACAAAGCAAATAACAGCTTTGGTCTTGGTCCACAATTGACTTAATTGGGAACACCTCCAATTGTATGTCCTAAAAAGCTCCTAATTAGCAGCTGAGCACAGGATAAACTAGGTAGTGTGTGTTCATTTGTGTTCCAAGAGGACCAGCCAATACAGAACAGAGTTAACCGAAGATCCAAAGGCATCTGATTTAATGTGTACACATGCAAGTAGGGATGTGTGGATGTGTGTGCATGTTCTGTCCTGTCCTGTGTCCCTAAAGCACCCAGCACGAGGGGCTGGGCTCCCTAAAGCATTCCCTACTCAACTGGGACCCAGTCTGAAAACTCCAGAGTCTTTTCTGGGGACTTTTGCTGCCTCCAGCAGTCTCTGGGTCAAGGCCTGCTGGGAAATGTTTGCCACTGCCTTCCCTGGCTAATTTCAGAGAGCTCCCAAGGAGATTCCCTCTCTTTAATTTACTATTCAAGCCCCTCACACTGCAGGAAAATACTCAGAGCACCGGAGGAAGAAATGGTCCAGATATGAGCAGTGAAGGCACAGGGAAAGGAAACACAGGTGTGAAAACACCTGCTTTGTAAAAAGAATGTTTCTGGGGGAAACAGTGGGGACAGTGCTAGAAATCATACACCTAGGCCAGCAATTCAGACATCCAAAGAACACACTGAGAAGCGTGGGCAGCAGAAGAATGGGATGAGACAAAGCTTACATCAGAGTGAGAAAGCACAGTCAGAGTCCTTTAACATATGCCTGCAATACAGGCCCAGGATCAGGGCTCCATCTCTTGCCTGCCTGATGGTCCCCCAAAATGAGTTCATGCATCTCAGTCCATCTTTAGTTTACTAAAAGCCTGCAGCACCCATCCTTGGCAGGACAGCTGGTGATGCTGGGGAACAGCCACATCCACACCAAAGGGGAAGATTGGTAACTCAAGCAGGCAGCAGATGTGTTTCAGTCCTTAGCAGCATCTGGGACACTTAAGGTTGATGGATAAAAGCAGGGGGCTGCAAGACAGGTGCTCAAAAACTGACAGGACTGCTGGGTGCAGAAACAGAGGACAAGCCAGTGGCAGAGCATTTTCCTGAAGTGCAACATTAGTCCTCCTGTGGAGATGGATGAGGGAGAAGTTTTGTAGCAGCTGTCCATGCTGCCTTCTTTCTGCTTTCTTTCTCTAAAGCACTAACATGGAGAGGAGGGTCTGGTCATGTCCTCCTGTCTGTTGAGGGACAGCCACCCAAAATTTTGGCATCTCCTGTATAGCTACATCGAGCTGGATGTGAGAAGCAGGGAGATAGATGGTGACACACTGCCCAGCCTCACACAAGTGCCTAAGCCCAGCACAGGGATGGGAACACAGCAGTCTTGTACCCACACTCATGGAGAAAGACAGGACATGCTCCACCAGGGGGAAGAGCTCTGTTAGGTGCAGGTATCTCCCTCCAGCTCTCTTGCCTGGCAGGTGAAAAACAAGTGGTGCCATAAGGCCAGCAAGTGTTGAACAAAAGCCCTTCCTTCTTTCAGCACTCTGCTCTGCTGTTTGCATGACTCCATGAGGCAGATTGCTATCTCTTATTAACTAAATAAACAAGCAGCAAAAGTTGAGCAAAACGGAAACACACGCACAGCTTGTCTGCAAATAGAGACAAACGCCTCCAGCGCGTGGCTGCACCCAGCTGTCTGCCTGTTACCTGCTTAAACAGCTCTAATTTCCCATTAAGGTCAATGCAATCAGAGCCTCTCCTCCCAGCTGGAAAACCTGGCTAATGAAACACTCAGGCTTGTGTGGAGTCCACTTCAGTGCATCAGCAGAGCATTCTGAGGAGCTGAGGTGGGTGCCCTGGCCCCTCTCCCACGAGGGTGAGTCTCCAGCCCAGACTGCAGGAGAAGGGCTGGGCAGGGGCTGCTCTGCAGTCTCCTGCTGAAGTGATGGGGGCACTTCCAGCTTTCAGCCAGGGCATTCTGCTGCCTGAATAATCCCACAGTGGAGAGAGAGTGCAGAGAGCAGCAGAGCCCTGCCCAGCTCTGTGCTCCTTTCTCCTGGATATTCTAACTGGCTCCACTTCTATCCAGCTTATGCATCCCTTTCCTCTATCATTCACACAGTACCCTGAAAACATACATGGGCTGAGTAAACTGTCTTTAAATATAATCTGAAGGGTTTGACTTTGGAGCTTCATTTTTTACTCTTCAGTTTCTTTGAGCTTCTCCTTTCCAAACACTGGAGCTCCTGACCAAGTTTTAATGAAGTCCATCCATGAGGGTGACAAACAGCTAGACAATGACCATTTGTATGAAGGGAGCTATTTGACCTGATCTACATTCTCCATGTTGCTTAAAATGAAATTTAAAAAATTTAAAAAATCAAAACACCCATAGTCTTTCATGCCTTCAAAGTAACTGTTCTGAGGATAATTTAAAGTATTGAGACATTGATTCACTAAACATTGTTGGCCTGCTTACATGTGGGCAGGCAAAGTCACCCATTATTGGTGATTTATTAGCTGTAGCTGTTTCTTTGATCTTCTCCAACATCATGCTCTCAATATCCTGCTCCCATGAGGCAGCAGGGACAGCAGCCCTTTCCAGACTTTCATAATATTGTGACTTACATTTCCTGTCCATGGAATCACCTCCACTTAAGACACTGCTTTTTACTGGATTCAGGGGAATCTTCCAGAGCCCTACAATATATGCAAAACCAGAAGTTACTCTTGGATTGAGAAATTATTATACCAGCACCTCTAAATTGCTTTTAGCGGCTTTCTGTGCTGCCTCAGGCTCAGAAGTGCTTAGTTTGCTGACAAAAATCATAGACTTGTACACATTGGAGATGGAAAAGCCCTGCTAGCTTCAGCTAGTCCATTTCTCCTACCAGGGAGGGAGTATTCCCAGCAATCTGCTTTCCCCGCTACTTTGTCTTGTCTATTTTTAAACATCCCATGTAGCAAAAATACATTTAGATTGTCAGGAATTCAGAGCCAAGTTAGCTGTGGAAGTACCAGCTGTAGCCTAACCTGCTTTGTCTAGTGGCAGCAGCTAAATTGCTCTCTGCTGCCTTTGAAGTCAATGGTAAAAGTCTTATTGGCTTCTGTGGGAGCATTCTCAGGCCTTTGGTACGGATGATTGGAGCAAATAGCTATGGAGCACTGATAAGCCATTCTTACACTATCACTTTCCAGGCCATAACTGCATTTTAATAGGCAAGAAATTGTCTCAGCAGCAGTCAGGGTGCAATAACAGCAAAGCCATGTGGAGCACACAACACACTGGGTCTGCACTGAAGTGATTCCTGCCATGACCACACAAAGTCATATCCACAGCCCCAAACAGGTCTGGTGAAATGTGTGATCCAGGGGGAGCAGGCAGAGCAGCCCCTTTTGTACCTCCTTGATTCTAGAGTCTGTTCCTAGATAGCTCCAATGTGTTTTCCTTTTTCCTTTTTGCTGTTTCATTTATCATGAATGAAGGGGGCTGGTCACATTAGTGTCCCCTTTACCCATCTATCATGCCTTGACTAGAATATAGCACAGGTATGGCACTGCCCTATTGTTTTGGCCAAAGAACAAAAAAAAAAAATCAGTTGTTGAATCACAGAAGTTAAGATGTTACCATATAAAACTTGAATCACTTTTTCCAGGATAAAACTGCCAACAGCTACCCTGTGAGATGGAGCACTCAGCAGTGGCAGTGACACAGCCCCAGTACAGCTCAGTCCTTTTGCTTTCTCTTTTAATTTCAGTAACAATGGCAGGTAGTGAGAGCCAGGGTTGGATTTAATTTAACTGTTGTTGTGCTCTACTGGGACAACTTCCTCTGCCTCCACATTTCCTGTCTGGAAGTTCTCCCAAAAGGATGGATTAACCAATATATGACCTGTATGGGAAATGCACTTTATTGAAGCTATTTTTCTAGGGTGGAGCTGAACAGCTGTTTAACAGTACATAGCTGCACTGCGTGAGACATGGTAAAAACACAAAAAATAACTGTATTCAGGTATAACCAGGATGTAAGGAGGCAGAGATAATTATACTGTGCTGTAATTTTTGCCTGTATGCAGAGGGTACTGTCCTTGTGTGACAAAGCATGGGATACCACAGCATAACAATCAGCACAAAGGAAGGGACTTTCTTGTGCCATAAATACAGATTGATTAATACCATCATGGCAGGTCCCAGCATCCTGGCAAGGACAGCTTAGATGCTAAAGCTCTGTGGGCATAGATATCTGTCCAAAAACTGTTTTTTTTCACATGATGGAAGCAGCCTGTGGGAACAGCTGTGATGGAGACCAAGCACAGCTCAATCCTCTCATTTATATAAGGCTACACCAATCAATAAGGGCCATAAGTGTCCCAGAAACAATCCCACACTAACTTCATGGCAATCCCTATCTGTAGGCATCCCAGGTCATTTGTCTGTACACAGGGAGCTGTTGGCTGCTGGGAGCTGCCACTGCCATCCATGGAGCACAGTCCCACGGCTGATGGCTCCTGTACCAGGCCATGAAGAACCATCTCTGGGTGGCAGCACGAGGCTGCACAGCCCAGGCAGCCTCAGCATGGGAGATGGAAGCATCCAGAATCCCTTCCAGAAATTTCAATAAAGTCCCTGCTTCCTGTTCGCATCCCTTCCTCCCCTCCGTAGCAGGTTAGCAGTGCAATTCAGTTATTGCAAATTTACATCAGGGCTGGAGACATGAGAAACTGAGCAGAGGCTTTAAAAGCCACTTTTTTTTTTTTTTATAAAGCCTGCCATAAACCACCAGCCAGATTTACCATGAGTTTCCTCTGTGTGCACATGAGTTATATGCACAGTAAGTGTCCCATCATCATGAATTCTGCCCGTGTTCCTCTTTAACAGCCCTGATCATAGGGAATTCATTTGGTCTCCATATAGCTGTCACCTGTATTACCAGAGTGATTTCATTCTAATTTAGCATTACTTAATGGTGAAGATAAAGTTAAGTGTTAGCCATGTGGGTCCTTTCTTGGCTTCTCTCTCTCTGACACAGCAAGACTGTGACTGCAGGGTGTTTTATGACCAATAATCCAAAAGAGCAGGGAAAATAAGGAGCAGCAAATATCAACTGCTTGTCAATCATCCACAGTCTTTCAGCTGAAATGGTTATACCTGGACCTCTGACCTTTTCTTCTGCCATCTCTGATCCCCATGTTTGTTTGGAGTTCTTTAGGTACTGCAACCACAAAAATATATTTTTTAGAGGTTCAGGCTTAGGAAGCCTGCAGTGGTTACCCACAGAGAGAGGAAACTGTGGTATAGAAAGCCATACCTAATGGCTGCAGTATAGCAGCCAAATTACAACCAGCCCTACAAGCTGACTGAACACATGGAAATGCTGTGGGGAAATGGAGGGGGTTTATAATATCAGTTATACAGCAACAAGCGATTTGTCTCCCAAGCCCCTGTGCCCCCTCCCCCCTTTTCCTCTGGCTCAGAAAGGTAATCATTCTGTATATATCATGAGCTTGTTTAAACTGGAGATGAAAAGCTACAAAAGTGCAACTTAATTGAACTCTGCATTGTGTTATTACAAATGCTGCCGACCTCACTTGCAGTCCATTATCAGAGGGTTCTGCTGAATGCTTTAATTAAAGACAATAAGGCTAATAAAAAGACATCATTTTCTTGTCTTCAGCACTGCTGGAGAGTTGGGGCTGATGAGATTATTTCCTGTTAATGCTCTTCTGTTGTTGTTTTTAAATCTTTTTCTCCCCATGGTTCGCAAATACTGTCTGAGCCTGAGTTGTACTAGAATCATTACGAACAAGAAAAAAACAGCTTTGCCTCTAAAATGCTCACTAATATTTGACAAGCAGAGCTCCTCTTCCTGATGATTTCCAGTGCCTTACTCACAGTATCACTGCCTTTTGCTGTCAGATGCAGTCCCAGAGAAGGACAAAGCTTCCCCACACAGGCCCAGGTGCCCATATGGACCAGAAGGATGCGCTCTGCCCGCGGCACCCGTTTGCAGGGAGGACAGAGTGATGACAGTGCCACTTGCCAGAGGGCAGGTCTAGCCCACAGTGAGTAATGCAGCACCTCTCCATAATTAACATGCTTACTAACAGCCCATATGTGCCATCTCTACTTTCATACTGGTGATGGTAATAATGATACCAAGCCAGCAGTGTTTCCAAAGCCAATTAAGGCAGTCTGGCTGGGCTGCCTTGTCTCCAGCTTTGGACCAACAGAGCAGAAGGAGGGCAGCTCAGGAAGGCATCAGTGAGGATTATCACAAGGAAGGGGAAGTTTGTAACCTCAGTGGAGGAGCCAAATCGCTGTGGGGGAAGGCTTTACACAAGGGAGATGGGAAGGTTTGCAGTAGGACAGCTCTGCTCATCTGGCCACAGGGGAATGTGCAGAGGGATAAGTGAGGCAGGATGCTCTCTGCCTCTGGATTCACAGGGAGGACACACCAGTCCCTGGCTGCATCCGTCAGACTTCAAAGACATCTGCAAGGCTTGACCTTGTCCACTCCATGCATTCCTTGGTCTTTGGCAAATAGCACAAACTAAGACTGGGGAGGGTACAAAAAGGACAGTGGGAAATGTCCTGGTGCTCCTTGTGTGGATGTATTCACTGAACAGGCACATCCACCCATCAACACACAGCCTGAACCCAGCAACTCCTCAGCACTGGCCACAAAACAGTTAAAACTTTGTTAGCAATCCAGGCCATATTTGAACAAGAGACCTAATGGCAATTGGCATTGTAGCCCTACTGTGAATAAGCCAAACCATCCAGTCCTACTGTGATTAAAAACTCCTTCTTGGATTAAGGAACAAGCAGCCAGATGCTAAGTAACTGAACTTTGCCCCTGCAAGAAGGAGAGCAAAGAACTAACCACTGAGCCAGCCCAGTTTGCCAAGACTTTTATAGGGAAGGAACTTTTACAATTAAATACAGCAAAAGGTTTCTTCTACTGTGAGCCTCTGAACACAGGTTGAAAGAAGCAAAGTCGAATGTGAAAGCCAAGTTAAGGAAGGAAAAAAAAATAAAAAAAATAAAAAGTCTTGATCTGAAGGTTGGAGGCTCAAAGTAGCTGGAAACCCCATCAAGTGACTGAATGGGAACAGTGAGGGGCGGGCAAAGACCACAACTCCTCCCTGGGTAAAGGATGAAGCTGTAATGTGAAGCAGACTGACCTAGTTACATATTTCTTCTTCACTCCCCATTTCTCTCACTACAGTTGCCAGGCTGGCATGTTGCAAAGCAAATTGTACATGAAGTTCCTACCATCTAAGCCAAGACAAGGAGAAAGCAGGAGCTCTGTAGATGGGGGCATATTGAGCAGCACCATCTCAGGTCTCCTTGGAGGAAAGGCACTTGACTGCCACATCACCCCATGTAAGGTGACTCTCTCCATCATGTCCTTCCCATCCATCTTTTCTTCATGTGTCAACAGCTGCCTGTCATTTTTGGCACAGTGGGGAAATGACCCACAACCTGATGATATTTGCAGTTTCATCCTAAGCAAATGAGGCACATGCTCATTAAACAAAATCTCTCCATCCTTCTGGTCTACAGTTCCAGAGGGAGTCTTCCTTTAGGCTGGGAAGGTCCTGCAGCCCCTGCTGCTGGACAGGTGCTGCACTAAACAGATCTGCCCTGGACTACTAAAAAGCCAGCAAGTATAGGGGTGCCATGTACAAGTGCTGCTGATCCCCTTAATTCAGATAGAGTTGGGAATCAGGAGGAGAGAGGGTGGTGTCCTTCATTCACTGTGTCTTTTGACAGAGTCAGGAGCCCTCTGACAGCTTTAACTCATTCCCAGATACACCCATGTGCTATAGGAGAGGAGCATCAAGCACAGCTTTATGGCCATGGTGAGGACCTGTTCCTCTCTGCATTTTGCATCCTTGCAAAGCCAGCCCCCAAATTGCACCTGGGTTTTCCCAACGCATGGCAGAGCTACTCTGGCTGTGGCACACTGTGGCACACAGGGCACACGTCAGGCTGGGCTGGCACAGCTCACACCATGCTCCTGCAGCAGGCACTGGAGATCAGCAGGCTGCCATGGATCCCAGGTGAGATCATGGTGTTTGGCCCTTTTGTACCCAAGGATGGCCAAGGATACCTGAGCCTGCTGAACCAGTGAGTGTCTGGAGGTCAGGAAGTTTGGAGCAGCACACAAGATCTGATCCATTGACTGCAGATCTCCAAAGTATCCACTATTACTGCAGACTCACGAGCCTGACAATCTTTAGCCATAACCCACCAAGATGAGATGGGGTGCAGGGAAAGCTCTGCTCTTGCTGAGCAATTAGATAAAGGAGCAGCTTCCAGGAGAGGCAAGAGAAACTACCAAGGGAAGCATTTCTAAAAGATGAACAGACCTTTTGGGGAAGACAGTATTTTGGAAGAATCAATGCTAAATGTAGAAGCTTTAATGACTTGTGGGGAGTCTCCAGTCTATAACTTCTAACTGGAAATGAGGGGGAAAGAACACTGAAACCTTCTGAACTTTCCGCCATTCAAAACTACCAATGGTGCTTTTTTTGGCTCAGGACTATTTTTGATACAAGCAGGTCTCATTTTCAAAGAAAAAATGCCTTGACAGGGAGAACTGGCAGGGATATGAGGAGATTCATGCCCTCAGTCACAGCTACCCCCTCCAGCTGAAGCAAGGCCTCTCCAGAAAAGGAGTGGTGCAGCTGCTGAAGCAGATGCTGAGCAAATATGAAGCCAGACAGTGTTCATTTGGTAAACAGTTGCTGTGACCCCACTTTCAGCATCACTCATTTACTTAAAATCTTGCTCCTGCCTCATCATCACTTTCAGAATATGGTAAAAGAATGGGATTGCCTGGATGTGTGGGTTTGTCTCTCCCAGCTAGCTGAGGTGATCCAAGGTCCTGTGGACACCTAGGTAGCCAATTTTTCCAGTACACCAAGTACACATTGCTGTTGTGGATGTATTTTTCTGTGCCTCAGCAGTTCTGAGGATTTGACACTACAAGAGGCTTTACCCAAAACAAAGCCACATCCCACCCCCTCTCCCTCCCCTTGCACATCTCAGATGTGTTTCAAAACCCAGAACATGTCACAGGTACAGTGTCACACCTAACCTACAGTAAGCACCAGACTCACCATTGCCCCAGACAAAAGCTTTGGAGCCAGCAATCATTGCAGACAGGTCAGTGGTTGGTCACCATTTTCCAGCCTTCCCAATCCACAATTTGCTGTATGAGCATCCTGAAGAGAGAGAAAAGGGTAGGGCATTATAGATGTGTTCTCAAGAAGAGATAAAACCCCTTCCATGTATTAGTAAGCTCCACAATCATCACTGCTGGAAGCTGAGTGTTTATGAGAACTGGTTTCTTTGTAAGAGCTGCACAAACACAATGTGGGGTGAATACCAACTTCAATAGGGGAAACCAGAAGATTTGGACCAAAGAAAACAGTATGATGCATAAACTGAGTATGATTTGCCTCAAATCTCAGCTTTGGGGGGAAATAAAACAAAACAACATTCAACGTGGGACAACTACAAATGACTCATTCAATCCTGACAAGAATTTTGTTTAAACTGAGTTATTATTTGACCTATTTATTTTTCTAGAAAAGAGGCCTGCTCTCATTTTAAGTGAAAAAGGCTGTATCAAAATGTAAGTTTAACATGTAAAGATCTTGCCTCAGAAAGTTTCACCTGGTAAAGAAAAGACATGTCCTATTCTGAAACCTGCAAACCAACACTTCCAGCCTGTGTGATTCCCTTTGCTCCATCCCTCACCAGAGATATGCACTGACTCCAATTCATGAGCAGTTTCCATCCTCCTGGAATTTTTCACTAATTGGCAAATTTACTGTGCACTGCACATATTTTACCCATGTCTGCAAGAACCAGATTTTCATTCTCCCCATTCCCTTCTCTCCCCCTTCTGCTCTCCAGTCCCCACCTCTGCCTTTCTGCTTAGAACTCTCACACACACATAAATATAGCCTCTATTTCATCTGCAACATCTGTACAGCTTGACCAGCTTCCTCAGAATTTTTTAATACATACAAACTCAACAAATAATGCAAATGAGCCACCACTTAATTATTTCCTCAACTTGTCACACAAGGAGCAATTTGGAGTGAGGGCCGGAGGTGGTGAGAGAGGCAGCACTGCTGCTCTCCCTGGTCCCACCGACCCACCCTCCAGCTTTCCAGCAAAGACTCACTTCACAAAATTTAATTACTCTGCTAACATGTCCCATATGCTGTGTGGCAGGCAGGGAAGGCTTTAATTACATCTGCTCTAGACATGCTGGGGAGCCCTGATTCCCCATCTCCCAGGGACTCCACAACCACCCGTGGGGTTGAGGGTGCTGCCAGAACCAAAAATGGAGGCTCAGCATCAGGCCCTGGCTACCAAAACACCCTATTTTTCCTCCTTTTGCCCCTATACACACACACACACCCCACAGATAATGGTAGGGCTGCAGCAAGAGAGGGCTCTGCTCTCTGGAGGAAAACAATTCGTCCCTCTTAAAAAGTGCCGACCATCACTGTTAATGAACTGATTTTCAATCACTAATTATTAGAAAGCCCTTCCACACCACTGCTGATTTGTATGGCACTTGAGAGACATCATCTCTCATTTGGAAAGAGGAGGACAAAACCCATTCCCAGCTGGCCTTCCTCTTCCCTCCATTGTCCCAACACTTCAGCACACCATGGAGCTGGCTTTTCCCCTCCTTCCTCCACCCCATTTTACTTTTCATTTTCACAGCTGCCTCTGCAATTGCTACTTTCATAGCCAGCGGGTGTTGCTGAGGTGGCAGGTAGTCAAAACCATTTTGGGGCACAATACATCAGGTGGTAGACAAGGAGCAGGCAGGAATTTCTTTGACGTGACATTGTTATGCAAAGATGCTCACGATTCCCAAGGCTCTTCATGCAACTGGATGGCATTTTCTGGAGACAGAAATCCTGCTTTAGGGGAACAAGGACTGGAGGCAGGGGAAATCCTTTCATTCAGGATCGTGTTTAAGTGTGAGAGCAGAATAGCTATTGTTGTCCCTATGCTTTTAATGTGGTTTGTGGCTTATATGATCCAGCCTGTAATCTGTTCCACATCTTATAGTGCCTTGAATTTGATCGAGCCACATCTGAATTGTGATAGATTGCTCTGCTGGCTGCCGTGTGGTGAGCCATCTCCCACCAGCTACAGCCAGGGTTTTGAACAAGGGCCAGTCATTATTGTTTGCAAACTCTTCAGGCAGAAGGGCAATTTCCAAGAATATTGTGGGTAGGAGAAATTCCACAGAAGATGCCTTTGATCTGAACTTTCCAAGTGTGGGGTAGGAGTGTACATGTACACACAATTTCTTTAGTGAACTCCCTGTGCATCCTCCATCAGAGCTGCAGCTGCAGGCTCATGATTTGAAGCAGGAATAGCACTGCTTTCCCAAGGACCAATGGTTGTGCCATGGTCATTCACAGGCTGTGGATTTCCAAGCCCCATTGCAGCCACCTGCAACATCCATCAGCTTTCCTGCTGCATCAGGGCATCCCTGACCCAGCCATGCTCCAGTCACATTTGGCAGCCACAGAGAGGTGCAGAAAATGATGTGCTGAGCAGTGGGAGAAGAGCAGGGTTGGAGGCCTTTCCTGAGCTGCATTCTTTGCCTTCTTGCATGAACTGCGCTGCTTGAAGAACAGTGCTTAGTCCATGTTTTCCAATTGTTTTTGTTCCTATGGAGACACGGCATGGCAGCTTGCCTTTCCCCCTGCACTAAGTGGAGCCTTGTCCCATGAGCAAGCTCTGGAGTTATGAGAGCAAGGCTCGTGGCTTGTGGCATCACCTCCCATCCTCCCTGTCCCTCTCCACTCTGGAGCTGCTACATGGAGCATGAAATGAGCACATGCTCGAGCTCCACATCACTGATTTCTCCTGTGAAAGGGAGATAATCCACAAAGCACTTGGTGAAAGTATGGCACAATGCATTCCCTTTCAGGAGATGTTCTCCATCTCAATGCCCTTCTTTCTTCACCTGAAGTCCCAGTGAGGTCTCATATATGGAATATTCCCTCAGGAGAACACTTGTCTACTCCTGCCCTTCCCCAAGAGTACCTAAACTGTGTTAAGGTTATCCAGGTTCCATGCCAAGGAATGGACATGTAGCTGGTCCAGCTCCACTCTAAGCTTTGTATAAAAGCCAGTTCCCTTTTCAGGACCATCATTATTTCTTTTTAACCTAGAGCCCAAAATTACCACTACTCAAGCTGAGGGAAGGGAAGAGAAGGGGAGGAAAAGAAAAGGGAATAAAGGGAACAGACAGAAAGTGAAGCCAGCACTTGGGACATCACAGCTAGAAAAGGTCAGGCTGCACTTTTGGATGGCTCACCCCCATGTTTAGGTGCATGATAATGGGAGATCCTGCCCTCTTCTATTTTATGCATTTCAGTAGCATCACCGTTCTTAGGGTGAATCCAATTGATTTACTCCAGTCCCCCAGTTCAATTTCTAGGGCTGCTCAGCCAGGACTCCCTAATCTGTGAACAGGATTTCATTGTGGCTGGGTGCTCCTGATCCTTCAATTTATGGCTTGGCATAAAATTGGGCTCCAGTGATGCAGGTCCACTTAGATTATGAGTCTGAAGGATCAGGCAACTGGAGCTCAAGCAGTGGGAATGTAGAGGAATTCTTGTGGAAGTGAGCCTCCCTCCCAGAGTAAAATAATCCTGTGACACCCTGTCTGTGTGATCCAAGGGGCTGTGGTTTTGAGGTCAGGATGAAATCTCATTCAGGAAGAAAAAGAAATAAATTATCATGGAAAGCTGGTTTGCAATTAAAAGAATCATTTCTTTCTAAAGTGCCTGTTCCTCACTTGCAACAATTAAATGAGCTGAGCAGCTGGAGTTGTTTCAGCCCCCAAGTCTGTTTTCCCATTTTGGAGGGCAGGAACTTGTGCAAAAATATCTCACAGGTTTGTTGGGTTGTGGTTTTTTCTTCCATTCCTGGGAGAGAGGCACACAATACAAAACCACCTAATTATAGAAGCAATGCTTGGAAATAGAAATTTCAAGTCCACTATTGTAGCCTTAAACTAGAGCTTATCACTTCCAGTCATAAACAGATGCTGCAGCCCCTGCCTAGACATGCTGGACTTACCCAGATTGCTGGGAGCTGAGTGGGCAGGTCTGAGCTATGATAAAGGAATTTGTCTCCTTCCTGTCTCAGAGCAGAACATGTCTCCCAAGCAAATATTTTAAGAGCAATGAGGACTGCACAAGCTCAGCTTTTGGCAGGAACCAACCTGCTTGTCCTTCAGTAGTGCATTTTATCCATGATCTCAAAGCACTGAGCAAGACACTCCAAAGTTTACCACTGGTTAACTTTTCAATCCCTAAATATCTGAGATGACTGGGGGCTGCCCAGCAGCTTGCCAGAGCAGTATCATCTGCTGCTGAGAGATGTGTGTCCTGAGGTACAGCAAGAAAGCACCTGGAGATGCTCAGGAGGGTAGAGCCAGCTGGGACATTCTGCTTGGGAATGTGCAGTCTGATTCCTGCTGCCATTTGGGCATGGCTCCTAGGCTGAGCCAGCTTCCAGAAGGTGTCCAGGGACACCGTGGAGAGAACCCAAGACAAAGCCCAGAAGAAACTTCCCAAAGGATCTGCCTGGACAATGGGGCCCCTTCCTAGGGCAGCCCAGCAGAGCTGCCCACCCACACCAGCCTCCCTCGCCCTGCAGCTGACCCAGAGCACAGCTGTGCCCAGGCAACTTCCCCTCCTTGTGGGTAATTTCCTAGGCTCTGTATTGTTTCAGGAAAACACGTACTTGGCAGCTCATGTGTTCCAAACCATCAGCCAGCAAGGATGGAAACAGCATTTTTCCCAGAGTCTTTCTCCACTATGTCATGAGGTAAATATCCAGGGTGTGTTTCCTCATCCTTAATATGCACAGAAACGGGGTAGGAGGGTTTGGCAACAGCCCTCAAGGGTCCAGTACATTGGGATAGCAGAGGCAAACCAGCCTCAGGGTCACTGCAAAGAGCACAGGGCTCCCCTGAGCACCAGGTCAGCTCAGGCAGAGCTGCACAAACCCAAGCAAGCACACATCCCCCACCCCTGCACCTTGCTGCTCTGCCTATAAAATCAAGGGAGGGCTCTGGGAAGGAGGGCTCTGTGGAGCACAGAGTCCCTCACAGCCTGGAGACGAGCACCCCCAGGGCTCAGCCCAGCCCTCTTGGCAGTGGAGCGAGGGGCAGGCTGTGCCTCGTGCCCCCTGCTCGTGCCCTATCGACTGGACACCACCGCGCTGCCTTCTGGACACAATCAATAAACAGAGACAGGCACTACTGTTAAATTATCCCACCAGCCTCCTGGTGATCTAATAGACTCTCCAGTAAGGTCTTATTAAATTCCAAGCCAAACTGCATCCAGTTACAGTAATTACTGAATATTTTAGAAACAGCAATTGGCTATTTAGAGCGCACTAAAAAGTATCTCATGGAAAATTTCATGCTCTTTAATTACTGTGCAACCTATCTTTTTGGTGACACCCTCCAACCTGAATTTATGTGTTAATTTGCATGTGCTCTTCTATATTTCAGCATTTTCAAAAAGAAAAGAAATTAAAAATTAAAATTAAAAAATATAAATTGAGAGCATTTCTCCTGTTGAGGGTTGGGACCTGCGGTAGACAAAAGCCTAATGAAAGCAGGTGCTGTGCCAGCTTTCCCTATCCCTATATGGAAAGTCCGAATGCTCCAGTCCATCACTGCAGCTCTCCCCATCATGCCAGCTCCAAACCCAGCCCTGTCCCTCTGCACATTCAGCCATGACCTCCACCACCCCCATCACTCCCACCCTAGGGCTTAAATGCTAAAAAAAAAAGCTAAGTCGAGCAAGCCATGCCTTTGCTGACCGATGAGCATCCTCAGGAAGTAGGGCATCACCTGCCTGGAGCTCATTTCCCCACACGCAGCCGGAGCCGCGGCCAAACCCGAGCGCGGCTCCTCTGCGCTCTCCGAGAGCCGTAACCCCAGCTGTGCTCTCCAGCTCGCTCCCTGCCTTATTAGCACTGAACAGCATCCTTATTTAACACACTTCAATTTAGAGTGGAATGGATATTTCTTACTTCAGAAAGTCTCACCTGCCTCTCAAATGGCTCTTGGCATGCAGCCCGCTCTCACTCGCGCTCTGCCTTTAACAAGGCAAGCCTCGTTCCTCTCGAACGGAAAAGAGCTGGCAGGGCTTGATTGAAAGTTTGGATTCCTTCCCCCTCCCCATCCACTCAGATGCCACAAGAGCCCCCAAATCTGTATAGCCTTCTTATTGCCAGGAAAGCAAAGCTTTTGCCAAGACATCTCCCAGGTTCCTCATCACAGAAAGTGAAGTTAAAACATCTAATGGAGGCACCAACAAAGATTGGCACAAAATAGAAAGAGGGGGAGGATGAGCACTGTTTGCAGAGCTTGCCTGGCCTCCTGCTACCCCTGCTCCCATCTTTTCTTTCTTCACTCTTGTATCCTCAGAACATCCAAGCCCAAGGTAGAAATATCTAACGAGTAATTTTTTTTCCTTCCCATCCCCAACCACACTCCTTCTGCAGGCACCTTGAAATGCAGAGATCCAAGGGAAAGGAGCATACCTCACCGCTCCCACTTTCCTAACAAGACCTCATTATGGAGCAGGAAAAACTTGACCCCATCGGAAGTGTCAGGCAGAGGCACCGTGTTTATTTCTCACATATTCCCCTTCACCTGAAACTTGGCGGGTGCTCTGGGGAGGTTATTCTTTCTTCCTTTGATTGCCATGGGGAGTAAGCTTTTCTTTTTTTAACAAAGCTATTTTAAAATAGCTGTTTAACTCTGTGCTATTTTAAATGATGCATAGAAAAAAGCCACAGCAGAGCTGCAGTTCAGCACAAAGAACGGACAAACAGAAGCCAATGTGCTCCTAACTGTGTACAGAGGTGAAAGGAATACACAGATGAGTGTCTTGAAGAAAATGGCCCTGTTTGGACCAGATGATGGCCATTCAGATGGGAACAGCTGCAAACCTGCCAGAGGCTTTCCCAAGTTGCTTTTGCAGGTCAGTGAATACCCAGGTCATCTCCAGTCACTGTGAACTACATCTCCGCAGAGTGAGGAGTGGGCTGGTGGCAGGCTGCAGGCTGCTGGGTGCTGTGGACACCATGTTTCTGGCCATCCTTTGTGCTGGTGGTCATACTGTAAGTTGAGTGAAAGCCCTTCCACAGCCACAGAAGAGAATTAGAAGGACACAATGCATGTCATCCAGGAAACAGACTTCCATCTACATTCCCAAGGGAAGCGAGGTAGGAACCTCTAGGTATCAACAGTTCCAGGAACCCAGCTTGGATTTGCACTGTGATACAGAGGCAAAAGAGTTTACTTGATGGGCATTTATTGTTTTGGTACACTGCAGATTATAACCCTCTGAAGTTACAAAACAATATAGTCAGTGTTTATCTCTGGTGCTCAATTATTACAAGTTGTTCATGCTCAGCAAATATGTTTTCTGATAATCAGCTGGCATTTACTTTATAGACATCTGTGTTATTAAATGCACAGAGAGAGGGGATTTAGGGATTGTGACAGCAAATGGCCCTTCGTCTGTAGAGCATCACGTGCATTTTCCTATCTGCTCCATCACGATGTGTTACTGTGGGTCAAACCTTCATCCAGCCCAGAGAGCCCTGCATCTCTCAAAACTCCCTCCCCTCAAGCAGGCAAGGCCATGTCTTCTGCATGGTAAAGGCATCCCATACCTCCAGCTGCATCAATGCTGCTGTCTAGCACTGAATTATTTAGTTTCCTCTCACTGTGAATGGAAATGATCTGCAGTTTAAATGGGATAAAGAGAAGTTTGAATCAAAGGCACCTTAACTCAGTCAAACACACATTGGAGACTTCCTTGCCTGTGACTGTCAGGGGTAATAACCACAGCTCTGATCAAACAAAAGGCCCTTCAGACCCACTTAGTCCCTGGAATCAGTAGGTTCACATCTCCTCTTCCAGCTGTCGGGGAAGTATTTAAAGAAGTTGAGTCAGAGGGAAATGAGGACGTTGGGCTGTGGAATGTGAACAACTTTCCTGTAGATTGGAGGCTGAATTAATACTGTGCTTTCTCAACACCCAAACACTTTGTCATGCAGGCTGGCACTCTCCATTTCCTGCTGACCTGGCAGGAGAGGAGGGTCAGTGTTAGCAGCACTCAAGTTGGCTAATTCATACGGAAGTGTAGAGCTATTACAGCTGTCACTGCCACATCAGATGCCAGCTCTCTCATTTCCTAAACCTCTTCTGCTCAAAACCCACCATGTCTGACTACTCCTCCCCTACACACCTGAACCCAGCAGCAGCTCTGCACTCCACCCATAGCCAAGTCCTCCTACCCATCTCCCCATCCAGGACTTCTTTCCCCATCTCCTCTGTGCTGCCAACACCTGGGCCTCTGCAGGCATCAGACCTCCTGAGATGGCAGAGTCCCCCTCCAGATCACAGGGTGATGCAGAGCACTGAGTAAGTGTCCTCATGACATGACAAGAAGGATGGCACAGAGCTGGAGGCAAATAAGGGATCTCCTAATGGTCATTGCAGAGATCTGGTCTGTGGAGATCCTGAGGTTAAACTGAAATCTGTCAGCATTTGGAGAATCAGGGATTCTGCTGTCTCCCTGCCCCTGCTTTGTTGCCTCCAGCTCTGTTCTCCCCACAGGAAAATTCTCCCCTCCTATGCTGCCCTGTGAGCTGCCCTCAGTTTGGGATGCCATTGGAGGGAAGCAGAGGGATGCTCTGGCATCACAAAGCTAGGCTGTGACCAGCACCAGCACCACACCACAGCTCAGGCTTCCCCCACTGCCCCTGCCACTCCCCACCCCCCAAGTCGCTAGCATTAAAAGGATTATGGAACAAAAAGATGAGAGAGAAGGGATTACAGGGTATTATCAGCCTTGATCCTCTCCTAATTAATTACTGGTCAGACATATGAAAGGCTGGCTGCAGCACACCCCACAACAATGAAGAAGGAATGACACGTGCAACTGGAAAGGCTTTGGTAAATGCCAATTCTTGTTTGCTGATGCAACTTTCTCCCCAGAAAAGGCTCATTTAGAGAGCAGTATCTAGACATGGCTGCTGCTATCATCTGTACAGTTTGTGTTCCTCTTCATACTCACCTCTTTCTTCTTTCTAATGCTCAAAATCTCTTGGGAGTCAAGCCTGCTCTGGCCCAAACCCTGGGAGTGGCTCCACAGGGCATCCTCCTCCCTCAGCAGACTGGGACAGCTGATGCTTACCTGGCTGACTGGGGATGCCTGGTTCTCTTGTGTGAGGCTGGGCTGGCTACTCAAAAGATATTTTTCTAAAAATTCTTATGGATTGAGGCAATCATCACAACAATCAGAGCAATCCTGCAATGAGGCCAAAGAGGAGGCATGTCATTTCAGCTCTGCTCTCTAGAGGAAGAGATAACAGAAGATCTATTTTTCTGTGTTTCCTGGTCTGAAAGGAAAGGATGTTCTCATCCCTCCCAAACCACTGCTTACTGGGAACTGGCCAACATCTATGTTAATTTTTAATTCTCAGAGTTACACCCCAGTAAATAAGAACTAAACTAGTGGCTAGCCTCTGCATATTGTGCTTTGGATGCTTTCCAGGATCCAGCCCCTGGAGTGAGAAAGAGACACTCTATAATGATAGATTGGTTTCACCAGTCACAGTCATTTTTCCTGAGAACACTGGTCCATCTAATCCTATGGGTTTGCTGGGCCCATTCCCACCTCCTTCCCTGAGAGACCAGCACTTTGACAGGGTCGTGTGCCACCTGAGCAAACTCCAATTGATTCACAATTCCCAACTAGGCTCACTTGCTTCCTCACTGAACTCCACACCTTGAATAAGGGTGCCCATGATTTTGGGGTGCCCAGCCTCCCTCAGACAACCTCCATGCCCTGACATCCCACAAGTACACCTTAAATCTCCCTGAAGCTCTCTGATGGAGCACCCGGGGTCCCAACCCAGGTCAGATGTAAGTGAAGTAGCCCTTAGTCCCAGCTACACCATCAGCATCTGCCAGCACCCTGGTCTTGCTTCCTCACCCAGCCTGATGGGTGATTTAGGTCTGGTTTGGGAAGTGCAATTTCTCTGTTTGCAAGCACCACACAGCTCAGCAGCCCTGGACTGGTCCCCGCTCTGCCTTTAGGCTCAAAGAGGGTGTGCAGTCACAGCAGGCCTCAAAGTGAAAGGTATTTGCAGGATGTGGCTGAAGATCATCTCTTTCCCATTCACTTTCCCTAACTGCAGGATCATTCCCAAAAGAGTCACAGCCACAACACTACATCAAGTTTCCATTCATGACCTACAAAGCCTTTCAGTGGAGAAATCAGACAAGACTTTTGTGCCAGCTCCAAGATCCTGCAGGTCTGTCCCTATTGCCTGCTTTTTTTCCTCTCTCTTTTAACCTGAACAACTCTGCAGCAACCTCAAATCAATAAAACAAAGAAAGGCAAGGCAAGCTGCAACTAAACACCACCTGCTTAAAAAAGATCAGCTTGTATTATTTGCTGCTACACCACAAATTTCTGCCTGCTCAGTCCCCTGGTTGCTGTGCTGAAGATGCCCAAGATGGAACAGGATACACAGGTGGAGGGACCAGCCAGCATCCCCTTCCTCACTGCCCAGAGCAGCTGGCTCTGCTGCAGCTGCAATTTGCACCATATGTTCATGTAAGGGATGAAGCAGGGATGGCCACAGCCCTTCCCTTGCTTCTGGAGCTGAGAATCCCCAATGGGGGAGGCCAGAGACCATCCTTCTGCACCCAGCTGAGAGCTTATCAAAGTGCATTCCCCAGCTGTGGGACAGGCACGTGAGCTCTGCTTCTGCCCAGGAGACAGAGGCTCTTCCCTGCTCTGCACAGAAAAGGTTAAGGGAAAGCAGAATTTCTGAGAAACACCAGCATGCTGGTTTTGACAAATGCACAAATTGGAGCAGATATGGAATGCAGATGTATGTAAACACTCGTGAAATTATCCCATCCCTACGGCACAATGTCACCTCGCAGCCGCAGAGGCTCTGAGCACTCTGCCAGGCTGAGCCAGTTCAGATCCATGGGAATCAGGGAAAAGGTACCAGGCAAGAGTGGGGAAAGGATGAGGGAAGAGCACACCTCGTCATTAGGCTAAAGACGGTCCTGCTTGGCAGCAGGACACCCTGGCTTTGGGATTGGAGTCAGTGGGAGCTTCAAGAGCTGCTTCCCTGCTCTGCCTGCAAACACCTTTAACCCTCAATCTCTAACCACTTTACAGGGGCTGGCATGGAAAATGCCAGGTTACAGATATTGAACCAATTGTCCCAGGTTCACACCATGAACCCTAAAAACAGAAACCAAGAATGCTGACTCCCACATCCTTGTCCTACCCACTTAATCTGTGCCCTCCATAGCTGTTGCCATGGAGATAACTTCAATGCCACCCATCCCTTACCAGGACATCACTGAAATGGCCCAGCAAAAGCAGCACATAAGCCCTCAAGAAAAAACATCCTTCTGTGTTCCTGCTTCCATGGTGAGCTGCAGCAGGGCTGGGGCAGAGGTGAACAGCTTTCAAGGCTTTCTCCACATAAGAGCCCCTTTTTAATATCAAGCTCACATATTTTCCATTTACCTACTGCCAGCTGCACCTGCCCTGATCCCAGCCATAAGCCCCAGCAGAAGTTAATCTCCCCATCCCCACATCACACCTGCAAAGCCTCAACTCCACTTTTCATAATGGTCTGTATGAACAGATCTCTTTCATTAATCCCCCACCTTGCCCTGGCCCCCAGAGAGCTTCTCAGCACCAGCCATCTCCCCTGTTCCAGTACTTCAAGCTGGATTTTGAGATGAGAGAAGCCTCTTGAGCACAGGATTTTCTGATTAAAATAGAGAGGGTGAGGGACACATAAAAAATGAACAGCAGAGCAGATGTCCCATATTCTTCCAGGGAACTTTAAAAAATTCAGCTCTTGGAAATAAAGGAATAGAAGTGAAAGCAGCAAGTCCTGAACTGCCAAAGATATCCCACTCCCCTACCCCTCAGTGGGAGCACTGGGACTCACCAACCATCCTACTGAAGATCCAAAAATGCTTTTCCAAGAACAACTAAATCTGTAGGCTTCAGGGAAAGGTAAACAAGCACCCACACACATAAATAAAACATGGTAATAAATGTCTTAATAATTAGCAGTGATACCAATGCAGCTGAGCAAACTTCCCTGGATCCAAAATAACAAACAAGCCTTCTGCTTTCTGTCCTAGCTCCAGTGATAATTGTTTGCATGCCTTCATCACAGGGGATCCCAAAGCTCTTAGTAAATAGAGACAGGGATGTCTGTGGAATGGAAGCTGGGAGAGGCAATGGAGCGGTGCAAACCTGCTGCACAGGCTCCCAAAGCCACCTTTGGGTCCAGCACAGGTCACTGCCCACTGGTGCCACATTGGCCACACAGAGCATCTCCAGAAAATCCCTCTGCTCTCCAGGAACCCCAATTTCAGATTGCTGAGGGGAAAAAAAAGGGACTGAAGAAAACTGGGCATTTCCTTGCCTTGCAGAGCAGCCCCAGCCCCCAACATCTGTGTTCATAGGGTTGCTCCAAAGCTGCCATTGGGCTCAGTGGGACAGCACAGAGCAGCACTCAGCATCTGTGCTGGTCTGGGGCCATCCAGGACAAGACAAACACGCAGTCAGGAGCAAATCTACAAGACTTTACTCTCAGTTATTTTTCGCTCAATTATACCGGAGGGAAATCATATTACGAGAGGGATCAATAAGGAAAACAGAGCTGGAGGAAGGAAGAGAGCAGTACAGAAATACACACGCTCACACAAACCCCTCTCTTCTGAGCTCCAGCTGCAAAAAATCCCAACCCTTTGAACTTTCCCTTTGAGTCCTGAGCTCTTCTAGCTTTTTTTTCTTCTTTCTTTTTAAATTTTCCCCCTCCAGACTCAAGGATGCATTTCTAACCTCAGAAAGAAAATCCTCCTTCTGTAACAGTCATTAATTGGCTTTGGGGAATCTGGGCCACCAGATATGCCCCTAATCCTATGCACACTTCCAGTCCCAAGTTCAGAGTTGGGTTGGCTGGCACTTCTCTCTGCAAGAGACTTGTTAGGGGAATTAGCTGCTTTCTTCAGCCCCTGCAGCTGTCTGCATTGATGTATTTTTTAAATATAGAGGGGGGGGAAGGAAAAGGCAGTCAGCAGATCATGTTCGGGGGACACTGATGTGAATTTTTCTCTCTCTAAATAGCACATTTCTCCATTATCAAGACACACAAAGCATTGTCAATCACCTTGTCCTAATACAAAAGCAAAGATCTTCCCAAAAGGTTGGCAGCAATCAGCACATCCTTGTGGGTGGCAGGGTGTTATGAGAGTGAGTGCCAGTTTGATAGGAGCTGTTTCGACTGGGAGGGTGTTTGTCATCATTTAAAATGTTAAACTGTGGAAGTGGTACATAAAGGCTGACACAAAAATGTCTGAAGAACACATCCATGTAGCTTTTTCTCAAAGGTCCTAGAAGACAAACCACAGCTCAGGGTTGCAAATTAGCTGCCCTTAGGAAAACTTGAGCTCAAACCTCTTCCAGTGTGGGAGGCATTACAAAGCAGTCACCAATTGCTATTCACCATTTCCCCAGGTGGTCCTACCTCCAGACACTGCTCACACATGCAGGGCATCTCCAGGCAGCAGCTGGGGGATCTTCCTCCACAGCATGGGGAGTGATTCCTGCAGAACATAGTTCAGGCAGAGGTCAAACTTAGGTGCCCTAAGTCTCTTCCCAGAGATCCCATTCTCATATCTTTTCCAGTACACACCAATAAGAACCAAAATGAAATCAAAATTGAGTTGAATTACTCTCTTGAACAAAAATAAGCCTATTCACCAATCCAAACATATATGAGAATCCTCACTAGAAGGAAAAAATCGCAACACATATTGCTTATTAAATTATTCTTTTTTCTTATTACTGTCTCTCCTGGTGCAGACTGAGGCATTGAAAAGCTACGAGACACATTGATCTTGTGCCATTTCCCATTTCATACTGAAGCCTGGAAGCTCATGGGAAAGGTCATTCTGTTCACGTCTCTACCTGAGGAGATTTGGGTTGCACAAACACCCAGATGCTCAAATCTCCCACCCATCACACATGGCTATCTTTTTTGTGTCAAAGCCTGCCAGGCTACCTTTAGCATCCTGCTGGTGCTTTTTGAAAGATGCAAAGTGTCCTTTAAAAGGAGAAAAGCCAGCCCAAGATGGAGTCGAGAGGCTCTGCAGCTGGAACATTATCCTGGAAACCGCCATAAACTGCAGAGGTGAACTCCAAATGAAAGATCACACAGCAGGGACCTGGAGGTAAGCAGATGGCTTTGAGAACTGGGAATCTCACACCAGCTACAAGCAAGTAATTACCAGCAAGTCACAGCTGGGCTGGACGACATGAGCAGGTGAAAATGTGACTATGCTAGGGTGACATGCTAGTGTGATCACACTGCCAGCATCCTCTGACACTTCTCCTCTTCCCTTGCTGGCCCTAATGCTACTGAATGTAGGTATTATTTCCTTTAGAGAAATCAGAGATATTTTGCCTTAGGAGGTCTCTAAAAACAGGGGTGGGAAGGAAGTTGCTCTAAAGTGGTGGATGAGTGTAGCTATCACTGCAAGAGGTAAGGAGCGCATCCAGACGACTGCAGAGTTTGCCAAAGTGGCTTTTGAGACCTGGTGAGGCACAAGCTGAGGTTGGGAGGGAGAATTCTTCAGCCAGAGCTTGGGAGGGCAGCCTGGGGCCACAATGTGGGAGTGACATTTCCGCTAGGCTTGGCCATGAGGATAGGAAAATCTGGCTTCCTCACTGCCTGCTGTCCACATGGGTCTGCACTTGAACAAATACAGACAGACTGTTCTGAAATCTTGGAATATGCCCCCCTCCTGAGTTCCTCGGCTGTAAGCCCCAGTTGGGAGGCAGCAGGTAACACCAAATTTCTGCTCCAAAATTGTGGGCTGGGCTGTAAAATCCAAACCAACTTCAGCAGCCAGTCTGCTCCCTGTGTCTGGCTTTTTTTCCTCTAGCTTCTTTGTCCAATATTTCTGGAGTGTAGATATATTGGCTGTAGATATAAAGTCTCAGGAAGGACCATGCATTTGTTTTTGTGACTCTCTAGAGATGAGAGCAAAGAGAGGGATGATGATGAAATGTCTTCTCCAGTCCCTGCAAGTGACTGTCAAGTAAGTTTACAGCTCTACATATCCATCATTGTGGGCAACAAGCTGATTTCTGCCTTTGCTGAAACCTGGAAGCTCCTGGCCATTTCCTCATTGCTGGCCCTGGCAACAGGAAGAGGTGCTGAGCCCCCCAGTGCTGAACAAGCTGCAAACTACCCAAAAGTTCTGGCCCGGCCTGCTAGAAATTACTACAGACATCATTCAAGCAAGGTAAATCAGAGCCCACACCTCCCTCAGATACCCTCCCCCTTCTGCATTAGCTTTCCAGCAGTGCTGTAGAGGTCTCCTGCAAAGGACCACCTGATGCTTTTGGACAAAGGAGAGAAAAGGCATCTCATCAATGAAGGCAAACATGCTCTTCCTCCCTGCTGCCTCACCTCTTCCCCCTCCTCATGCCCATCATGCTGTCTCTTTTTCCTTTTTCTGGCACAGCAGCAATTTGTGACAGATTTGGGCAAAGGCAGGCAGCTCTATCACAGCCAGTGTGCTGGGGATGTCAGTGTCAGATCCTCTGCCTTTCCTGTTTCTCTCAGGGGTGCTGGGATCCAGCCTCTTGGCTCTGCTGGTGACATGCCTGGCTGGGCTGAGCCACTCGGATCGACGTCTCCCCAGGGTGCTGCTCCTGATGGAGTTTGCAGCAGGAGCTAAAAGCTGCATACAGATAACTCCTCCTTCCCCTTGCTCCCTCTCCTTCCTCCCTTTCAGCAATTCAGAGGAAAGAGGGTGACGAAAATGGCACTTGGATTAAATAAACTAACAGCCAGCACGCAGGGCTTTTAGCTGTAAGTGAGCCAAGTGTCCTGTAACATTAAATAAATGCAAGATTAACCTTCAAGGCTTCCACACTAAATTATTTATCTTGAGAGGCAAAGAGGTCGAGATTGAAACAAAGGGTAAATATTTGAGGAGCGCTCTGCGTGTGCTGCTGGCTCTGTGGCTGTTTGCCCACGGTGCTGCCAGCACTTCCCTGCCGTGGGGACAGCCCTGGGCTGGCTCTGTCCCAGCCCGCCCTGGGACTCGGCTGTGAGGGAGCAGAGGGGACAGCCCTTGTGCCACCAGCCGTGGAATCCTGCCTGGCAGAAGTTGTGAGGCTGGGGGAGAGCCCAAGTGACCTGAGAGAGGCTGATAAGTTGTTGTGATTTCACTGAGCATCCCAGGCTCTGCAATTAGCAGTTGCATCTGCCTTCTGTACTGGAGTATTATTAACTGCATGATTTACATCCAACCATTTCTGCAGCCACTGTAGGCAGGGAATTACCTGATAACAAAATATCCTGCTGTTCATGCTAAGTGACAGACTCAGAAATATTAGTCTGTTTAATCAAAGCACTAACAAGACCAAATAGATGAAAATATTTTGCCATTCCCTAGCTGATCTCCCCTGTTAAGATCTTCAAGAATTATTCCATCAAAGATCTGCCAATTATTTTCCTTTCAGTAAAAAATAATTAAAATGCATCCACTACTGGGAAAGCATGCAGCATCTGTTTAACAGTGAATTGCAACTTTACAGTGTATTTGAAAGTGAGAAACACAAAAGGCAGCTATGGCCAGGACTGATGTAATTAGTCAGCATGCACAACACCTTAAATTACCATCTCTGTACTTTCTAGAACTGCCAGGCTTCAGAAGAAGCAGCCAGGATCTCAGTGTTAACTCACCTGAAAAATCCTCCCCTAGCACACTTTTTCTCTAGAAATAGCATCACCAAATCACAGATTAATGACTGCTTGCAGTGCCCATTTCCTCACCCATGCTCCTGTCCCAGCCTGGGACAGAGGCAGAGCAGTGCAGGTCCCATGGACCTCACAAGATCACCACACACTGTGGCACTGCCCAGCACCTGCCACAGATTTTGTGTCACATGCAAAAAAAATGGAGGGGGGAAGGGGGGAAGCAATTATAATGCTGCAACCTATCAAATAAAAACATTTCAGCTACTTGTCAATACACCAAATTCACAACACCATATTGGAAGTGTGTGCAGGAGGGAGCAAGACAAGCTGCCCTCTGCCCCAGGCTGCTACTCAGCAGGATAGATGGAACTTCTCTGACAGCTTCTCAGTCTGTCCCATCCATGTACTGTGCATTAAACCCCTCAAAAGGCGTAAGGTCAGGGATGGATTTTCTCTGAGTGAAGGGAATCACTGGAGTAGGATTTTACCATCCTTCACAGCAGGGTGTGTGCTTTGGACTGCAGGATCATCTGCTTATGTCCATGCAGCAAAGCCCTGCTGTTCCAGAAATCAAAGGCACTGGCACTGCTCCTGATCCCTCAGTGTCTTTGAGGAGTGCTTTAGATGGTGGGGTTCAGTCTCCAGCACAGAGTGTGGGTGTGCCACAGACTCCCCCCCAGAAATGCTGTAAGCTCTCCCTCCTGTTCCTCTGCCCCTTGCTCTCCCCCCTGCACCAAAGCTTCACCCACCACACACAGCCCCAAAGCTGCTTGCCAAAATAACCCTTCCCCCCCCAGCACTCCTGTGAGATCCCAAGACACACCCAGGAGTGGTGTAGATCACAGAATCATAGACTAGATGGGGTTGGAAGAAACCTTAAAGACATTCAGCTCCAACCCCCCTGCCATGGGCAGGGACAACTTTCACTCAACCAGATTGTTGAAAGCATTGCTCAACCTGGCCTTGAACACTTTCAGGGATGGGACATCCATAGGCTGTCTGAGCAACTTGTGCCAGGGCTTCACCAACCTCAAAGCCATGAATTTATTCCTAATATCAAATATAAGCCTATCGACTTTCAGTTTGAAGCCATCACCCCCTGTCCTATCACTTCCAGGTGACAGCAGGAAGAAAGCTGGAGATGAGCTGCACAAAGGGACAAGCCACCTGCCCCTCCTGCCATGGTGATGTGCAAAGCCTTCACTCATCAGCAGATGAAGGCCTTCCCTCTGGTGCCAAAGGGCATAAGTTTTAGGGTAGGGTAAGTGAGGTGACAAGCTGTGAAACCCAAGTGGCACTGAGATTCATTGCTTTCTACCAATTAGGAGCATAGCAATAGGTAAAGAAGCCATAGCAACAGAAACTTGACCTGCTCCATTCCAGAGGTACAGCTGAAGCCTATTCTAGCTGTAATGTAGTCTCTTAACACCTACTGCTATTAATGGTTCCTGCATAATAAGGGGGATTACAGATCAATTATGGATCTGTCACCTCCTAAAGAATATGCCATTAATCATGATCATTTATTTGCAAATTGGTTTATAATTTTGCAAATCTTTTGCAAATTACTTTAAATAGCAGACTGGGGGGCAAGGGACTTTCAAAGGAGACTTACATGCTATTTCCCTCCTTGGCTAATGACCCATTTTGAGCCAAATCACTGCTTGTGCACGTCTGCATATGTATATAGGTATTTATGTATGGGAGCAAACTGGATGAGCCAACCAAGCACATGAGTGACAGCAGTTGGCAGAGAACACATAGGAGAGGGTATCTGTTTCTGCACAGATGCCTTTTTACAGGCTGATTTTCACCTGGGCAGCTTTTACTGATGATGAGCAGCTGAGTATTTGTGTGTGCCTGCCCACTGGTGACACCACTGCCTGGGACACAGTGAATATTCCTTTGTGCATTTCCTTGCCCTTTCACCAAGCTGGTGTGCATGAGATTTGGAGGTTGGGCCCAAGATTCACACCCTCCTCATCTCAGTTGTGCAAAACCTTGCTGTTACACCTCGCTCCAGAGCCAGCAGCTGATTCACTCTGACCAACTAACAGCCCCTTCAGCTGCTTGGAACGTCCTGCAGGGCAGAGCACAGGACAAGAACACATTGAACCTTTCCCACATCCCACAGTTCAGTCCAGGGCTGGGTGAGCACAGATTAACCCCCTACCCTCCCACCCTCACCCCCAGCTTCTATGAGGCTCTGCCCTTTTTCCAGTTTTCCTTTAAACTCACCCCAAAATCCCCTTACCTTCCAGAGCCTCTCCTCCACTCTCCTCATCTCCAGCCTTTTGCATCCATCCCTGCTTCCCACCCCCGTGGATTAAGTAGACTTTGCCTGGATTACAGCTGCCAATCAAGTTCAAGTGCATTTTTAATAGTTTAATTTGTGGCACAAGGTTTCAAATAAAATCATCAAGTGCAGTCGATTAAACTCATTAAGTCCTTATGGACTCGTCTGTGTACTGTGCTGTTATCAGATTCAGAGACATGAGAATTAATTAGGCTGCTGTTATCCTTTGTCTGGATTACTGTGCCAGGCCCAGCAGCTGGGTGTTTTCCTGTGAAAGCATGAGGTCCATAATCTCCTTACCAGCACAACCAGGGAGACAGTGGCCTAAGAGATTTCTCCAGCATTCCTCAAAGATCAAACAATGTGAAACACACTGTTCTTTGACTTGTTTTTTCCCTTCCCCTAGTTTTCTTTCTCTTTCATTCCCCCTACCTGCACAGCACAGCTCATGACTGAAGGCAGTTCGGTGGTGAAAGGGCAGGTGAGTAGCAATGGGCTGCTGGGTAGCAGGGCTCCACACACAAATCATCCCTTCCAGACTACACCAGGGATCTCCTGGGAGGTGCTTCTGCTTCAAAGGGATGTCCAACAGCCCTAACACTCACCTGCTGGGGCTATTTCTCCACTGCCACATCTGCCGGGTCACTGCCCACATTTGGGGAGAGAGACTAAGGGTGCCCAGAGGGACTAGGAGTACCCCTAGAGATCAGAGTAATGTGAAATCACAGCTGATGCACTGCACAACACACCAGGATGCCCCAGATGCTGTAGTTTCTGCAGTGAGTTAAGTGCTGACACCTCCAGCACATGCTTTACTTGCTTCTGGCACCAGTGCAGATGGTGACCTGCTTGGAGAGGCAGGTGAGCAGGTGGAAGGACAGTGCAAGCCTCTGGCTGCCAGGTCTGTACAGATCCAGGGTGAGGATGTTCTGAGATGAGCATCCTGCCCCTGGCTGGACTTCCACTTGCAGTATTCTGGCCCCTACCCACAGAGCAGGACCCCACTGCACAAACACCAACACTACACAAGATATAGTATACTCTCTATATAATTTGCCCTCTACTCTGTTCTATGGAGCAGAAATATATATTATTTATGTATCTCAACAGGGTTTTTAACCAGGAAAGTCTCTCATTTGTTACACCAACACAGGAAACCAGCGCCTGTACCATGCAAATGCCAATACAGGGAGCTGAACAACTGGACCTTTGCAGCACAGGGGAGGCTTATGGACTGCCTTCCCACCCCAGCAATACCCACCCACAGGCCTGAGTAAGTGAAGATGATACCAGAGAACAATTTCAGTACCACAGGCAGATAAGCATCTCTGACTTTCTAATGCCAGAAGGAATTCGCTGAGATCAGGGATCTGAAAACCTCTCCCCTCATAGTAAGGCTGCATCTCATTTATTGAAGTAGCTATCAGAGAGGAGGGCAGGAGGTGTGAGATCCACAGTGTGTGATGACAAGTGGGTGCCCATGTGTGACAGCTGAGGGCTGCTGCCTCAGTCAGACCTTTGATAGTGAAGTTAACTGGTCCTTAACAAAGCAGTTATTTCCTAGAGCAACCTGTGTGCAGGAGGGCCTTAAAAAGGCATATTGCCAAAGAAGGGCTTATCCAAAAGGCTTTTCTGGTGGACACAAATCCCTTCCAATGGGTCAGCTGCTGGCAAACATGCTGCAACAAATTTATGAGAACATAACCATACTGTAGAGACGAACTTAATGGACAAAGAAAAGTAATCCTTATTTAGGCTGGCTGTGGGTTCTGTGCTTGCTAACAGTCCTGCTGAATTGCATTTGAGGGGAGCTGAGCTATAGCAATTTCTAAACTAAATCACTTGGGCCTGCCAGTCCTTTTACCAGTTTATTACAGAAATTTACTCACAAGGGTCAGTGACCCCTCAGTCAGTGACTCCCACAGGTGACTTCCAGAGCCACATTAAGCTACGAGCATTTGCTCTTGTTCCCTCTGATGTTCTCTTTCTCTGCTCCTCCTCTCCCACTTCCCATTTCATTCATGGCCACTGAATCCCTTCTTTTTTCCTCTGTATTGTCAAATCAAGGGAGTAGGGTACAATGTGACAAGACAGTGTCAGAGGAACAATAAGGGATGTGGATGTGAAGGAGCAACAGAGAGGCAAAAGGGCTGGGAAGGGATGCTGGGAAGGGATGCCAAGAAACCTGAATGTGATGGAGGGGAAAGGGATCTGTGAGGAGCTGCAGGAACGGCAGTAAGGCAGCTGCACTTTTGGGAAAGATAAGAATTTTCACACCTGCTTCTCTGTGCAGATAATATGAAGACAAGGATGAGGAAGAGAGCTCCGTAGACCTTTTGCATCTGCTGCCTCCAGATGCAAAAGGTCTCCAGAGCCATTTTAGCTGCTGAGGTGCAGAGAAAACAATGGCAGCTGCAGGGCATAAGGGGACAAAGAGGCATTAGGATTTGGTACAGAGGAGAAGGACTAAAGGGCAGAGCAGTGATATGGGCAAGAAGGAAAAACTAGAAAGTCTGATGGCACTGAAGGAGATCAAAAAGAGGGCTGTCTTTTCAATGGAGAAGAGTGCACTCCCTCCAATAGTGGGCAGCCAAGAGTGTCAGGTGAATTCTGCTCCCCTTTCCTAAAATTGAGTGTAGACAATCATGTATTCCCTGAGCCCAGATTTGCACTTGGACAAGATGAATCCTGCTGAAACCTTGTGTCACCTTACCCAAATCTGTGCAGGTTCAGAGCACTTTTCTGTAACTGGGCAAAGTCTCCAGGCCTGGCATAAATTTAACCCTCAGCATTTCCCCAGCAGAAATGTAAGCTAAAGAAATATTCAAGAAATATTTAACACGCATCCCTGGAATATAAATTGCTGCAAGTATAAAGGCAACCCAGTCTACAACAGGATTTCTGCCACTGCCCCAGCCCAGCCAACCTCCTCCTGTTTCTACAGTTCTCCACAGATTATTAATCACCAGTGAAACCATGCAGAAGGGACAGGCTTCTTTTTTCCTTTCCAAGTCCAGAAAAGTCTCCTTGCAGTGTCTCCTTCTCACTGGTTTGTTTTTTCTTTCTTCTCCCCTCATCCACGCTTAAGGAATTGATAAATGTCTCTTTAAGGACGTGTCTGCCGCCTTGCCGCGCACCCTTATAAATCAGATAAATATCTCGAGGATCCTTATCCTGGGAAAATTGAGATAATTGCACTAAATTGAAGAGCCTCTTTTTTTTTTTTTTCCTCACCCCCTCCCATCCTTCTTCTCTTTTCAGCTGGAGTCTCTTGTAGTAACAGGTGTGCTGACTGCTAATTCCTGCACAGGAATTACCCCCTCCATCTGAAGGGATGGCCCTCCATAGCTGCAGGCTACCTCCTGATGTGAATTTTAACCAAGATACCACATCAGTAGGGAACACTTTCACAGCTTTATCTGGGTCTCTCCTGGAACAGCTCACCCTTGCTGGTGCACTTCTGACACCTACCTGCCCAGGAAGCATCTCTGCAGGATGATTGGAGGGTTGTGTCTGTGAGGGGTAGAGCAAGTTCAGCTGCAACACTCCTCTTCTGCCAGGGACTGGTGCTGTAGCTGGAAAAAGGGAAAACAAAAAAATAAAATAAAATGGAAGGCTGGAGATGAATTGGATTCAGATGAAAGAAGATGAGGCATTAAGAAACAGCAAAAAGACTAGCATGGTAGTCAAGTCAAATTAAGTCAAGTCAAATCAAGTCAAGAAGGCCCTCAGTGATCCTGTGCTCCAAGCAAGTCCTGAGATCTCTTTCAACCCACACCTCTTGGTCCCACTGGCAGGACAGAGGAACACTATTGCTATGTGGAGGGAGGCAAGCACTCCAAAATCAATCCCCATTTTTCATTGTAATCACCATGTGCTTCTTCCCAACCTACAGAAATGAGAACACCTTCCATCAGCAGCACCAGTTACACTGAGGTCTTATCCCTGCCCTCCACCAAGGAAGGTGCCAAAGCCACCAGAAGAGCAGGGGACAGGGTAGCAGGTGAAGAGATCAAGGAGGACAGGGTAGCAGGTGAAGAGATCAAGGAAGAAACTGTCACCTGCTGGTTTCCTCCCAGGTAAAGAAAACTCTACAAACCAGAAGCCTACAGCTGTGTTTGGCTTTGGTGCTCCACAGTCAAGCACACAAGAAGATTTGGACTGTCAGAGGGACTGAAGGTGACTGATGCTGCAATCCAAAGGGGATGATTACTTCTCCAAGAGATTTCCAAGGAGCACCTGGCATCACCAGGGGGGCCAGCAAAAAGGATTTTTAGGTGACTTTGCATAAGACAGGCAGATAAACTCAGCAGGCTCCCAGTGAGCAGAGATGACCCTACATGCAGAAAACTCAGGAGGTGGCAGGCAGAGGATGGTGGCATGATGGTGCTAAAGATGGCCCTCAGAACCACAGGCCTCCTCCAAGAACAAATTAGACCTTCCAGCCCAGCCAGCTCCTCCAAAGCCTGCATTGGCTGTGGGAAAGCAGAGCAGACTGGCTCTAAGCCCCTGGAGATAATTGCTGAGCTTGGGCAAGTGGCCTTGAGCCTGCAGGTGGGTTGAAAGAGAGGAGGACAGCAGCTGTTCCTACTTCACCCAGGTCCTCCGTGCCAGGACAACCTTCCTTCATTCCCAGCAAAACACCACTCTCTGCAAATTCATCAAGGCCCATTCAGTGGAAAATGCTCTCATGTACACCAAAAATAGCCCAAGAGCCCCTGCAGGGCTGAAACAAGATGAGTGTGGTGGCAGAACAAAGTGGTTCAGAGTTGTGAGTCCACTCAGAGCTCTGCCAGCACATCTCTTGAGGAAACAGTTTTAAACTGAAGGACAGTCCATTCAGATTTGATATAAAGATTAAGTTTTGTACAATAAGGGTGGTAAAACACTGCCCAGAGAGGTGGTAGATGCCCCATCCCTGGAAACATTTGAGGTCAGATTGGACAGGGCTCTGAGTAATCTGATCCAGTTGAAGATGTCCCTACTCACTGCCGGGGGTTGGAGTAGATGGCCTTTAAAGGTCCTGTCCAACACAAACTATTCTACATTTCCATGATCTCATTCCACGTTTGGGGTGGAAAGAAACAAATTTTGGGAAGGTGGGAAACAGCATCTCTGAAGCCCTCTGATGAAGAGGAGATGGAAGGAAGACTCATGAATCAACTCCCTCTTTTCAGTTGCAGCCCAAATTTTCTCACCTTTCCTTGCCAAAATACCAGGGACAGCCACCACAGGGCACCATGCCCTGTACCCAGAATGGCTGCAGTAGAAGGTGACTTCTCTGCTTGCTCCATGTCATCCACATAGACCCACGGTGAGTTTGAAAGTAGCTTCACCAATCCAGAAAAGGGGGGTTGGTTCTCCATAGCTCCCCTCAACCCTTGCCCTGGCTCTGCAAAGGGACTGAGTGCAGCTTTCAGTGCCTGTGGGACAGGATGGCTCCTACCCAGCCTTCAGAGCCTCTCCTGGCGTCAGCAGGCTCCACACAACATCTCCATTCCTCTCAGGAAGAATAGGCTTGACGGTGTTTTGACTCCTTTCTCAGAGACTCCCACATGGCACTTTACAATACAACTTTGCTCTTAAATACACATCCTGGGCTGCATCCCAGAGATGTGTGTCAGGCAAGAAGTGCTGTCAGTCAGCCCCAGTCACAACACATCAGGGCTTAGGAGAAGTCTGACTGATCAGGACGAGGGGGGAAGGAGCACAGGCAAGAGAAGAAAAGACTGAACAGCAAAAAAAAAATGAGCAGAGAAAGACAAATCAAGTGGGAAAATGGTAGGAACTATTCCATACAGCAAAGGATGTTTTTCATCTGCAATACAACAGCACTGTCAGGCATGGAAAAGGACAAAGATGTTCAGACACAGGGTCACAGGGAGGAGGGTGGAGGAGCTCCTGCGAGGGCTCCTGGGCTGAAGTCCTCTGTCTCCTGTCCATGTGGCTTCAGGCAGCAGGGGCTGAAACACACTGCCACATCAGCAGCATGGCATTCAGTGTAAAGTGGGCTGCAGGGACAAAGCTACCAGATAAAATGTGTGCCTGGCTAAATGCCACTTCAGAGCTGGCTCTGATATCAGCACCCTCAGCCAAGGACGACCAAATGGCCATGGCACTGTGGCTGCCTCTCCTGTGCCATGGAGGAGTTCATGGAGCACAGGGAAGGTTCACTGTAGGAATGACCATATTCATCACTGAGGCTCAGACCTCCTTGCAGAAGCACTCTGCACTTCTGGCTTCATGGGCTGAGTTTAGCCAGCTCACATAGCACTTTGTTGGATTATTCTTTCATGAAAAGACAATGGGAATGAAGTGGGTGGTGTACACTCTGACTTCATGAGGCATTTGCTAATCTCTGAGGAGGAATCTCATTAGAGAAATTGAATAGGTCATTAGGGGTAGGGATGGGAAGCTCTAGAAATTACACATCACCTAGAAAAATGACCAGAAGAAATGGGAGTCTCTGTGCAAGCTGGCTCATGGGGAGAAGTGAGTTCATCAGTCTTGCTTCCTTACATTCACCATATTCAAAATCACTGATGTGGTGAACTGACCCTGACTGGATGTCAGGTGCCCACCAAAGCTGCTCTACCACTCCCCTTCTCAGCTGGAGAGGGGAGAGAAAATATAATGAAGACTCAAGGGTCAAGATAAGGACAGGGAGAGATCACTCACAACTCCTGTCATGGGCAAAACAGACTCATCTTGGGGAAATTAATTTAATTTAATCATTTAAACCTTGGGATCCTGTGCTCAATCACTTACTCTCACCTTGAAAGAGAGTTTGTGAGTCAGACCAGTAGGCCCTATAGCTGAGGAGCCAGCACTCTTGCAAGTCACTTTTTTGATCCAACAAAGGAAGAGGAAATGGCTATGGAACAGAGGATATGGAAAGCCTTGTGTTGGGGAAGATGAAACAGGAAAGCCTTATAAATATGATTGCCTGGAAAAAGATTTTGAGAATATGGAAACTATAAGCAAGATTGAAATGAAACAAGCTTTGAGATACCTTAGTTACTGAACAACTGGAAAACAATGGTGTGGTTGGCTGAAGGCAATCCTCTTTTGATGAAACAACACCCTCTGCTTGCAGACAGGCCCAAGGGTCAGAGCAGACCCTACTAGCTCAGCAGAAGGGGTCCAAAGAGGAGTTTTTAGGGTTTAAAAGTAACACAGTATAGTAATATAATGATTCTTATAGGCTGTATGTAAATGCTATAGGATTTGTATCTTGGACTAGACTGGTTAGTGAGAATTAGAATATTCAACACAGAAGAAGATTTATTGTATTGTAACAGAAACCTCGCTCTCTCATCCTCTTCACCACGCTCTTGCCTTCTTTCTCTTTACCACTATCTTTACCTCTCTTTCCTGCTTGCTTTTATTCTTTGCTCTCTCTCTCTCTCTCTCTTCGGGTCTCCCTTTGGAGCTCCTCTTTGGGGCCTGTTCCAAGCTGTGGCTGGCAGCTCCCAGCAGGGCCCTGCACCCAGGCCCTTTGCAATAAACCCCAAGTTCCACGACCTGGCCTCAGAGATCTCTCATCTCCGTCCGTCCCGACCATCCTACCCCCACCACTCCTACAGCCTTGCCTTTCCCTGGCTCATCTGAATCACGATTAGAAAGTGCTGCAAAACATCTCTGCAAACCCAAGAGGAAGCCAGCCTGCCCTCAGCCTGTAGGGAGATCAGTCCAACAGCACAGGTCTGCGAGCCCCAGCCCGGCTGTGGCTGGGTTAATGTGACAATCCATTTCTGACAGCGTGTCAATACAAAGCAATTTAGCAGTGCATGACAAATGGACCCGAGGTAAGAGGCAATTTCTGCGCTCTGCTGGGCACATGGAACAGGGACCAGTGAAGCCACAGTCCCAGAGCACACCCAGCTCAGCCTGCCCTGCTGTGCTGGCACCTCAGCAGCCTCACCAGAGAGAAGGATGGCACAGGGCAGCAGCAGGACGCCTGCTGTGGGACACTGACCTGAGACGGCAACAAAGAAGAGCTGAGGGTAGCATCCCATAAAGGTTTTGTTCATTGGGGAGTATTTTAGTATGTAAAGTAACAAACTGGCTTAAACAGAGTAGATAGACTTAAACATACAGATAATTATAAGGTAGAACCTCAGCCTTAGTCCATACCACCCTGCAAGCAGGGAACCACTGGATGAACCTCATCAAGCTGCAGAGGGGCAAGGAGGTGGTGCAGACAACCCAAAAACCTGATTCCAAAAATTTCTTCTTTTAAGATTTCTTCTTTTAAGATTTCTTCTTTTAAGCCAGACTCAGAGCATGCCTGGATGGGAACCCAAGCACTAACACCATGTTGCTGCCTTCCACCATGTACTCAAGGAGCACATTTCACAGGGGTGCATCTCCCCATGGAGGGACTAAGAGAGGCCATGGGAATTATCAGGGAGGTGCAGAGGGTGTTGTGGGACAGGAATTTAAGGCATTGGCATCTCTAAAGGCTGACCTTCACTCCTTCCCTCTCTGTCACAGCACAGCTTGCAGGGAGGACACTCATTTGCCTCTTGCCCACATGGTAGCCACCAGCAGCCATCTCAGAGTGCTGCCTCCATGCTGTGAAAGCACATTGGCACAAACACCAGGGCAGGCTTGGAAAAGCAGAGGGTGAGCCCAATCAAGCAAATCTGTTTGCAAATGCAGAGTGCAGCAGCAACATGCTGGCAGTGCTTATCCAGCGTGATGGGCAGAGGGACACTCCCACCACACTAAAAGCATCTCAGTCTGTCATTATTAAAGCAGAAAACACAACAGATGGAGGCTGTGCCTCCAAGTCCAAGCTTTTGCTCCCTTAAAACCCAGGATGTTGCACTCTGAAGAGTTGATTCAGATCACTCACTCACCTAGAGAGGCCAGGAGTGCCGCCTCCCCTGAAGGAGTCAGGAGAAATCACACTTGCTGCCTATTTTTTGGATGGAACAACTTTAAACCAGCCTGAGCTTCCCACCCATGCCACACACAAACTCTGGAGGGTGCCAAGAATGGTAATGCAGAAGTCAAAAAAAGGAAGAATGGATAGAGAGAGGAAATATAACATTGCTGTAACTCTGCCAGAACAACATGCTGGTTTAAACCTATCCTTGGACATATTTTTATCTGGGGGATCATGGGATACAACCAGGGAGGCAGGGTTTGAGGTTGGATCCTTTTTGTGTGGTTGCATTAAGATTAAGATTCCCACTTTATTCTGATTTAATAAGCTAGTTAAAGCGTGTTAACAAAATTAAAAACCATTATTAAAGGCAGATGTACTGGTGTACAAATAGCTTAGCATCAGCTCTGACTTTAGATGATCCACAGCTTCAGTGTATGCTTCTAATAACCAGCTGTCACTTACCAGAGATGTGGTAACTCTTATTAAATCCTAAATGGGCATATGGATGTTACATTTAAAGTAGTATTTTCCCCTCCTCACTTCCATCTTTTCCCACAGGCAACTGAGCCAACTCACAAATTTCCTGCATCATTTTTTCCTTTCGTTAATGGGATGCATGTTGAGATCAGAAGATCAAATGATGACCTGTCTTTTTGTTTTTTACATCCATTTGGGAAATCCATACGACATTCTGTGTGTCAAAGAGTCCTAACACATCCCAGATGCCTCAGCACTAATTGCACTTTTTCTGCTTGAAGCCACCAAGGTCCCCTGAGAAGCCATTCAACCACAAGCCCAGTCTGTCCAGCGCTGCCATTTTCCTGAACAGCTTTGCAGTAACAGGCTGGTGTGCCCAGCTCTTGGAGGAGCCAGCACCACCAGCCCAGTACAAACACCTCCTTCAACACAAACTGCATGTTCAGGGGATCTGCAAACTGGGGCGCTGTTGACCTTGTGAGAAGCAAAATCTGTTTCTAGGGTGGAAGTGGGGGAGAAGGGTTAAGAGAGAAAAACAATCTCACTTGCAAGGTTCCAATAGGACTACAGCAAAAGTGCCAACAAATTGAAAAAAGGCTTGAAATCAGGACAACATTTCTACCATCCACTTTTTTTTGCATCTTTTGCTTTTTAACGGAGGTAAATGCACTGAAGAGTGCAGGAGTCAATGCCTTCCAGCACTGTGGTCTCTACAGGATGCCATCCTCTGCCCAGGGGTCAGCCACATGCCCCAGGCAGGGGGTGATGCCAGAGGGCCCCACCACACTGGAAAGCTTTGCCTTGGTCCTTTTGCCATGAGAAGGAGCTGGCACCTTCCTCTGACTCTGTTTTTCCTGACATCAGCAGAGGAAGACAAGGCTTTGGGCACACCACAAAGAGCATCTATGAATATGTTTCTGTAACAGAAACAGACTTTCCTTGCCCCCCACAGAGGTGAACAGCTGGGCTGCTTGCCCCAGGCAATGGTCACTGCTGCCCTGGGAAGCAGAGGAGAGCATCAGGGCACTCTCTCTCCTCTAGGTGCTGCTATCAGCCATAAACACAGGATATTTGTGGGCTAAACCTTTCCATCCTTATATCTGAAGGTCCTGTACCTTGTGCTATCAATCATTCAGAGAAATATTAAACTGCTGGAGAGCTGACGATATCATTTGCTATGTTCATTCCCTTGAGGATCAAGCATCTCAGCCAGAGCAGGAGCAGAGTCCAAATGTGGAGCCTCCCCTATCCCTGATCTCATTACGGCCCTGCTGCTTCCACAAACCCCTTTTCCCTTCAGGTCTCTCTTCCCACAGCATTGACCACAGCTCATAAATTAATAAGTGCATGCATTTTTTAAAATCAGGTTTGTGGCGAGCAGATGTTGAAGATGAAGTAGAGGGGAGAAGGGGGAAGAAAACAAAAACCAACACATACAAACAATTCAAACACTGTGCAATGTTTAACAACATGTAAGTCCTTCAAAGCCACAAACCCCTTGGTCCCTATCCCTGGCTGGATTCACTAATAGATTTGCTGTAGTACAGTGTGGAAGGCAGGGGTGCACGAGGACCCAGAACTCTGTTTTGCCTCCAATTATGTGCCAAGTTAAAACTCAGGGAAAAAAAATAAAAACAACCAACCTAACCCACAGTCGTTCTTTAATCCTGTGCAGCTTATTAAAAGCAAGAAGACAAGATAATCCACCCAGACTGGTAAATTGGAGGCTGCTCATTCCCTCTCCAGTAGAAATCAGCTCATTTTTTTTCCTGAGGATCCCAAGAGGCTCAAGTCCAGAAGACACTGACAATATGCTACAGAAAGGAAAAAAATTTAAAGAGGGAGGTAATTATGGAAAAAGTTCAGAGGAAAACATTTCTGTAGTGCTGCTGAGGCTGAGCAGGAGCTGTCCATGCAGGGACATGACCCTGGTGCTGGAGAGGTGGCAAAAGCCAGGAGGAGCAACAAACCTGGTGGAGCAAAAGTACCAGTGTGGCTGTTTCCCTCAGGAAAGGTGGGAAAGAGGAGGTGTAAAGTCAGAAATGCCTTCAAATGCCCACAAATGTGATGGATGAAGACATATGACAGGATGGAAGAAGATCATTTTGGGCCACCACCACTTGGACAAAGAAATAGAAGTACCTCCATTAGGAGAAAGTTCGAATGGACACTGAGATTTCTGTTAACATTATTAATAAAAAGAGAGACACTATGAAAAACGCCCCTTCTAGGAGACTAACACCAAAATCAACCTAAAAATGCAACAGTAAAAGCTTGCACATCCCAGCTGCAGCAGTTAAAGACTTGAACACCAACTGTAGATGCATCACCAAGACATGATTGTGATTTAGACTCAATATTGGTGAATGATAAAAACAGATGAAAGAGATGGAACTGGAAAATAGCCTTGGACAGACTGATTTATTTAAAACTCATGCCACATTTTGATTTCTTCTAAATAGAACAGACAGAAAACAGCAGAGTGCTGCCTAAAGGTTCCTGGTTTCAAAAGGGCAAACCTAGCCTTGCCTATAAAAGGTAGGCTCAAATGTCTTTGAAGCAAAGGCAAAATTCCCTGGGGACTTCACCCCAAACACAGAAAAATAGTGAAGGAATAAATCCTGGGTGCCTCCTAACTTGCTAGAATGAGTAGAGCAATGCAGATGAAAGGAATAAGAAGAGAGCAAAGAAAGGGAAACGATTCATCAGCAAAGAGCAAAATTTTAGGGGCTGAAAATAGAAGAGATCGAGTGGGAAATGCCAAATGTCAAAGGAGTTAGACCTGAGGAAGGATATTAAATAGTGAAAGGTTCTCTGGTCATACAAACACAAAGGTAATAAAGACAGAACAAGCAGTGCTGTGATTCAGTCTGTGGGAAAAGAGTTCACAGGAAATCCAGGTGAGGTCCCAAGACTAAGTGAATTCTGCTCAGTATCTCTGGACAGTGACAATAATTACAAGCATATGAACTTAGCTGGGTGACTGATACAGAAAATATACTTAACACAGCTGAGAGAGAAGTGAATACCTAAGACGTTCCCGTGATCAAGCCACAAGGCCAGGTGTCTCACAACCCAAATTCCTGGAGGAACTATTCCATGAAACAGACAGATTGGAAGCAAGGGCTTCAATAAATTCACCAGTAAGGAGGTGAGGAACATAAAATGTAAGACCTGTAAGTAAAAAGGATGAAAAAGCAATCTGAGCATTGTCACCCATGGCCACGTGCAAGGGAGGGAGCAAAAACTGGGCAGGGAAAAAAAGTGGGGGATGCCAGACTATCCCGTTTGGGATTGTTTTTATTTTATTTCACTTTTTTGTGTTACTAACTGACCTTCTAGGCAAAGGAAAATACACATTTTATTGAATCATTTAATGCAGGGTCATGATGGGAAGTGATTTGTTGTGATTAAGAGGAAGAGGCTTATCCCAGACCCTGTAGAGGCAGAGTAGGATTTGATGGAGGTGTAGCTGTGGACAAGGAGGGAAGGGTTTGACAGTGGAGTTCCCTGCAGAGTGGTCTCAAGACTTGGTCAACAATTTCTCTAATGAATCCTTCTTAATTAAACTAGCCTATGAGAAGCAGGAGAAACCAGGGAAGACAATATGGATATTACACTGGAATCACAGCTTGAGCATGGCTCAATCCCTGAAGCAAACTATGTAGTTTTCAAGAATTTCTGCTGCAAATGGGGAATTCATAAGTTGAAAATGACTGAAGAAAAAAGGACTTTGATTGAAGGAGTCAGTTACAGGCTGATTAGTGAGATAAAGCCACCAAGCAGGTAAATTTGTTCCTAACACGTATGCAAGGGAGGATTTCCAGCAGAGGAAGGCATTTCCCAATTCACAAATTAAACTGGTCAGCCACACTCAAAAGCAGCAATAGTCTTAAAGAAAGGCTGTCAGGATAACCAGTGGATGGAAAAATGGCCCAAGAAGACTGGGGACATGAATTTTTTATTTATCAGGCTGAAGGAGATGTGATTTCTGTCTCCATTCCAACTGTAGTCAGTAAACGTGGGAAAAAGCAATGGTGGTAGAAGGATGACATGAGTACTAAAAATATGTCAGCTAGAAACATGTCTAAGCTCAAAATTATGCCTCACCAGAGTAGGGAGGCAGCTGGGGCAAACAATGAAAAAACAAGGAGGAAGTATTTTTAAGATGGCTCCTGCTAGGAGTATGAAAGGGATTTTATGAGGTGGCTCCCAGCTGGGAATTTAGCCAAGGTACTGGGGTTAACACACCCACTACTCTGAAAAGTACCAAGGGATTTTCAGCAACCCAAAATTGCCAAGACCTTGGTTTTAAATCTCCACTGCTGAAAAGCAACTATTTATTCAGCACAGTTCCACTTGAGCAACTATGTGAAATGCTGCTCTAAGACTCTCAAAAGTCTCCCGGGGAGCAGGCAAAAAAATATATATATTCTGTCTGGAGCTGATTCTGTTTCCACACTTCTGTCCCTCTCATCCTGCTTCAGCACTAACAGGATTTGCATCAGAGCAGCCCAGCTCTCAGAGCCAGGCAGCTCCCAGCCCCTCTCCCTGAGCCTGTCACACTGTGGAGACATCACCTTTGGACACCTGAGCACGAGAAGCAGGGTCCAGGGCAGCCAGGGGGGACATTGGGCACACAACAAACACCTCTGTGCCCCTCCTGGCAAGCACAGAATGAGTTCAGGCATCACAGGCTATTGTACAGTTTAGACATGTCCAAGCAATCCCAGCTAGGAGCAGATGCTTTCAGAGCCACTCAAGACTTTCTTAATAACACAGGCTTACCTGGGCTGAAAGAAAACTGAGCCATCTCCAGCCTAAGCCAAATGAGAAGATACCAGCAGCCTCCATGGCTCCCAGGCAGCAAAGAGCTCATTTTAACAGGCACCATGTCTTCATGCACAGAGGAACAGCCACTGTTTGGGACATCCAGGTGCTCCAATGCCTGCATATAACTTTTTATTAGCTCAGTGCACTGTGTTTTCTTGCAACAGCCACCAGACTCTGCAAAAAAGACTGTTCAGTCAGGGCTCCCTGTTCTGGGGGGAGTAATTTTGGGTTTTAAAACCTTGTCCCTTCTTTTACTCCCTATTATTTGTGCTGAATGATACAGGTGACAGACTCCACATCAAAGCCCAGACATGACCCAGGGAGCACTACAAGTCCTGCCCTGCCAGCAGTGACCAGCATGCACAGCACAGTGTGGAAATGCCAAAGCACCACCAAAGAGCAAACCTGAGCAGACTAAATCCTCCTGCAGCTGCTTGTTGTTCATCCCTTGCTGCTCAGTTTGGCAGCAGGGCTGAGCCAAGAGGGAAGCCCAGATGCTGGGAATGGGGCAGCAGGCAGAAGGGTGCTCTGCACTGGGCTCTTCTTCCCACAGCTGCCCCTGGGCAGAGAGGTGGATGGGAGCAGATGGAGTGGTTGACACAGAGGTTTAGCTGTGAAACCTCCCACTCCTCTGAGCCTGTAGCTTGGCACAAGAGTGGCAGGGCAGTCCCCAGCACTGTGACTTCAAAGGCTGCCAACAAGATGAGGTACAGTTGACACTTACCTGTCCTGCTCCTTGTCCCAAGGAAGGGATAGGTAAGTATCAACTTTCACCTTCTCATCTTCAGGAGGCTGTCTGGAGCCTAAATCACAACAGAGAAGGGCCAAGCAAACTGCATGGGATGCCGGGAGAGACGTACCCAGTGCTCATCTGCGCCATCCCTGCCTTTGCACTTTACACCCACAGGTGAAACCAGGCTGCCACTGCCACACCACACACCCCACACACTGCCTGGCACCTGGCACCCCCTCGGAGAAGGGCCAGGAGGGGCCCAGGCTGCCCAGTCCCTCTCTTGCTGCCCCCTGCACAGGCACACTCCCCTCGCCTTCCCCGCTTGTTGCACAACGGGCGCGTTTGACCTCAATCTGTCTGCTCAGATTAGAGTCCAGAGCTGTTCCCCTCTGCTGAGCACAGAGCCCCAGCAGGGCTGGGAGGCCACATCTGCCACGGTGGGTTATTCCAGAGGGGCTCAGCCACTGTCACAGGGCGTGGGGACCCAGGGGGGAGAAGGGGCAGTGCTGGCTGCACCCCACCACAGCCATGGCTCCCGGCTGCTCTGGGGACAGGCACCATCCCACCCAGCTCAGCTCACCCTGAGAAGTGGAGGAGAAGCAGAAAGGGTTAAGTGGTGAAGGAGAAGTGGGGAATTATTGTTATCATGGAGTGGAGATGGTTGCATAAGCTGAGCTCCAGCTATAGGGATATGGATCCTTTGGGTTTGCAGCAGTGTTTCCTCAGTACTCCAGAGATGCTCACAAATAAAAGTAAATAAAGGTGAGTATAGAAAATGCAGCAGGGCACAGTCTTTGGCCCAAGGCAAGTGACTCAGCAGGACTCAAAACAGCTGCAGTCTACAACCTGCTCCCAAAAGCAGAGTGACCTCACTCAAACTGCTCTCTGGGAGGCATTGCTGCCCATGACATCCCAAAAAAATGCCTGGTCAGGAGACAGGCTGCCACAGGAAGCCCCTTTTAACTTCACTGCATCCTGTCCCATGCCCCAAGCACCTTCTGCTCTGGCTAAGTCCAGCACTACACCAAAGATATATCCAAAGGAAGGACTGGAGAGAGGCAGCAAAGTGAAGGAAGGACCAGAGGGAGGAAGGAAGGTGCCTTCCACCACCAAATGGACAAAAAGGACAGAGGCATTTGCACAAGAAGCTGACTGGTCAGTCTGGGAAGAAGCAGGAAGGTGACGGCTGCTGTAACAGTCCTCATGTGCACACAGCCCAGTAAACTGGTCAGGAGGGAAGGGCAGCAAGCCCTGGAGGCTTCCACTGTGTTGGTTGAGGATGACAGGCCAAGTCTGACAGCTCTATGTGCTGTCACCATCTATTGTGTTGCATTCCCTGAAGGACAGCAGGGCCAGCACAATGCCCAGAGCCCGAACAAGTGCTCTTCCACACAGCCTGGCACAGCCAAGAACTGTCCCCAGCTGCACATACCTCTCCAGGTCAAACCTCTCTCCTCTATTCTCTTGGGAACACCAGCAGAATACTTTCCCCTGTTCAGAGGACAGGTCTGTGGCAGCACCCAACCCATCCCAGCCATTTCTAACTGCAACAAACTCAGTCCTTCAGGAGGGACCATCATGTCCAGTGCCAGGGTGGTCAATGCCCTGGGGACACAAAATTTCACCAGAGGGTGGAGGTTTCAACCCATTGTAGTGCACCAGTGTCCTGCACCACAGCAGCTGGTTAACACAGTGCTGGGACTGGACAGCAGCCTCACACCCCTGACCAAGCCCAGAACTGCTGGCAGTGGGGTTCATTACACTTACTCTGCAGAGCAGGATCCACTGAGAAATGTAGATTTAGCTTGTGAAATGTCTCAAAACCTCAGGTACTCAGGTTAGACACTTCCAGCCCAGCTCTCCCAGAGAGCAGAAGAGGTATCAGTGCTGAAGGAGAAGCTCTGCTAAATCTTAGTTGTTTTATCCATGCCCAGTACTTCCAAGACTTTGTCCCATCCAATGACAAGGACATATTACAAACACACGAGCTGTGGCTAAGATGCACATATCTCACAGGGGGTGCCTTTCAGCATTCCTCCTTCCTTTTATCTTGCTCTGTCATTGCCCAGTTTGGAGTCACTGCCCATCAGACACATTGCTGATAGTCCCTAGGTGGAAATCCTAGGGAAATCCCAGCTGAAGAAATGATGGGTCCAAAAGGGTTGGGACAATCCACACTCCACCCATTCTCTGCTCACCTCCAAGGGGAGAAGCCACCAAATGCTCTGGAGGCAGAAAGTGCCACCCTGGGAGTGCACAGCTCTGCTGCTGCCTGGCCTGTCTGCTCTGTCCCTGCAGCACTGAAGCTCAGCCAGCAGCTGGGGTGCATGGTGACACGATGGGGACATGACAGAGGCCTGGCTGCAGCTTTGTGCTGGGGGCCAGCCTGGCTGCTGTGTCCTGGGGCATCAGCAACGAGGAGACTGGCACGTCCCTGCAGCTGCCCTGATGGCTGGCCTGGCTGTGCTTTCCTTCCTCTGCTCCCTTGACCCTGCCTAGCCCACAACCCACGACCCAAAAGGTTCCCCTTATTGCAGCCCAGTGACACAGAAAAACAGCCATCAGGATGGGGGGAAGGAGGCAGATGCCAGCGTGGAGAAAACCTCCGAGTCAGACACACAAACAAACCCAAATCACCACTTCTTATGGATGTCACAATAAGTAGCACAAACTGTAGCTGCAGGAAAAAAATCCAATAGACACCAATTAAATGCATGACTTGACTGCCTCTGCAGTGGCAGCCAGTGGTGGCTTACTGGTGGCAGCAAAGTATCACTGGTCACTGCTGACACTGCTGAGCTGCTGCCTCTCCCAGGGGATGCCAAGGACAGTCAGTCTCACCGGTGTGACACATCCCTGTGTACCAGCTGGCCTATTGCCAACTAAACCATAAAGTCACTTACATCCTGCCTTAAAAACAGGGGACTGACACTCTGCCATGACCCCAAAGCTCCCTGGAGTTTTAGCAGTGGATGAACCAATGGTAAAAAAAAAAAAAAAAATCTCTTTTAGATTGTCCCAAATCTGGGGTAGCACAGATGAGGGCATGTCTGCTGTTACTCAGCAGGATGCTACAGACAGGGCCAGCCCTGCAAAGGTCCTGCCACACTCCTTGACATGACAGAGAATGGGATCACCCCATGACAGAACTGCCACACCCTTTGCCTTGACAGAGAAGGGGATCACCCCCTGACAGAGCTACCCAGAGCAGCTGCAGGGCAGCAATGTGGGACAGCCAAGAGAAAACCCAGAGCCCATCCGTGAGTCACAGCTTTTCCCTGCCTCCCCACAGTGATGCTGCCATCTGCTTTAGACATCCCAAAGACAACTCTGGTGTGATAGCCACAACAGCACAATGCTGTGCCAGGCAGCCTGGCCACAGCATTCCCAGCCACAGGCACTTCCAAAAACCAGCCCTCCTGGTGCTGGCAATCAGGCATTGGGTATCACTGTGCAGCTACCCTGGGCATCTGCATCACTCTGCAACTGGTGCTCTTCCTGGGGGGCTCTGCATCCCAGTATTCCCCATGGCACTGGTGTCAACTCCCCTGCAACCTCCTCTCGCCCTCTACAGTGCACCCCTGGACAGGAGCATTCAGTAAATCAGAGCCACGTCTGCAAGAAGCACACATCCCTCCTTTATTTAATCTGCAGCCACTAGAGGGTAATCCAGTCCTCCAAGTTAGATCAGCTCTTGCTTTGATACACTGGGCAGGTAAGTGCCTGAACCCCAGCAACTAATTACCAGGTGCCTTTCAACAGCTCCTGCCTCAATTAGCATCCGTGCCTCCATGGCCAGTCAGAGAGGCCCTCTGGCTACCCCTGAGCCCCCCAGCCTGGAGGAGGCACCCTGAGCCAGTGCCACACGCCCAGGTGCACTTGAGGCTGTTTCTTCCAGCTGGCTGCTTCCCCTCCTCCAAGCTGATTAAGAAGAGTACAAGATAATAACACAAATAAAGAAATAACATTTTAAAAACCCACCATAACCCTGAAATCTTCATTAATTATGAATTTTGCATGGCAACTGTTACTAAGAGAGTCTCCTCTGAAACTGATGTTCAAAGAACTTCATATCAAATCTTCAAACAGTTGAGAAGGTTCAAGGTACAAAGTCGAAACATCTGTTGCTTTCCATGCATTTTTCAATGGGGAGATCAGAGAGGAGGAAAAAAGTCTACAAAATAATCCTGGTTCTGCTCTATTATTTAAATACAATGACGGTCTATGATATACACTGTGCAGAGAGAGAGAAATAAAAAATGAAGTCAGAGCGTTATATAGTTCTACCTACTGGAGCCAAAAATATAATATACTTCAATTTGCTTTAAATTTACCCCTTCTGGGAAATGCTGTATTAACAGCCCTTGGGGATGAAGACTAAAATAAGAAAAGAAGGGCAACTTCTCCAGCAGAAACAATGAACTGACAGTCCCATCCCTCCTCCAGTGCCATGCAAAGCCTGGCTGTAATGAGAAAGTTTGGAGTCAAGGCTATGGGATGCACCTCCCAATGACAGATATGCCACCTCACTTCATCCCTGCAGCCAACAGGGAACAAGCAGAAGGGATTGTCCTCTCTTCCAAGGAAGCACCAAGCAGGCAGGACCATCTCCTGAATCAGCCTGCAAAACATACTCCCTGCACTCAGCTTTTTGCCCTAAGGGCAGGCAGAAATCAAGAAACTGCTGCCTCTTCACACCTGATCAGTTCCATCTAGTGAGGTCTTCACTAGACCCAGCTGTGGCATTTTTCAAACTTTTCAGTTGAGAAAAAAATAGCATCATTTTAGCCCAAACCAAACCTTTCAAGCAACAAAAAAATAACCAACTTTCCCAATTTTTTTCCAAGACTTTGCAAAATATTTGGTGTCACACAGGATCGATGTTGCTTTCAGTACAACACTGACATTTTTTTGTTGAACAGTGAGAGGAAATTTCAAACAACATTCGGATTGAAGACCTCAATCCAACACTCAGCACAGCAGCCTCTCACCACAGTACCCTCGGGAGCCTGACCCAGAGGTCCCTGCACTTGTGGTGTTTCCACAGCTTTCCCTGGAGCCCCAAGCATTGCTGCATCATAGTACTGATCCCTGAGGAGAGAGCCTTTCTTTAAATGGGAAAACTGATGTCAGCTTTCAGACCATGTGCTTTTGGGGAATGCTGCTCCTCTGAGAGTTAATGCTGGAAGAAACCTGGTCTGCCACACGTAGATTCATCTAATGCCAGGAACCAAGATCAATTAACAAACTTCAAGTGAAGAGCTGGACATCAAGGACATCTGTAACATGAGGCTGGGAACAGCTCAGAGACCTGGCTCACTGCACCAGGTCCCCCTTGTCACAGACACCGTGATATATTGTCCTCTAATAAACATAAAGCTCAAAGCTTTGGTTCAAATCCCCCCAAATGAAGGTGGAATGGGGTGTGAGAGAGAAACTGGGTGGCTCCCAGAAGCCTTGTGAACCAGAAATTCATGTCCAAACCCTCCTCCTGCCTCAGACCCACCAAAACTTTCCTCAAGACACAGTTTTCTCCTACTACCATGGCAAAGGTGAGAGTTCCCCACACTCATCCCTTCCAGTAGAAAGGTGTCAAACCCCTTCAAAGAGGTTTTTTCTGCCCCCAGAACCTTCTTTCAGCCTCTGATCATTTGGAGGCAGCTGAGAAATTTATCTGCTGTGTGTTCCATGCGGGCAGGGGTGAATTATCAAATGCTGCTCCTGAAGGCATGTAAAACATCCTAGTGGCAGCCACACTGAGCTCCTGGCCATCCTTTTGCTTTCTGTGTAATTTGTCATTTCAATTTGGGCCCCAACAGTTCAACAGCCCTTGGGGCTTGAATGGGTCAGAAAGATCAGAACAAAAGGAGGAACATGGAATTAACATTTTCACAGAGCTCTGTTCCAGCAGCTTTCCCAGCTCCATCTCATCCAGACCCACCTGGGCCCCCAGGCCCTGTGAATCCCATCAGGTTTTGCTGGGTCCTGCCCATGCAGCCAGCCAGAGCAGTCAGAAGTGAAGGCTGAAGCCAGTGCAGAAATTCCCTCCTCCCCAAGCAGTGCATTTCAATTACCACAGCACGGGCTTCCAATGGATTTATCAAACTGGGCCTATAAAGAAAACTGAATAATCTCATGCTTCAGACCTATAAAATTTAAGTGTTATACTTGAAAGTACAGTGACAAAGTAATAAAGATGGAGAGTGAAGGGAAGGAGTGAGGAGATCAACCAGCTCCTTGTTCATGTACTGTAAGCAAACCCCTGGCTCTAAGGTGCCCCACCATCCTGGGAGGCCTCGGGGCACATCCAGCTGTGAGACTGCATGGTCAGGATGGAAAGCTGATAAACTCTAAGGCATAAAGGTGCTTGATCTCCCATTTTGTCCAAGACTATTTCCCTCACTGCTGAAACTTCAGACATCTCCAAAAACTAAAGAGTGCAGGGGGAAGTTGGAGATAACTGAGACCTGGAGTTAGATGTCCTTCCAAAAACAGCATCTGTGAGCAATCTGGTCTCCACCTCTGCTGAGCAGGACCAGTAGAAAGGAGATTGATTATACTGCAACAAGGAAGGAAAAACCTACTGAGTGAAGGAAGTGCTGTTGCACATTGCCATTGATGAGTGCAAACATACAGTTATTCCTGGAAAAGGAGTTAGGGAAATGCCACACCACAGCTTAGGATGAGAAGAGCACTGATGCACTGGGCAGGTCCAACATGAGGTCTTGCATGATACCAAATCACATGAAAATTGGGATGCCAGGCAACATGAAACACAGTCACACCACCAGCCCTGGCTCTTTGGGAGTTCTTCTGCTCTACCCAGTTCTCCACACCAAAGATCTTTCTTTTTAACTCCATCCCTGAGTGTAACACTAACTCCCAACCAGTATTGTCTTCCCATACATCCTGATATTAAAAATGAACACAGGTTCCTCTCCACAATGGTGTCCTGTCCTTCTCCCTTTCATTCAAAGGGACCTCACAAATCCTGGCCATTGTAACAATGTAGTACTGGGATTAACTACAAACACCTCCTCCCTCTAGCAGAAAAAACATCCTTGCCCTGACTGTTCTCTTCTCATTGTTTGGTAGGAACAGTGCTCCAAGTTTTGCTTTCTCAGTTCTGTCCCTGACCTTCATCCATCCCTTGCAAACTACACCACCTCTGGAAAGAGACAGCCAGCAGTGATCACTTAGAGAGGATCTGTAACCCCAAATGAGCAGCAAACAACAGAAAGGGCTGAACTTTTTGGCTCTGCCTCCATCCTACCTCTCCAACACTTACGTGATCCTGGAGCATTAATCCAAGAAATGTACCCATAAATCCTTCTCTCTGTCTCCTCCCTAACACAAACACAAGGGAGCCCACCTCTCTACATCATGTATTTCTAGCTGGCAATTCTGGAGTAGCATGCTCAGATACCCAAACTGATAACACATGTTGAGCCAGCCCACGGCACATGCAGTCCTTCCACTCCAGCAAGCCCCATTTTGGCCTGAAGCCCTGTCCCTTGACAGGGCACCAGCTGAGGGCCACCTTTCCACCAGGTGGGACACGTGCCCAACCTTCCACTTTACAGCGTGGGGAGTTTCCCCTGCTAAATCAGCACCCAGATCTGGGAGCTGGTGCAGGGTGGTAAAATCATACAACCAGCCCTTCAGAAAATTAAAAATAATTATCCAGCCTATTAATTTACCCCTGTGATTTCCCATCACAGTTAAACCCCTCTGGCCATCATCTGGAGCTCAAGAAGACATCAGACCCCTCTTCCTTGCTTATTATTTACTCTCCACTCTCTGCCTTTCTTCTGCCCCAGTGACTCCACTGTTCACACATCCCTGCTCTGCCTTTAACCCCGTTTTCATTTAGGGTCTGATTAACTCTTGATGCTGAAGGTTTTCACCATCAAAAGGCTTTGTTTCCATGGTAACTCCTGGGGGGGATTATTCAGACCAGTGGGTCCAGCTAGCACAGGGTCAGCAGGATGGAGGAACCCCCAGGGATGCTCAAGTCCTGCTCCCCAGTGGTGACAGTGCCTCCTCCCATCACCAATTACTGCAGATGAGAGCAGAAATCCCGCTGCCCCCTTTAACTCTCTCTGTGTTAGCACTGGCTCACGGACATTTTTTTTCTTCCTTTTTTTTTTTGCGCCATGTGTCACTAATTTTACTCATTTTCTGAATTTGTCTAGAATAGTAAAAGATTTGATTAGAGTGTTCCCGGTTTTAATTGTAATTAGGACAGTCATTGTACGAGCTATAAAAGGAAATTGGGCTACTGCTGAGTGGAAGAGCCCCTGAGAGAATAGGAGCTGGGAAGGGAGAATTTCGTTCATAAAAAACGGAAAAAAAACAGTTTGAGGAAGAAATAAAACTCCAGCTCAGGATAGTGTGACAGCCGAAGTAACCCAGGCATCTGGGACCATAATCAAAGCACATGTCCTGGGGATTTCAGTGTCGATTGTGAGTGGTTCCTTCCCCACTGCAACCTTCTGTACGACCTTGGGCCAAGCAGCTCTGCCCTCATGCCTCAGTTTCCCCACAGGGACTCATCTGGGTGGTCTGTGAGCTATTGGCTTATTTTACAGTGTGCATTGTGATCCCCTGTGAAATGGGAGAGGTGACCATTGAAATACCCATCCAGCTCCCATCCCTCACCAGCAGACACCTTGCTAGAGGCACCACAGCTGCTGAGGGACTGCACCTGGAGCAAGAGGAGAGGAGATGCCCCTGGCTGCCAGCCAGGTCCCAAGGATGGACACTGGACATATCTGCTTTTTTCCAGCAGAGGGAGGGAAAGGCCCATTGAAGCCCATTGCAACGGGGTTACTGCTGGGAAGAGCCCCCAGAAATAGCACATGCAGGGTCACATCAGTCACCACCTCAAAAGCACCCAGGGAAGTGCAACTCCCCCACACACAGGGTTTGCCAGCCTAGGGTGACCTTGCAGGCCACCTGTGCCAGAAATGGGGTGGTGAACCACCAAACCATTGAGGAGCACAGAAACAGGCAAGATGCCTGCAGCAATGTTTCTCAGCTGACTTCACTCTATGGAAAAATTGTTCCTGACGGTCACAGCCAAGATTCCCAGTGGTCATGGTCTCCAGGCTGGTCACTGCAGCCACTGCCACCCCCTTTAGAGGGGGATCCTCTGGAAAGGGGCAGCTGGCAGTGCCCAGAGCCATGTCACCTGCCCTCTGCCCCATGGCTCTGCAGGGGGGCAGATTGCTGAGCCTGAGCTGTCAATCTGGTGCAATAAAACTTGAGACAAATCAATTTTCCCCCTCCCCCAGCTCTAATTCCACCAGGGGAGACAGTCTTTTTCCTGAAGCAATAATTTGCCTCAGTTAAAAAAACCCCACACAGTGGTGCTCTGCTCATGGCACATTAATGTGTATCAGCCATCGCCTGCCACCTCCTAATGATCCCACCTCCCATCTATGCCCAAAACTGTGGGCTTTTTACCACTACATTTAAAGCAAAGAACAAACATAAACCAGTTGCCTCCCAGCATGGCTGTGATTTTCATTAGTCCAGGCAGGGAGAGAAAGGGGTTGCTGCTCTGCTCAGCCCTTACTGCCTTCAAAATTTATGGATTTTCTTTTTTTTTTTTTTCCTCTTTCTAGCAGCTCAGAAGAAACTTAATCATCACCTCTGAGGGGGAAGAAACCCCCCGTCGTATCCTTCAACTTGCAGGGTCACATGATGCTGCTCTGGCCTTTCCTGTGCAATGTCTGAAGACAGCACATGGCCTGGCACTTGCAGCCCATGTTAATGCTCCAGCTGGGTTTTAATTTATATTCTGTTCTATTCATAGTTATCAATTTTATATATACATTTGGATTATAGACTATGGATTATATATATATATATAATGTGTGAGAAGTAAAGCTTTTCTCCCATGGAAAGTGGCTGCTTGAGGACCTGCCCATATTCCCCTGAAGATGTGGCAGATCCCTTTCCTGCAGGATTACAGAGCTCAGGGGGCAATGAGGGACAGCCCAATTAGCCCAGCTAATTGCTCCTTTCATTTGTGGGTCTCTGGGCCATGGGGCAGCAGCATAAGGACCAGGACTGCCCAGGGTGATGGTGCAGGAGAGGAAGGGAAGGGGCAGGTGGCCACTGCTGGAATTTGGGGATGGTGGGCAAGGGAGATATTTCTGGTGACATTTAGATTAAACTTGAAGAAGAGGATGAATCTATAGTAATTTTTAATGACTCTGGGTTTCTGAGCACAGCAGTGGTGACACCAGAAGCAAACACACACTGGGGAACATCAGAGACAGGTCAAAGAGGTGTTGAACCCCCAAGCCAAGCACTCATTTCTTTCTGGAGCAAAACTCATGAAAGGCAGGAAAAGCTTTACTGACAGCTGAGCCTGGCACCACCAGCATGTGGCTGTCCCTGACTGTGCCTAGGGAGATGAGTGTCCCTGTCTGCAGGCTGTGGGTCCCCATGTCCCACGCCCACCACAGCTGAGGTGACAGGTGGCCCTGAGCACGCAGTTCTGCAGGAGCAGAGCCACCATCTGCATGTCCTGGCCCTCACTGCATGTGTAAGACAAGCAAAGGATTATACAGAGACCCAAAGGCAGGGCAGCATCATCTCCCAGGGCAGGAGGACAAGGAGGGGCCCAGGGAAAGTACAAAACCACAATGCTGGTGAGAGGTTTTTGTGCAAAGAGCCCAAGATGAGACCTTCAGACCCCACACAGGTGCCCTGGGATGTGCCACTCACCTGGAGCCCTGGTTTGGATGAGATGATGGCAGAGGGATTTCCAAGAGGCCCAGGTCAGCCAGGGAGGCCACAGGAAGGGCTGCCTCCACCTCCAAACCCAGCCAGCTCCAGCCACAGGAGGCTGCTGCAGATTTGCTGGATTAGCACCGTCCCAGGCGGCCGCGGTGCATGTTATTGCTGGAAGGTTCTCATCTTATCATTTAATCAAATAAAGTGCATTTGTGGATTACACAATCATTTGCAGGCCATGATAATCTTTTTCTGGTTAGCTCTGCTCCAGGACTGAGGAGGCAAACAAAGACATTTGTAGCTGTCGTTGGAGGCCCTGGCTTCCTGCCAGAAGCTCTTACTCCTTGGGAAAACTGGTGCAATTTGTATTGAAGAACACCCTGGTGATGGTGAAATACTAGATATTTATTTATTTAAATATTTATTTAAAATAAAAATCCTGCTTGCAAAGGGCTCAGAGAAAAGCACCAAGGTGCAGCAAGGTCTCTTCAGGGAGACACCTCATCTCCACATCTTGAAAAAAGCAATGAAAGCTACTTTATATGTTGGACTGACAATTTATTTAAATACAGTTTCTGTACCCACCACAGTGCTCACCTGTTTGATGCTCAGCTGCCACCTGCTCTCATGTGGCCATGAGGATGGTGTTTGGTGCAGAAAAAAACTGGGGAAGATGAGGGTCTTTTTCCTGTTGCCCTCAATTAAATCCTCCCAGAAACCTGATCAAAATTTAGTTAAAATGTGATTTTCTTAAGCATTTGAAAGGCTGGTAAAAGAAAACTTTATTTTTTAAAGATAGAAAGCAAGATCAAAACAATCTTTGTTTTATTGATGCTATGGCAAAAATAGTGGATGTTTTAATACCTGCCGATGATGTTCTTGCTGGAGAATAGAAAAACTGCAAGAGAAAACATGAAAAACATCCAGTTTATACACACACTAAATGCAGAGAAAATATGTATTGAGCATCCACAGTACATCAGTCCTGCCAGCCCAATCTCTCAGAAGACTGGCCCCAGGGCAGGAAAAGGCTAAGGAAAAATAAAAAACAAAAAAGCAGCCTAATTTGTGTGACTTTGGTGTGTGCGCTGGGCTCCTGCTGACCCCACACTCCAGGGATTCACACCCTCCTCTCTAGGAATGTCTCCCCACACCTGCCACAGCCACCTGAGCTCACTGGGGAAGGTCCCCCTGTGAGGAGGGTGCTGAGGTGATCGGCTGCTGCCCTGGGCTTCCTCTCCTGGCGCTTCACTCTGGGACCCTGCAGAGACTACAGTGCAGTTTGGAGGTACCCAGAGTTACAGGGTGACACAGCTTTAAAGACAAGGATCAGGAGCTGGAAGATGCCCCTGTGGCATGCAGAGCCTGTAGAGACACAACTGCAGCATCATCTCAGCATCGTGCACTTCCTCCCAAGCACTTGTGCTGTCACCCTGTTATGTCCCAGGAGAGGAAGGGCCAGGAGGTCCAAGGGGTAGAAGTGAAGCTGCCCTAGCCCTGGTTGGTTCCCATGGACCCCAATGAGTGGCAGAAGAGTCAGGCAGGTATCTACCTCTCTGTGCTTGCAGCGTGGCAGGCTCAGCTCCTGTGCGTCTGACCAGCAGCTCTGAGCAGTTTGAAAGGTGATGAGTAAAATCAAATGGTTTAAAACCATTTAACATGAGCCACCCAGGAAATGGGCTGATGAGTGTCTGGAGCTCCTTTGGTGGGTGTTAACAACCACACCTCAGGAACCCCACAGCCACGCATGCACTGCATTGCTGGCACGTCGTGATGCTATTTTGCACCACATCCCCCCAGCACAGCCACAGTTTTGCCCACTGCTCCCAAAGCTGCCTGCTCCACGCACCCACACCACCCCCAAAAACACAGGCAAAACACCAGCTTTAGCAAAAATGTTTAATCTCTCCTTGATGCATGTGTTTATTTACAAGTACTAAATCTGAAGAACATTAAAATAGGAAATAGCAGGATATTTACACGATCAAAGGGCGCTTGACCAGCCATGCTGGCCTGTTGCTTCAAGTCTGAAACAATCACAGAAAGGGAATCAGGACTCCAGAGTGTGATTCTTTTTTTTCCCCATTTAATTTTCTAAAACTACCAGAATTCTCTGCCTCTTTCCGGGCCCACCTTGGGTTTTCCCCCTGCTTCCTTAAAGGACAGCTTGTTGTGCGCTTTGGTCAGGAGCAGGTGAGCCTGCAGGGGTCCCCACCTATCCCCCTGCTCCCTGTCCCCAGGCTGGGCCAGGGACAGCTCTGGGTGTGACATGGGGCTCCTGCTAGGGGGGACACTGCCAGGCAGGACTGCACATGTTTTAACCCCAAACTGAAGGAAAAGGCAATAAGAGCAGGGAGGGACCCCTTTGCTTGCAGTGGTGGGGGATCAACCTGCACGGTGCAGCTGCCTCTGGAAGTGCAGGCTCACAACAAGGGGTGCTTCTCCATCTCACCCCATTCTGGGGCATAGGCTACACCAGCAGGAAGAGGGGTCTTGTGGATGCTTCCCAGCTTCTCCACACCTTTTCCCCTTTCGAGGCAGGGTCTGACAGGGCCAGTTCTGACCCCACCAGGCTGGTCAAGGGAGGGTGGGCAGCTGCCTGGCACAATTAAGGACGCTGGGCATCATGCGAAAGGCAAAGGTAGCACCAAGAAGCACCAGAGGCTGCAGGCAGCACTGCAGTGCCCACCCCACTGACCAGCACCCTCCCTGTTAGGGGCAGCAAGGGGACCCCTGAGCAGTGAGGAGCTGCTGGGGCACCCTTCAGTTGAGCAAACCACAGACACCCCAAAGCTCTCCAGGAGGAAGCCAATGGGAACTCATCCCAAGGATCACGGGCAGTCAGCATCACCAGGGGGCTGGAAGAGTCAGGTCACAGCACAAGGGGAGCCCAGAAAGCAGAGCCACACCATGGCACTGCCAGCCTGCCCAGCATGAACACCCCCCAGGAGCCTCTCTGCTGCCCAAATCCATCTCAGACCCACCATGGTCAAAAAACTCATCTGTCCCTCCAGGCTGGCTGAGGGACACCCACAGCACTGGTGATGGGAAAGCTACAGGCTAATAGACCTCAGCAATTAACAGTGCTTCCAGCCCTCTGTGTCAAAAAGGAAATTTTCAGGGAGGTGTTCTTGGAAACACATCTCCATCCCCTCTCAACCACCACAAAACCCATGTGCTTGGCTGCCCCAACAGCAACCAAAGCTCCCCAAGACACTCTTACCAGTGCAACAGGCAGAACCCTCTCCAGTCCTGGACAGAGACCCCAAAGGCATCGCTCCCCTTCCATCACACCGCAGCGATCACCGATGCATTGCCACCATCCTCCGCGCCATTTCCAGGACCTCCACCAGCACCAGGCCGCCAGCAATGCCACAAGGAAGAAGTTTTGCACCAAAGGGAACTGCAGGCACCCCTCCACCCCACCACAGCAGCAGTGAATCCTACAAAGGGACCCCAGAGGGTTCTGTCCCACCAGAGCACCCAGAGAGATGCTGGCAGCCAGCAGTGGCCCCAGCACAGGGCACACAGCTGTCCTTTAAGGCTCTCCAAGTACCACATTTGAGATGTGAACCTCTAAAGTCTTTCTTTTTGCTGTTTCTTTTCTTTTTTTCTTTTGGACGAGAAAGTGGCAAAATAATTTCAAATTTAAAAAAAAAATAGGTAACAGGTCTAAACAAACCTCTAATATTCAATACTCGCAGTTTCTTTGTTTTATGGGTTTTTTCTTCTGTTTCTTAAAAAGATCAACTCAGACTAAAATCTAGCACAGTCATGCAACAGCCCACAGCTCTCAGAAATCCAGCGACAGCTCAGGGTTTGTAGGTTTGAGAAACAACTATAAATTCTTTTTCAAACAGTTTTGCTGTTGTGGTTGGATTCTTTTGTCATCTTTTTTTTTTTTTCTTTTCTTTTTTTAATCAGCATCTTCTCTCCTTTCCCTCCTTATTAAAACAAAACAAAACCAAACAAAATTACAACATAATGAGAGATGTGCAGGCTTCAAACGGTTGTTCTGCATGGTGAGAAAGGCTTGGAAGTTCCTTCCACACCATTTGGTATCCTTTTTTAATTTTTTTTTTTTTTTTGCAGTGGTTGTTTGTTTTGTTTTAACTGGCTGTGTAAATTCATCTCATTTTTATATTGGTTCAATTCTCCTTCAGTTAACTATACAGCACCCCACTGGGGCATGAGAATTAGATTGTAACCACATATATATATATACACACTTTTATTATTTTTTTTAATTAAAAACTTCATTATTTCTCCCTCTCCCCCCCCTTAACTTGCAATTTAAGGGAATGGACAGAAATCAGCTGGGCTTCTCTCCACTTGGATTTTGACAGCCATCCGCTCCTGGCAGAGTGTGGCCCCATGTGCTGTGGCCTGGGCAGTGACAGGAGCTCTCAGTACAGAAAAGGAAAGGGTTTTGCTCTTTTTTTTGGAAGTTTTTGGTCACCTGCTGCCCTTCAGGGCAGCATTCAGCACCTTTTCATCTCTGGAAAGCACAAACCCACAAGGAACTGACATTTCCAAGGGGGAAGCTGAGGGAGAGACCTCAGGTCCCCAGCGAAGCCCCTTCAGGGCAGAGGCAGCGGAGGGGAGACAGGGTGACAGCAAGGAGAGAAAGGGGGAGAAAGAAGGAAAAGACAGAGAAAGAAAGGTCAGTCTTGGGTGGAAGGTCCTGCACACATTTGGGCTCCCCAGGTGAAAGAGCAGGTGACATCCCCATGGCACCCAGAATCCCAGTCCCTGCATGGGCTGGGAACCCAGTGGGGTTTGCCAGGGGGATCCCAGTCAGGAGTGCAGAGGAGCTGCCTCCCCCTTCACTGGGGATCTGGTTTCTTCCCCTGCATCAGCACAAAAAGATGATGGTCAAAAATAAACGTAAAGGGGCTTTGTTAAGGCGGCTCCAGTGCCAAAGAATCTGACACAAAAAGCCAGGCTGGCTCTCCATCAATCCTCCTGACAGCCCCCAAGGCCCCACAGCCATCCTCCACCCCACATCATCCCAGGACAGGCAGGAGCAGGCAGCACTGCCCAGACCACCCCACGGCCACCGAACCGGGAAAACAAGGACAAGCTCAACAAAACACCAACCATCCCTCAGCAATCACCCAGGAAAAGAAAAACCAGCCTTGGGATCTCCCTTCCTCTCTGATTTTGACCTCCAGAACCACTCAGCAGCATTAAAATAACAGCATCTATCCAGCTAACAAAACTCCCAACTTTTTTTTCTTCAATTTTTTTTTTCGCACTAAACAACATTCAAATAAAACATGGCACAGGACATATTTTAGAAATATCAAAGCTCCCTTTCCTGCCCACCCCTAAAGCCCCAACCCCAAATCTCCCCAGCATCAGTCCTTTAGCTTATCTCTTAAAATTGTTTTTGTTAGTTTGTTGCAAAAAATTCGGAATATTTTTTCCCCTCCCATTTTTTGTTATAATTTTTTTCCCTTTAAATTAAAAATTTTGTTTGTCTCGTGTAAATTGTGCAAATATAGCAGTTAACACTAGTGGCAGAAGGCCAGAGAGAGAGAGAGAAGGGGGCAGAGACAGAAAAAGAGAGAGGAGGAGGAGGAGAGGGGGTGGACAGCTGGGGGGAAGGAAGGGAGAGCAAGTCAAGTACAGTAAAAATAGGAGCCCACCCACCCTCCCTTCACCAAAGTAACAACAACATCCAAACGCCTTCCTAGGAAGCCCCGCGGTCCCGACCCTCCTTCCGTGCGGGCTCAGGGGCTCTGCCCGGGCCAGGGTTGCCCAGCAGGTCCGTGGGGCAGGCCAGCCCCTTCTCCTCCACCCGCGTGGCCTCTCTGCAAGGTCCCTGCTGCCTGCCGTGGGGCTGGGGCTTTGTCTGTGGGTCAGGGAGTTCCGTGGACGCTGCTGCTGCTGCTGCTGCCCTCGGGGTTTGTGGTTTGTTCCGCTAAGCGCGAGGTTTCTCTGGGTGTCCGTGGGGAGCTCCCGCGGGCCCGGCCGGTCCCAGCCCCAAAGTCTTGTGCCCGCGGCTGCCGCTGGCCGGTCCTTCCTCCCTCCCTCCCTCTGTCCATCCGTCCATCTGTCCGTCCGTCCTGCCGCCCCGCTGCCGGACGCTGGCGCTGCCGCCGCCTTCTCAGCTGCTTAAGGCCATTGTGTCGATCGCCTGCTCCAGCTTACTCCGCAGTCGCTGCCTCCGGGCCTGCTCATCCTTCTCCAACGCAGCTAAAATCTGGGGAGAGACGGGAGGAGACAGTGAGGAGGTGCCCTCCTACCCAAAGTGGATCCTTGTGGCACTCTGACTCTTTGATGGCATCAGGACATGGGGATGTGGCCCCACAGGAAGTGCTTTTGTACTCCAACAGAGCCAGAGGAAGTGCAAGGTGAAAGACGCCACTGTGAGTGGTGCATCCCCAAATCGAGCCCACTGGGACTCCCAAAGGGTCTGCAGTGACACCAGGGACCTGCCTGACACTAATGAGGAGCCAACTTGCAATGGGGAAATGAAGAAAACACAAACACGTTTGTTTGTTTGTTGTTTGTTTGTGAACCCCAAATCCAAGCCAATGACACCTTCCCACCATGTCTGTGACTCCAACAATCGTGTAACGCCTCAGGGAAGCAGGGGTTGTGTTTCAGAGACCACAATCAAACCATGAACTGGTTCCACATGCACAAAAACACCAAATCCACAAGGCTTCAGCTGCCACCAGTGTTAAAACCTGTCTCATTTCATCCCAACTGGGGGACAGTGGGGTGATGGAAGGAGACATCAGACAGATGCACCAGCAAAGCCTGGGAGCCCCCAGTCCTGTTCAAGGGGTGCACCCACAGACACCTGAGAATGACTTTCCTCCCTTGAAATCCTTTCTCTAAACAAGCTGCTGATAAGGATGATATACTGCAGGCTGGAGGGACAGTCCCCTGCCCTGGGCTAGATGTGACCATGCCCCCAGGGCTGGGGAAGGACTAGCATAGAGAATGAGACTCAGAGTAGGGAAAAGGGAGTAACAAAGTGTAAAACAAAGGGGCAATTGCCCTCCCAGCAGCCAGGAGTCTCGTCTCAGTAACATCATGCCAGCAGAGCAGAAAAGCTGATTTAAAAAAACAAACCTGACAGAAATCTCATCTCCTCGGGTGAGCTAGTTGAGAGAGCAAATTTTTTGCAATTATATATCAAGGCATCCGTCAAAGGGGACTTGATTAACCATTTCATTGGCTGCATAATTGGAAACCAACTGTTGTATAATTAATAGACTTACTAGGAGGCAGGCAAAGTCCATCAGGAGCCCTACAGGTAACTTCTTAATGGGGAATCAGCTCCCTTTGATTAAGAGCTGCTGCAGCGCTGACGAGTTTTTGAGAGGCAGACAGAGCACGCTGAGGAGCATCCACCACACTGCCACAACCAGCCTCTGACCACCAGGAGACTGGGTCTCCCCCAGGCTATTTTGGGGCAGGACCAGGCTGGCCTCTGTCTCCTGGGGCAGCAAGAGATGCCTGATCAGGAGTGTCCCCCAAAAAGAGAAGGGAAAGCTACATCTGGGCACTGGTGTCAGCTCCTGAGGAGGGGGAATATCACCAGCATCAGCTGAACACATCTGATTTACCTCCTCTGGCAGCAACATCCCAGGGCAGCAGCTGGACTGGGAAGAACTCATAGATTCTGCCACAAACCTGCTAGTGGGAACACTCCCCCCCCATCCATCTCCACAGATGCTCTCAGCCCTCATTATACACACAGAGTAAAATACCTGTAGTGACACACAGAAATCAAAACCCCACATGCCTGAAAGGTGCCTGAGCTGGAACCAAATGAGATTGGTCAGAGAAGTGAAGGGAAGCCTATTCCCCCTACCTGCCTCCTCTGCCTCTCCCAACCAGACAGAGGTGTATCCTGGAATGCTGAGGTGCCAAATGATTCCCAAACTGCCCATGCATTTATTTACTCCTCTCTTATCTCAGCCTTATGGAAACAATGCAGTCAAAGGAAACCTGTGCTGAGTGTAGAGACACCCAGGTTTGTCACCTGCTGTAAGGAGCCAGGACCACTGATTACCAAGATGCAAGTACCCAAATGAAAATTAATTATGATTTTCATTCACAGCCAATGACAGCATATTATTGCACTGAACAACAGGAAAAATTATTCTCTCCCATTTTGCATCAAAGAGGGTGCAATCGGGCTGCATATAATTGTGCTTAATGATGAAAACAAACAAAGGGAACAGCTGCGATTTATTAATCCCATTACAAATAATAAAAGAAGTTTCTGAGAGCTGTGAACACACTTGTGATGCTCAGAGAGCAGGCAACAGCAAGACACTCAACAGATGTCAGGCTGCTGTTGGCAGGCAAGAAGAGGACCTGTGCCCCTAAAGAGCAGCTCATTAGTGCCATGGGTTCATCTCACATGGTCCCCTCCATGCTCTCACCCGGGGCTTGAAGGATTTATTTAAGGATTGTAGGACTTTTAGCCAGGAGGAAGTGAGCACTGGATGATGGCTCAAGGATGATAGCTGGACCACAGCAAATCTAGATCTTCCAGACTGCTCCACTTTCACTCTCATGGTAGCCACAGAACTGTGTACAAACTGTAAAACCCCAAAAAGCCCTTCATGGCCAATCCATTTCCCAGAGCAACAGGGGCCTTGGGGATGTGATATCCAAAATCATCTAAGGACTGGCATAGAGGTCCCAGCAGCATGGTCATCAGTACATGGCCACCAGCTGCATGGTGACCACCACACAGCATCTTCACAAGAACCAGGATCTCCTCTTCCCTCCTGTAAAGCACTGAGCTCCATAGGATATTGGCCACCGTGATCCCAGAGCTGACCTTAAACCCAGGAGCCAGGTCTGCTGCAACTTGCTTATGGACCCCTTAAATTCACACATCAAAGAAGCACTGGGAGAAGCCTCTTTGGATTGCTGCATGGAACAACAGGCACCCCATTTCCTCTCCTGGCTGAGTGGGAAGATGTTCTGGCACTCTGTCACTTAAATTAGCCACCATTCAAATATAGTCATCAACTCCTTTATTGGGACAATAAAATCTGTACTATCCTGCTATGTGTATAGACCTATATTTTACTGTAGTTACATATTTTATTGCTTTAATAAGGTGTAGGCTGCGGATTTGAGCAGAGTTTTGAGAAATTAATTTGTATCAATTACAACAGAGGAGTTCTTAACCATCCTTACTGACATTCACAAAACAAGCACTGGAGAGACCACCACATCCTCTAAGATCTCTGGGGAGAGGAGCCAAACACCACCTGTACAGTTCCACAGCACTGGTACCACCATGGTGCAGGATTGGTGGCAGTGGATAGGGGAAGCACGCTGAGATAATGCTGGGAACTCTGCAGCCTCGTGGAGCTCATGTGCCAAATGTGTAGAAAAATAGGTGTTTCCCACATTACTCACTGCAGAAAATATGAGGAATGAGTGAGCACTGCCCACTCCAGCTCCTGGCTTCATGCCTCCCAAACCTTTCTTTCTCCAGCAGCCCAAGCACAGATGCGGAATATGTTACTATTCCACATTTCATGGAGCGTTTTTCTATAGGAAAAAGCAGGGGACTGCAGAAACAAGGACAAAAGGACTCAAGTGGCAGCTGAGACCTGATTGTGCCTCACCACATCTTACCTCATCCTTGTACTTGGTGATGTAGGAGTAGATCTCGTGCAGGGCACTCATGCTGTTGAACTGGCTCAGGTGTAACCGTGACTGCTCCGCCAGGTACGCGCTCATGTCCTGGTCACTGATCGCTGGCATTTTAGCTATATCTGCATAATATCTGCAGGGAGGAACAGAGGGGTGGGTCAGAAACAGGGACAGGCAGGAAGGGACAGGTCCCCACCACAATGGTCACAGAGAACAGCCACTGGAAAGGCAAGTGAAGAGCATCTTTCCTCCAAGCAGTGAGATACATTCACCCATTTTAACACTGCTCACTAAGAGGTCTCTGAGCACCCCACAGAGCAGTCAACACAGTTAAGAATGTGCTCCTGATGGAGCAGCACCCAGCTCAGTCCAATTCTGCTCACGATGCTGAGAAGCCAAGCAATCTTGCTCTAAGGGATTTTCCACCCTCTCCTAACCTACACATTTTTTGTCCTTCCCATCCCATTGGCATGTTTTTCCACCAAACTACATGCACCAGGACCCTCCACACCTGCAGTAGCACACAAGGTTTTCCTACTACTCTCCTAAGGTCACCATGTCCCTAAAGCCAACAATGGCCCTTTGCATTCAGTTAAATACTTAGGTTGTGAACACATGACAAGGTGACATCCTGCCCCTGCAGCAATACATGTGCTGTGGTAGTGGAAAAACAGAATATCCAACAGGATGTTGATCACAACCTTGAGAGGACAAAGCTGCACCATCCCAACAGCAGGAGAGTTACACCAAGCAGACACACCAGTGGACTGGCTGCTGAGGACTTTTTGGAAGCCAGGGTTGTGTCCACAAACCTCATTTTAAAAGAAACTCCACCAACAGCAAACAAGCTCTGGCTGCTACCAGGGAGCAGTATTACCAGCATTTCCACCTGGAAACAGAGAGTGCCAGCCTCTCTCAGGTTTGCTTTGCTCCTCATGACTCCCCACTTGGTAAAGTTTCTGGTACAGTGATTAGCACCACTCAGCTGAACACTGAGATGGAACACTGCTGAAGCACTCGGACAGGAGCAGATGGCAGCAAGACCACTTGAGAAGATGAATATGAGGACCCACTCCATCCCACTGCACTGAACTCAACTAGTGATAAACTACTTGGGCAGTTTTCACAAAGACACTCATTCATACCCAGAAAATGATGCAAGAGAATTTCTGGATGCTGCCAGGAGAGCAGTGGTCTGAGGTGAGGACCTGTGACTAAACCAGGCATCTCCTACACCCCCAGAGAGATCTCACATCCCAGAGTGACATTTCCTAAAGCAGCAGTTTCACGCTCCAGGTGTTATCATGACATACAAGATGGGAAGAAACCATCATTTTTCAATACAAGTGCGCATGGCTCACATGGACCAGGATTCCAGTCACACCATCCATTTCCAGAGGACACCTATGACCCCAGCACTAGTCCCCTTGGGTTTCTGAAGGTTTCCCTCTTCCTAAGCCCTTCCCTGTGCTATTCCTGCCTCAGATTGGCAGGATGCCCTTTTTTCAGCTGGTGCCTGAGCCACAGCAGCAGACAGACCTGCTGTTGGGACTGGCAGTCCCACTCAGCCACCCCCACACCACTCCCATCCCTCCTCTGCAAAGCTTTCTGACTATAACTGTGCCAAAAGCCAGAAATGCTGATTATGCCATAAATCCCTGCAGCAGAGGACCAGTAGTAGACACAGTCACCCCCTGCACAGGACATCTCTGCCCCCTGCTCATCTGCCTCTGGGACCATACTGGAGGTAAGCAATGGCAGGAACATCTGTCACCACTGAGATCTCCCACCTCCTCCCTCAGGGATGCAGAATGTCTAGACCAATGGTTAACTCTGAAATGTTGTATACCTTTTTTCTTCCAGGCACACACACAGAGCTGAATATTTTTGTCATAGAGATGGCAAGGTCAGAGAAATTCACCTTATGAAACTTGTGATGTTCCTATGGGACCCCACTCCAAAGCCCCATGCAAAGAACTTCCTCCTATTACAATGCAGCTCATCTCTCAACTCAGGCATCATATTTCAGGGGCACCTTTCCTTCTGATCCAAGCCCTTCCTTCCTCGAGGGAAGACACTTGTCTTTGTACTTGCCTGTGAAACAGCAAGCATGCCAAGGCACAACAAAAATATCTGTGTACAAACAGTACCCAAGGATGATTTAGGCTACAAAGTTCCACCCTTGCAAACAAGAAAATATGACATTTACTGTTGTCTGGTCATCCTTCATTTAGTTCATTCTGTATTTGGTGAAGATGCTGAAAAAGGGCCCTCAGTTAAGAAAAAAGAATCATCTTTAGCCCAGCACATCATCACCAAGGAAAAGTTGCAACAGCAACCTGAAATCTTCCATTTTTTAAGTTTCAAGAAGTTCCACTTCACAAGATGGCAACATTTTAACCGTAGCTCTGTTTGGAGGGCTTTGGAGGACATCTCCTAGGTTTCTCTCCCAAAAGGATAAAGCTAAACACAGCATTATGCCTGAGTGCATCAATTTGCAAACAGTCTCATTCAAACCCTGAACCTTTAACACTACATTAATTCAGCAGGACAGAGGGACATCTCTCCTCAGCTCATTAATTCAGCAGGACAGAGGGACATCTCTCCTCAGCTAACAGGGAAGGTGGAAGATGTTGGAAGATGTCAGGGGACCTGCTCCTCTCCCTGCTCCTCAGCACAGAGACTGCAGCCTGAGCACTGGGAAATGATAATTTTCAAGCATTTCAGCAAAACCTGCATGTATTGTTGTGATACAAAAAAAAGCACTTCTCTAGTCCAAGGCTGAGTTCTCACCGCTCTTCAAAAGCAATCAAGCGAGGTGTTAGTAATTCCCTAGTACAGACCAAGTTTTTACAACAGAAAACATCAGACAACCTAATAGTGGAGGTTGCTTTTAGCACCCCTTAAGCAAGTCATAAACGGCTCTTTAAAACAACCATTGCAAACTCATTTTAGGAGACAATCATGAGAAAGCATCATCCCCCAAACAAGAGGACCATCTTGTGTGAGCATTAGTACAGTCCTGCTTCAGTCAGCTACCAAGAGGAGCCCTCCCAACAACCCACATCCCCACATCCATGAGCATCCACTGCAGGTCCCCCAGGAGAAGCAAGGAGCTATTGCCAAGTCTACTCACCTTTCTACCCAGCTCTTGTAGTTGGGGATGTCCTTGGCATACAGTAGTTTGTTGGAGGGAGAGTCCTTTCCTAGCTTGTGCTCAGAAGTTGAGCAGGAGTCCATGAATGTCTGAGCCACCACGGATAGGCAGGCATCAGTAATACTGTTCTTGTGAATGTCGAACACAAACTGGGGGTTTTTAATCACATTCACCCAAAAACGTAGAGGTAGACTGAGGGATGAAGGAAATAGAAGTCAGCACCTGAACCACACCCTGCAGGGCAGCTGGCACATACATGCACCTCCAGTTGTGGAGGAGCTTCCCATGACCCAGAATTGGGCAGGTTGCTTTTTCCAGCATTCCAGGGATGCAAACACCCTGGGTAAATGGCCACTCCCCCCTGCCCACCCCAACAAGGCTGCAGTTCTCCATGAAGAAATTCCTCAGCACTGCCAACATCCCCAAAGGCAAACCAGGGCAGTGCAGATCTGTGGTTTCTCCAAGGATCCACTCTCACTGGAGAGCCCGTGGGTCAAATCAGACATGGTCTCTTTCTCCTACATTAATAATCCTTTTGAAGGCACTGTGTGGCATTTCACACATCTCCCGTGGCAGAGGAGGGAGTTAGCTGGACTCCTCAAGGGACTCATTAGCACATTTAACACCAGAGGAAAATTTAGGTGGTCTCAGATGCTGGAAATAAAGCTCTCAGCTGTAGAGACAGCAGGTCTCCTGGCGAGCCATCGACTGGATTGTTTGCTGCAAACTGACACACACATGCCACCCTCCATGGCTCCCCTTCCCAATCCTGCTGGCCCTCTCCTCTCCTAGGAGCACCTCAGAGCCTCCCCCATCAGAAATCCTCCTCACTCTGTCATCCCCCAGCACCTACATTCAGTGAATGCTTTTATCTTAAAGAAAACACACTTTGTTCCCCAGGACTTTCCTAATGAGGGTACTGGGTGCATGTACATATTTCATTTGTGAAGGGAATGGCCTGGAGAAATTAGCTCCACATGTCGAATTAGCGCCCAGAGATAAGCACAGGCATTAGTATGCAAGAGCCTGCGTGCCCAGCCCCTGTAGAGTGGGGCTTTTTTCCTCCCTTGCCTTTCACTCCTTCTTTTAATATAGGAAGCTGAGTTATAAATCAGTTCCAAGCACTTCCACGCTCTCACATCTCCATTTAAAAATGTTTCTTTTCCTGCCCTGCTAATTGCAAACAGTTACTGAACTACACAAAAGCGATTTGGCTGCCATTTAACAAATGCCAGACACAGGGAACATACGTACCCGTCTCCAGTCACAGTAAAATCAGAGAGATGAAATCAGTGAGGCAGCAGAAATGAAAAATGCCAAAGGGGGCTGAGGAGCCAACACCTGCAGAAGCCCCAGCACAGCACCCAGGAGTGTCACAGGCTGCCCCGCCCCAGCATTCAGCCAGCAATCAGCAGAGCAGGGGCTGGCTCTGCAGGCAAGGGCAGGGAGGATGTGCACACAGAGCTCTGCTGACAAATTTGGGCACAGCTGAGTGACAGCAAGAGTGTGGAAACACCTTCAGGACAGCAGAGATGAGAATTGGGGCTGGCATCCCGGGAGGAGCCCGGAGGATGGAGAGGCCAAGGTGAGATGGGAACAGAGCCCTGAGCCACTGACTGCAGCCATCAGGGGGAGCGTGGTGCTTGGGATCTGGGGAAGGGCTGAGGGAGAACTGCATTCCTGGGATTTTTTCTGCTAAGGAAGGCATGCAAGGGATTTACCCACACCCTAAATACAGAGATATGGGCCTCTCTTGTCCTGGATCATTTCCAGGTTCATATTTCTGCTCCCTGCGGGAGGGCTTGGAAGCTGTGATGTTGTTAGCCCACCCCCCAGCCCACTGTCCTTCTCCATTACCAGTTACTCTTCCAGGTGTGCCTGACATCATAATCATTGATCTGATGCTTATCAGCTTGTTCATCCAGGAAATCAAACATGTATTTGATGGCGAGGGGCAGTGCACTCCCACGGTGAGCTGTGCTAAAGATGGTCTCAAACAGGTCATCCACAAATTTCTGCAGGGTGCCCTGGGGAGGAGAAAGAGAAAAGGGCTGCTCAGCAACACCCTGGGCCAGCAGAGAGGTGGGTCTTTAACTAATGGTCAGCCTCTAAACCAATTTAACTTCTATTCCTACACCTGAAAAAGCAGCACAGTACAGTCTGTGTAACCCTGCTGGTTTTCAGTGGTTTATACTGGGAAACAGACACTGCAGTGATGAGGTATGTCCTTCATTGTATGATCTGGCATGCTAAAAGTATACCAAGAAAAACACCATACAAAACAAAAAAGTGTTGTATGTGCTGAGGGAAGTGGAACGTGCTGCAGTGCCAAATGCCTGGGGTAATCACCCTTCCCACATCACCAGTTATGCAGTTTTACCCCAAACACCAAAGAGGCAGCTATGCCAGGGCATCGCTGCTTTGCAGACCAGCAGCTGCTCAAGGAATAGTAAAAACACCAAAAGGTGCAAAGAGCAAACAGGAAAATCCACTCAGGGAATATTCACTGATGGTTTCAACACACAAACCCTTCACCTCCAGCTCAGAAAAGAGATCAGGTGAGGATTTCTTCCTGTGCTAGAGCAGGAGGCTAACAAAAGAGCAGTGCTTACCACTTTTGGACAACCCAAATCACTACCCATCCCCACCCAGATTTCCAAAGCCAGGCACCAGCTCTGGGCCTCTGGGCCATACCTTGGTGGCCAGCAGACGGGTCAGGTAGATCTCAGAGACCATCTTGCTGCCGCGGTCGCCCTCCCGCTGGTCCATGTGGTCGTGGTTTTTCACCAGGTGCCAGAGCTTTGTGCCGCTCTCCAGGTCGGGGGTGATCATGGGGGTCCGTGAGCGCAGGCTGTCAGGGCTGCTGGCTGTCCTCAGCATGCTCTCTGCAAGCACAGGGGATGCTCCCACCCTGCCACCTCTGCCTCACCACCAGCCCCATATCCCCCTTCCCTCCACAGGAGCTTTGGGATTCAGCATCTGCAGCCACCATGAACTGGGAGCTCTGCTGTGACCTCCTCACAGCCTGCTGGGCCACACGCAAGCCTGGCTGATGTACAGGGGCCAGGACAACCATGGAAGGAATTCTGCAGAGCCTGTCCTGCTCCCAGCACACAAGTGCCAGGATCACAGATGCTTCCTGATCACACTATTCCCTTCCAAACCAAGGCTGAAGTACACCTGCCAGTACATTCGTGGGTGTTTTCAACTCTGCTCTTTTAAGTGCTAAGTGCCTCTGTGCTTATTTTAATTAGATTTCAGGGGAATAAAAGGGAAAGGATCCCTTAACAGCAGCCATCTAACATTTGCCTTTTTCCCCTGAGCCCAACACACTGCAAAGAAAGATGGCTCTGAGGGCACCTGCTCCCTCTCCAACACTAGAATAAGTAGCAGAATTGTGCAGGAGGGCTGGGAGTCTGGAGGATTTTTTCACATGAGTTATAGTCACTTGCCCTGTGCCTTGGTCCACATGCCCAGCCCAGTGCCACCTCCCCAGCCAGCCCAGAGGAGGATGCCCATGGGCACTCACCATATCTGCTGAGGGACTTGGTGAAGGTGGAGGAGTTGGAGATGTTGTATGCTGAGTTCTGCTTGGGCACCAGAGCTACCGAGGAGCCATCTGTCACCTGCAGGCAGGAATGGGCTGAGCAGGCTGCCACACCAGAGAGGCACAGGGGGAACAGCCCCAGCACAGGGAGAAACCAGCCCCAGAGGGATGCAGTGACACTGCCACCACCCCAGGGACATCATCTCCAGCAAAGCAGCCTGACATATCTCTGTGACAGCTGGGGGAAGGGGAAGAACAGGAACACACCAGGAAGGTCAGCATGAAAATGGCAGAGTAAGGTCAGAGTGGGAAACAGCCTCTATGAACCCTGGAAACACCCCATTTCAAAGGAGCACAAACATGAGGTGGAGGCAGGAAAGGGACTGCAGACCTCCTGGCCATGGCCCTGAAGAGCTGAGCCCAGGCCCTGACCAAGCTGAGGAGGGAGAAAAGATGCTCAAGCTCAAAGCAGCTGGTGACTGCTCCATGTTCTACATCATGGAGAGCCTTACCTGGTAGTGGGCCAGGGTGTTCAGCCTCTTCCAGTCATTGTCAATCTTTGTGGTGACATCTTCATCCTGCAGTATGATGCGGGCCATCCTGCCCTGCCGCCACTCTGTCCCCATGAGGGAAAAGGGCTCGTGGTTAGTGGATAACAGGAGTACAAAGATAAGGCAAGGGTAGAGCACAGTCCCAAGGCATCAGCTTAAGAGGGCTCCCACCCCTCTCTGAGGCCCAAGGCTGATGGCTATCAATGTGTTGGACAAATCCAAGTACTCAGGGAAAGACAGCACCAGTTTGACCCTGGTGACTGTTAACTTTGCTACTCTCCACTCCCCTGTCCCACCTTTAAGAACAGGACTATTAACACTGCTCTCAAGTATTGCTGGCCTCCTTGAAGGTGTCTCAAGACACCTCAAGCCTGCAATTCAGACCCCAGAAGACTAAAGGAGGCTCTCCTCCCCACCTCCTCCACTGGCAGGATCCACACTCTCGTGTCAGGCTCCCCACACACAGTCAATGCCACCAGCATGGGAAAAGTGGACTGAACAAGCACAAATGTGCTTCTGTAGGATCTGTTGATTTTCCTGCCCTGCACAGATTTATTGGCACTTCTGCTCTTAGCCAAATCCCTGTTCCGCCCAAAGAAGTGCTTGGGCTCTCTCTTACCCAGGTCCATGTCTCCAGCTTTGGGTCTCTGGGAATAGGGCACACCCTTGTAGACAGCGTCCAACAGCTTCTCCTTCACCTGCGTGATGGTGTCGCAGTTCAGCACCTTGACAGGGATCTCTGGGGCATTCTCATTCTCAGGGTTCACACAGTTGAGGGTCTGCACAGGGTCAGAAAGGGTCGAGTGAGAGGCTGTGAGACACTGGCTACAAAGGCAGGTCCAAAGGCACAAGGCTACAGCTGTCTTCAGGCTGTGCCTTCTCACCTCCTGAGCTGCTGTGGAGTTGTAGCCACACGGCACATTCCTGCTTCCCTTTCTCCACCTCTCCCTGCCACTCTCAAACCTCCAATTCCCAGAAGGGAAATGCAGTGTCAGTGAAGGACTCCTGGGCCAGCAAACATGCCCAGTGCACCAAGGCCTGTTGAGAACAAGCAATGCCCAGGCACACTCCACTCCCCTCCCAAACCATCCCTGTGGAGACTGAGCTGCAGGTGAAGAACCAGCTGCAGGCTCAGCCAGGGGAAGGGTCTGGCTTATCATTTAGCTGGACAGAGGACATGGCTCAGAAGAGAGAGGAGAAGTATCTCTCCATCTCTGCAGTAACCTCAAAGCTCTAACTTTGATCCCCACCAAACATGAGCTCCATATAGCACAAACTCAACAGCATCTCCCACCCAAACCTGCCATTGCCAGGGGTTTGCTTGGAGCAGGATTCGGTTCATGTTTGGCTTCCTTGGGCCCATGGCAAGATCAAACCTTACCAAGGAAAGGCCCTGTTTCTGACCTTGTCTGAGATGGGCCCCACTCAGACAGGGTGAGAGGCACCCCAGGAATGCTGAAGAGAACAACAGACAAAACTCTCTCTAAAAGTATTTTGTGTGCTTCCAAGATCTTGTTAAATAGGACCTGGCAGTCCTGGCAAGCACCAGTACCACTGAGGCTTCTGCTTGCACTAACCAGCATTTTGTAGTCAATCTGCTGCCGGATGAGCTTGTCCTCACTGAGGGAGTAGCGAGCCTCTCCTGTGATGGCATCAATGGGTCCCTTCTCCATCTGCTGTTTGATGGCACAGTAGAGCATGAAGAGTGGCTCCCCAGCACATTCCTGTGGGACAGGGGGATGAGGAGATGAGAGAGAGGAGTTAGAAGGTGTCAGGCACCAGCTTTGCCTTTCAAGAACCACCACCATGTCAGAAGTTTTCTGTGGCCCTGCACCATCAATCCCCACACATGGCATTATAAAAAGTCTTCATCCCTTGCTCAAAACTGCAAGGAGTGAGGTCCATGGTAAAATTCATTCTGTGAACTCACTCTCCCCTTCCAAACCCACTGGAAGTTGTTTGTATATCAACCTCAAATACCCAGGGCTTCCAGACACTTCTGGGTGAATTCTGCTCATTCTGCAAGCCAAAGATTAGCTAAAAATGGTCATTTCAGGTCTACTGAAGAGCAGATTGAATCTGAAGACCTTGAGTATGGGATACAGCCTGTCTTTTGAGCTGCTCCAGACAAGAAAAGCACCTGAGGACTGGAAAAGACGCACTGCAGTGGGACAGTCTGGGGGCTCTTGCCCAGACATCACAAAGCACTTCTGACACCTGTCAGGAGCCCAGTCTCACATGAGAGAAGGTCAAAGGAGGTTTCTCCAAATGACAGCTGGGTACAGCCAGCCAGACCCACTGGAAAAGGGGACCCAAAAGAAAAGCAAGGGAGCAAGCCACAGATAACCCTACCCTGAGTCTCCAGGTGATGGAGGGGACCAGGCAATGAGGTTTCCTGCAGTTAAACCGTTTGCCACCTACACATCTCCACTGCCAAGGCCTTGTACTCAGAGCCAGCTTTAGCTACCAGACAGAGTCACATCAGCATCTATCTCATACATGTGAGGAAGGGAAAGGGAAACTGGACCAGACACTTCCCCCTAAAACAAGCTGGATGCTGGATTCAGAAACACTAAAGGACCTGCCAAGGTTGGAAGCACCAACCAGCCTGGGGCCAGGATTTGGCACAGCAGGACAGGGAGCGGACACCCGTTCATAACCCGGGGCCCAAACATGTCCCCTGAGCTGCATGCCAATGAGCCCTTGCAGATGCAGGCATTAGCCCTAAGGGAGAAAAAAGGGAACAGAGAGGATGGAGAGAAGTCCCAGCAGATTTTGCCCCACTAGCCCTCATCCCTCCCTCCCGGCCGCCTCACAAATAAATTGTACTTTGGTGCAAAGTGCGGCTGCTCTCCCTGTCACCATATGCTGTTAGCATCTCGTTAGCATCTGCGGTAATTAAAGAGACAGCTGCTAACGAGCAGGAACAGGCATACATCATCCCCAGACCTTCCGACAACATGCCTGTCTTTGAAATTATGTTTCATTTGCAAACTTGGCTTCATTAAGTCAGCTTGGAAAAGTGAGAGACCCAAGTGGGTGCTAGGCTGCACATCACCGGCTGCCTGCAAGGCGAGGTTGGCTGCAGAGTGGTGAGAGCCCAGGGGTCCCAGGGCACCCCAAGCCTACCCCTCTGGTTCTGGTGGAAGGACTTAAATTCCTCTTTTTGGTTCCTTGTAAAAACTCCTTGTGAAAATCCCAAGTCTGTGGAAGTGGTATGGATGGAGGATGGCTTGGAGCAGGACTCCTGCTCCCATCTGCCATGGTTGCTACAGTCTCAGCCCACAGATTTTACCTCTCCAGTAAGACATGGCTGCTGCCCCCACATCAGCAGCTCTGCACCCACCTTAGGGATTCACACCAAGAGAGGTGGGCTCAGTCTTTCCTACACTGGCTTCTCTGTCTGTTCCTAGTGTAGATCCCACCCTTAAAATGGAGCACCTCACTCCCAGCCTCACTGTCCCCACTGGATCTTGAAGACCAGGGCCAAGGTGCTGCTGTGGGTCACAGCTCACTGGGACAATGCAGATGAGGATGGTTTAGGGATCATCTTTGACAGAGACCAACAAAATGAATAGGAATCAAAGAAACCAGTGCTGGGTAGTTCACCTGAGATGAAGTCCATCAGGTGAAATACAGAAGGAGACCACTGAGATGTGGCCAGGTGGTCCCTCAGGTTGATGAAGGGCAGCCTGTTCCTCAAATGTAACCGTGCCCACCCTGCCACCCTTATGCAGTTTGCTCACTGCTGTGGATCTGACTGAGGGGAGCTCTGGGGGCTCTCCATGTGAGCTGAGCTGGAGGAGGGCAGCTGCAGACACCCTGTGCATGCCCATGTTATATGTTGGGAACAGGCTGAGACAAGACAGCTAATTCCCAAACTGTCTTACTGACTAGATCTAGCTCATCAGGCACCTAATATTGTGCATTTTTCAGCACTTGTCTCGATTTATCTATCTCCCTTTCCCTGAGGTGTCTCATTAAGAGTCTGATAAATGCTACTTCAGGGTCCTCCTGAAAGCGCCAGCCCTTGCTGGCTCACCACACTGCTGGCCCTGGGCATGAGGGGCTGTCCTGTGCCTGTCCCCATCCCTCACCCACTCTATCTTGTTTTGCTCAGGGCAGGTTTGCTGAGAGCTGACCCAGTGGCTGTCTGCCTCATTTACATGCACAATTACTGCAGTTTGGGGCACTTTCCCTGCTGGCACGCTGTCTGTTGTGAGACTCTCCATCTACTCCACAGCCCTCTCCTGCTGTTGCTGCCAACTGTGATCCTCACTCTCCAGAGACAGGTGAGAACAGCCTCGTGGGTCTCCTCTGGTGCGACCAACCCAGAAGAGGGCATGAGCACAACTCAAGTCTCTTCCAGTTTAACTCAAGTGACTCAGGGAGTGGAGTTTCAACCACGTCCCAAGGAGGTGAATCCCAGCGTAACAAATTTCACAGCCAGAAAGTTCATCCAGGCCCTCTGTGTATGTTTCTCTTGTAATGGTGCACCTGGATCAGACCTTTCTCCTGCTGCTACCAGTCAGACACTGGAGGTGTTTTCTCATGTCTAAGTCATGGTATAGCCAAGGACTTTTTTATAAAGAGGCATTGCCCTGGTTCCACCATCCTCACACCTCTCACCTGCTACTCCTATCCTCACGACCTGCTCCACAACTGGTAATGTGCCCAGAAGCCTCTCTGAAGGGGGACAAGGACAGATGCAGGACATTGGTGGTGCATGAGCTAATCCAAAATAGCTTCTGAACATGGCCCAGTCCAGCCAGGGACAGGTCAAGGATGTCAGGTCACACACACAAATACAATGTCCCCAAACTCTGCTGTGCGTGTTCATAGGCTGTGCACTGCACTTTGCTCAGCCAAAGGGAACTCCTCCAAGGAGCCTTGGAGGAGTTTATCCACAAGGAGAGCTACTCCTGCCTGTCCCACCAAGTTCACAGAGCCCAAAGAGCCTTCTGCCAGTGCTCTACTCAATCCCACTGGGTACTGCTGATGCAAAAGGGCCCTGCTGGACAAAGCCCTGGCACAAAGGGGTAGTGGGAGATTTGACATCTCCCTATGACCAGCACAGCTCTTCTCCTCAGCCACCCCTGGCAAGCAATCTCCAGCATGCTAGATAGATTTTCATAGATACAGGCTATTCCTCGACAGAGGCAAGAAGCCAAGTGCATGTAAGTGATATTATAAATCACCTCTCGTTGACGATCACTTGAGTTCTGCTGAGACTCCTGCTCGCTCTCATCTCTTGGCTGGAAATAGTTCAAACCCTCTTTATCTTAATGAGGGATGAAATCCCACAAAAACAGCAGTGTGCCACCCAGTCTCACTGCACCAACACCAGGCAGGATCCCAAGAAACAGCCCTGCTGCCTGACAAACCAGCAGCAGGATGGCAGGCATCCTTCACCCATCGGAGTCATCCCAAAGCTGCAGCAGGACTGAGCCTGGAGTCCATGCACTGGAGCTGCTGCTGTGTAATCTGCATGGAAAGTGGTGCAGCTGAAGCAGGTGGAAGCACTGGTGCTGATGGAATAAATATTCTCAATATGGGTAGATGCACCAGAGGTAAAAACAGAGCTTACACTGTGGTGTCCTCTTCTCCTACCCCGATGAAATTGGAAACAGGTGAATAAAAGCTAAAAGGCTCTGCAGCCTCATGCAGGTGCAGTTCAGAGCTCTGCCCCTGGATGTCAACAAGCCCCTCAAGGCATCCATCCCCACCAGGACACCTTTGTCAGGAGAAGCAGCAACAGAGGTGGAGATGCCTGCAGGAAACAATTCACCTACCACAGAACCTCAGTGTTGGAGAGATGAAGGAAAAGCAGCAGCATTACATGAAGAGTGCAACTCATCAAACTACAACTCAAAGAGGGAGAAACAGCCCCAATCACAGCCATGCCTACAGAAGGATCAGCTCTCAGGGCTTTTTCCTCCTGAGTTACACAAGCAAAGGCAAGAAGAGAAGAATGGGGACCACTCCAAAACTCAGCTGAGTTGCTTCAGATTTATCTTTCCTCAGGGCACCATTGTTAAAATCTCAAACCCACTATGCATTAAGCAATCCCGATCTGGATTTCATTTCCCAATCTCAGCTATTTCCCAAAAAGGAGACCAGAATCACATCTCAGAAAATCAGGATGGAAACAGAGATCTGGGAAGCAATCTCTGCTCTGGGAGGGAGCAGCAGTGCTCAGGACCATGTCAGCCTGGGCTTTGGGCAGCAAGCTGCCTGGCCCAGTGAGGCAGGAACCACCTCCCTGTGCACACAGGGTTGCCATCCCTTCCCCAACTCACCTTCAGAAACTTGTACAGCAGAAAGGTGAACCAATTTGTCAGCATCTTCTCTGCCACTGACTCCGTTCTGTAGGGAAGGTAGAGAGCAAAGCCATCAGCACAGAATATTAAAGGTGTCTGATCTCACCCGTTGCCACCTCACCCTTAGACTGTAGCTAAATTATTTTTGGCTTTAAAAGGCTTCATCTGGGAAGGAGGCTCAAAGCAAGGGGCATGAGCAGGCAGCACAAGCTCTGCTGGAAAGCCTGCCCCTCAGCAGCCCCCCAGGAGAGAAAAAGCAAATTGGTCTCCAGTGTATTTGGAGAACTGCAACAAGCTCAACCTTGTCCCACTGGGAGTCTCACCAGGGGATGGATGAGAAGCTTTCTGCTTCTCCATGGTACCTTCTACTTCAATGAACTTTGTTTCTTCTGTGTTGTCCCATTGGAAGCAGGCAGCTCTCTCCACAGGAGGATTGTAGGAGGCACCTAAGCCAAGTACAATGTCCCCAAATGTACCTCAAGCTCCCCAGATAAAGCACAACCTGAAAGAAGGGCTGAGGTTGCAGGCAAAGACAGACCTAGCTGGAAGCCCCTTTCCCCACCTGGGAGCTGCTGTTGCCTGGTCCTGCAGTGCACTCAGTATTGCCATTGCCCAATGCAGGGCACCAGTACTGGTGACATGGGACTCCCCTGCAACCCCTAAAGCAGCCCTTGATCTCTAAAGCATCAAAGTTCAGGAGCCATAATTGAGCAAGAGGACATTGACCACCACCAGTCCACTGGTACATGGCCTTGGTTAAAGCCACAACCAGATTTAGGTCTGGAAACTTTGACCCAAATACATTTTTGATCAAACTTATCCTCACTACTAATTCAGCTGAAAACAAGAGCATTGAAGAAGGAGGGAATAAGAGCAGTGTTTGGAAACTTGTTTTCCATGTACTTTTGGAACACAGACACTGTGCCAGGCTTGGAATTTAACCCTTCCATGCCTGCATGGTGAAGTTTAGGGTTGCTGTGTGTCTCCTTGGAGTGAGGTGGTGATGTACGAGTTTGCAAGTGTACACTGCTGCACCCACTTGCTCTGAAAGAAATTTAAAAATGGAGCTGTGCCTCTCAGCTTTTGGATACACAGTTAAAGGAAGCAGCCAAAGCTGCCCTGAGAAAACCTATATATTACCCCTAGTTTCCTACAGCACAGTTCAAATACAAATGCCAAAGCAGCATAACAGGGAAGGTCCAGGGAGTTGCCTGTGTCTGCTGGGGACCATGCACAAAAGGGAGAGCAGGATCCCTCAGGATGGGTGTGAAATGTGTGAATAGAATGAGGGACCTCGTGGGGCTGGTACTGCAGCCAGGATGTGCCACACCAGCAGAGAGAGGGACATGGAGGGTGACACCAGACCCTGTGAACCCTGCAGCCCTACAGGTGCAGCTAACATGCCTGTCTCTGCACCACACCTTATCTCTCTGCCATAAGATTAAAACTCCCTTAACATGTCCATTATTTTTAACGTGGCCTTCACTCCTAAAATCTCCAGCTTATCCACCCATTAATTATCAGATCAGCCACTTGCAAATGCAGATGGTCCTGAAAGCACAGGCAATACTAATAACCTCAGGGACATGGCTGCATTCCTCTTGCCCCAGGGAAACAAATACAAATGGTTGACTCAAGAAAACAAAATCCAGAAGGACCCAAAATGTTAGAGCCACCAGAAGGAGTCCCACTGCCCAATTCCATGCACTGCCCAACTGCAATGCCATGCCCAGCAGATGGGCCAGGAGCAGTTCCCAAAGACCAGATGGCTGGGGCAGAAAATCCACTTTCCCAGAGTTTATTCAAGCTGACTCAGTGTCATATGGTCCCTTCCAAGGTTTTCTCTTGTGCTAATGGGGCTTAGCCCTTTTTGTCCTCCCTGGAATAGCAGAGCCCTCCTCCAACCATTTGAGGACAGCATTACTTGAGCCTTCAGGGAAGGGAAGGCTTCATGCCCCCACCAGGAAAGAATAATCTACCACAGGGAACAAAAAAAGGGAGAAGGGACATGGAGAGAAAGCCAAGGGAGAATTGGACTGCAGCTATTCAGCAGACATCCTCCCTGGCCCTAGAAAGGACCTGACAAGCCCATAATGCTTATCTGAAGTGCCACCACTCAGGCTCTGGAGGATGTTTGTCTTTATCCATGATAGAGCCAGATGCCACAGCAATGGGGGGATTATCCAACAACCAAATAAATAAGTAACAGCTCTCCCCAGTTAGATCAATGCTAATCCAGTTGCCCTGGGCAGTAAGCACACTCTCACACCCAACAGCAAGGCTAATCAAACAGATAGAGAAGCACAGCTCTCTGCACCATGGCTTCAAGAGCAGTCTCTTTGTTAAATATCACTCAGGGAGGCACAAGCAAGGTGCTGGCTAGGGGACTTATCCCTGTCCTAACTGCAATGGCCCTCGAGCATTGTGGCTGGGGACTGGCAGTCTTTGGGCACTGCTGCAGGCTGGGCTCTGCCCCTGTGCTGCTGCCATGGCTCAGTCACTGCTGCTGCTGGCCTCCTTGTGATGCCTTTTATTTATATTTTATTGATTTACTTCAGGAGCTGGAAATGCATTCTAAATATTTCAGTGAAACCTGGTGCTATGGAGGAACGATTGGAAGAGAAGAGCCTAAGAATGCAGTCAGGGGACAGGGATGGGGAACAGTGGTTGGCACCTCCAATACCCACCCTACTCCCAGACAGCCATCAGCACAACACACCCCCTCTGACACATGCTAATGAGATGCTTTGAGACATTTAGGGCACCCTTGTAATGTAAATGACACAGAGAGAGTAAGAAAGCAACGAGATGGGCAACACGGATGTAACTGGGACCAGCTCACACCTGGGTCTTCTCCAGGTGTTTCCCCAGGGCCAAGCATACAAAACCTGACAGGTTGTCCAGTCTGGCCATGCCATGAACATCAGTTTATCTTTGAAAGATGCCCTGGGTTTCTAGAGCCTTTCTGGTGACATGCCAGCCTTGTGCCTCTCAGCCATCCCTGCATCTCTGACGAAGGCTGGTGGCACCAGGCTGCTGGATGTCAGCATGGGGAGGCACCACATGGCGTGCAAAGGGAGAAGATGGCACCGAGGGCCTCGAGCTAAACCAGTGGAGCTTATTAATAGTTTTTGTTCAGGACTTGGTGTATCTTTCAATATTCATCAGCCCGTGATGAAGGAGAGCTCAGAGCTATCGTTAAATATTGATGGGGCAGGCAGACTCACAGCAGGGCTTGGCAGGCTGCCTCCTGCTTGCACTTCCCCCGGCCCAGAGAGACTCCCAGCTTGCAGAGATCTGAGTGACTTTCCCAGGAAAACCCCCATGTGACTAGCAAGGCAGGTAAGCCCTGAGGAGACAGCAGGGAAGGGAGGACTCCTGCCTGCTGCCAGCCCACGCTGGCATCCACACAGCCACCATGCAAGGCAAGAGCTGCCCCACATGCCAAGTGATGTGGGGGACCACCTGGTCACCTTCCCTTGTCCAGGTGACCTACAGCCACACACCACAGTGCCTGGAACCAGCCTGAACAGCTGGCAAGCACCTTGCTGTCTCCTTCCCAGGCAGCACGAGCCCACACAGGCCAAAGCGGAGTGAGAACATCCCATGGGTGCTCCTGAGCTGGCCAGGGCCGCATCCCTTTCACACTTGCACACAGACAAGCAAGGAAATGCTTGACCATAGACTCAGTGCTCTCACTGCCACAGCCAACACCAAAGCCATCACTGGTGGCATCCTCAAAGCACACCAGCTCATGGCACTGTGCTCAGAAGTGCCTGGGCACTGTCCCACATCTCCAGCCTCTCAGGGGGACACTCACCTCCGCAAAAGCAGCTTGGGGTGGTTCTTGCTCTCCAAGTTCTTCTCAATGAGGTCGGACAGGAGCTGTTTCAGCACCCCTGTGGCATACTCCATCTCGCCCTGCAGTGCTGTCATGATGAGCGAGGCCACGTTGCCGCGGTCCCGCATGGAGAAGCTCCGCTGGGCCTCCAGAGTACGGATGAAGGTCAGCAAGAAGTGCTTCTTGTTTAGGAGCTGACCAAAGAGGGTCAAGGACTTCTCCACATTAGCCTGGACCTGCAAGGATAGAGCAAAGCTGAGAGACAGGAATGATAGGGATGATAGTGATGAGAAGGTGGCTGGACTGAGCCACACCTTGAATACACTCTCAATCCCACAAAATGAAATTATGAAAAAGGGTCAAAAAGCAGCTGGACTAGGTCTATCCCTACTACCAAGCTTCCCCTTTAGTGATCAGTCTCAGTTCCTCCACAAGAATTATCTAGTTTGTAAAATCCCAGCATCAGGTTAACACAGTCTCAGGGCATCAATGTATATATGTCTGTATAGAAACACCCTTCCACACAAAGACTCTCTCCCACTTGTGTGCAGACACATAAACACATTTCCCTCCCATAAACAAACACTCCTTCTCTCCCAAGCACACACACAAATTATCATTTTCAATTTCAGCTAACAAGCAGCTCAATTTCCACCCAAGACACTGCAACATGTGCTTTGGGTATTTCCTAAAAAGCAAATAAAGCCACAACCTCGAGCTCCACCAGCAGCAAACCCGCCTAGTTTGGAGGGATGGATTTCAGACAGGGAAATAATAGCAGAAATCTGTCTCTGTCCCACGGCAGACGCACCCTAAAAAAGTCCCTGTACTCATGAGACATTTGAAGTTGCATTTCTGGCCATATTTGGCCATGTAGGACCCAGCAGGGATTGGGCTTGGATGCTTTCACACCTGCATTGCCATCAGCAGCCCAGCTCTGGCCAGCCCTGACCACATTTGTTATCAGAAATTAATATTTTTACAACACTCCATTTTCCCACTAGAAAAGATGGTTTCCTCTGAATAAAAGCCTTCCTGTGATAAAACATCAGTTTTTTTCTTTAATTCCCCCCCTTGTCTCCCTGATTGGGAGAATAAGCATTAAATTTTGCTTCATGTCGGTATTTGGAGACAAAACAACACTTTTCATTTCAAAACACCAACTCAAAATGAAGAACAGAGTTTTGACACATCAAATCATTTCACTTCAATCAAAACTTTGGATTGGTGTTCTTCAGCTCAGTGAAATTCCTCACGGTTGTAACTTCCCTCTCCAAAATACTATTTTCCGCTTCCTGCTTCCTACCAAGTCCTTGTCAATTCCAAAGCCCCATGTTCAACTTGCTGATCATTAGCAGAAATAAATGAACAATACTGAGTTAAATATTTAATCAGGCTTAAATTCTCATAAAGCAGCCAGCCTGCCCCTAAAGCCTGCAGAGGAAGGGAGCTGGTACCGGTGCTCGCTGTGGATTAGCATGTGTGTGAGCAAGCTTCCTTCCGTCACTTGCAATAGCTAATGTTACACTCTGAGTAAAGAGACAAATAAAAGCAAACCTGATTAAATTATATGAAGCTTACACAACTCTAGTTGCTTTATTTAATCTCTTTTGGGGATTTTTTTTCCCCCTTCGCAAATTTAACTCCTTGCTTCCCAGGCCAGGCTGAGCTGGTGTGCTCTCTCAAGCAGGATGTTGTGAGTTAGGAGCAGGAAATGGACAAAGTCCACCCAGCCTGCCACAGCAAATGCAAAATTCCTCCTCTGATACCCTTTTTGATACCCTTTCCACATTCCCTCTTTAGGGAAATTCTTTAAGAGCAAGAGCAGAGGTGAGAGGAGAGCCAGGCATCTGCACAGACAGGAAGGGCTGCGCCCCAGGGAGACCTACACGCCCGCTCTGGCTCTGAGCATCCGGAAACCTGAGCTGCAAGGGGAAATCCATGGAAACAGGGTCCCCACCACCCTCCAGAGCTGGGATTAGGGGCTGGGGAAACAGAGCAGGCAGAGGGCCAGGGCCCACGCCGTAGCCATGCTGGTGTACAACACCAGCACGTGCACTTGCAGTTGGTAAGAGCTTGTTGTGTTGTAATTAGTGACCGTGCATCTTGCACCAGGGCCAATTACTTCTCCTAAATACATTGTGAAGCCCACGTCGACATTAATTACTGTGCTGGGTCAGCAGTGAGGGGAAGCGAAGGTCACCCCCTCCTTCCTCTTGTAATCAAGAGTGGCCTCAGCAGCCCAGCACACGAGAGGCAATTGCTATGCAATTGCATGCACTAAATTATACAGAGGTGGGGAGGACAGGCAGGAGAAGAGAAGGAGCTGGTTTGGGGAGCAGAGGAAGGATGCCAAGGATGGGTTCTGCATGGGGAAATGGAGCCAAGCAAGCAGGCGATGTCAGACAACCCTGCTAAAAACAAGTGACCAGTCAGGCATCAAACAAACCCAATTGAATAAAGCAAGTGCTGTAGAAAATGACAGCAGCAATGATATTAATATAAATATTGATATTAATGTCAGAGAACACAGTAACCATTTGGCAGCCAGTCCACATCCGCGCTGGCTGCCACGTGGAGAGATGCACCACGCCGGGCCAGCATCCAACCAAAGCATCTCCCCAGCCCGGGGGCACAGGGGCTCATGCAGGGGACTGTGCAGGGGCACATCCGCAGTGTGAAACACTACAGAGACAGACAGACAGACCCACACCTCCATCTCTTTCAGCACAGGGTGGTCTTCTATCCCCGGGAAGAGAACCCGCATGGCGTAGGTGCGGTAATCCAGAAAGGGGATGCCAGCCCCATCCAGGTCGTTGGTCAGCTCATTGATGTCTGTCTGCAGCTCAGCAAAGGCTAGGGAGGGAAAAGCAGAATTAAACAACACATCCTGGAGTCTCAGCACACAGCATTAGCACTCAGCCCCTCATCACACCCCCAGCACCCCACGGGTGGACCCTCCCCAAGGCATGAATATTCTCAGCATTCCTCTTCCTGGCAGGCTGTGATTGCTGTCCCTATCTCACAGATGGAGAAATTGAGCTGCAGAGTGTGGGGATGACATCCCCGGAATAAATGAAGTGGCAGATTTGGGAACAGAACTGCCAGGTCCCAGGGGGGTCAAATCCCCCCTGCCCAGCACTTGCAGCCTCCCAGGGATGCTGGGGGCAGGGAGGAACAGCAAGGTTTGAACAAAAACAGAGCTTCTTGGGGAAAACGTTAGCCTAAATCACAAGATTGCCCTCATTTCTTTTTGACCTAAATACTACTTGAGAGAAGAGCTTGAACACACCCACCCCAGAACCTCCCGATCCCAGCAGAGGCAGCTGTGACTCCCAGGGGAACATGATCCAGGGGGGTCCTGAACCTTTAATTGCACCTACAGGGAAAAGCTGATGGGAGAAGAGTCCTGGAAATGCACCAGGGAAGGGGGTTGGGGTGGGGGGAGAAAACCCTCAGAAAAATCAAATTAACAGCACTTTAAAGGGAGCTGAAAGCCAGGCAGAGGACTTCAGGCTCGTCAGCCTGATGAGAAAAAACAAACCGTCAGCTTGAAAGGCGTGCTATCTTATCTGTAACTAGTGGGACTAGAAAAGAGAAAAGGCAGGGAAGAGATTGTGCCTTTTAATTAAAAGCAGATCCTTTTATCTGCCAGCTGTGGAAGACAAGACACCATCCCCTCCACCAGCTCCCTCCCCTCTCCCTGTCACCAGTGCCATCCACAGGCATGTGGAGGGATGGGGACTTAGGGGAGCAAAGGTTTGTCTTTCCTTCCCCTTTTTATTATCTTGTTTTCAGTGCCTGCTTCATTTGCAGTGTCCGGGCTGCTTGCGGCTGTGGCTGGCAGGGTCGGGGCCTCTGGAGCCAGCTCAGGGGGATAATGGGCAATTAGGTTTTATCAGCAGTATCATACAAGGAATTCTGTCCAATTTCACAGCTTCTGTCTGTCACATAATGAGAGATCCACTGCCCACTCACAGGAAGCCTTCGCTACCCTGCTTGCTCTCTTTTTTCCCACTTGGAGAAACAGAGAAGAACTTCTTAACTGGAAAAATCCCCAAATCCCGCCTAAAATGAGTTCACTTCCACTGACAAAGCAGCTCTGCCCGTTCCCATTCCCTCTCTGAAAGGCAGTAAGGAAAGGGTAGGAGCACGCTGAGCCTTGGAGCAGCAAGAAACACCCAAAGACCCCCAGGCTGATGGCAAAGGGATCCCTTACCCTCTTTGCACTCCAGGGCCACCCGGGACTCCAGGTTGTCCATCTGCAGCTGGAGCCGTTTCAGGGTGCGGTCAGCATCCCGGGACTTGCGCTTGTAGGCGATGAGGACGATGATGATGATGAGGAGGAGCAGGCCGCCGCCGCCGCCGATGCCGATGATGGCGGGCAGGGTGAGCAGGCTGTCCGAGTAGATCTGCAGCGTCCCCGGCGAGAACTCGAACCCTCCAGCCTTGATCTGCACCACAGCAGGGCAAAAAATGGAGCTGCTGTCAGGGAATGTGTGCCACAGGGAGCCCTCCCTGCTGTGCCCACCGTGCTGGGAGCTGGGGCGTGACTCCCAGCCCAGGGCAAAGGCAGGCACGGCAGGAGCCGTGCGAGGCGCTTCAATGGCACGCAGCACACACGCTGCCAGTGCACGTGGAGCCGGCACAGAGTTTGATGTCTCATTCAGACAACATTACAGTAACAGATGGGATGTAAAGCGAGTTTCCCCACAGATGGGGAGCCTGGGGAGGACTGTGCTGGGTCCCTTTTAACATGGCAGAGTCCTGGAGCGTGAGCACTGCTGCACTACAACCCACAAACAAAGGACCCTGCCTTGCAGCATGTGCCAGCACTGAGGGGGAGAGGTGGGAATCCCCCCTGCCTCGCATCCAGCACCAGCCAGGGCACAGTAACACCAAGCTGAGTGTGGGGGAGGGTGACAAAGTATTTGGTCTTACCAAACAAGTAATTAGGAAGAGGGATGCCTAGGGAGCAGGAAGATGACTCCTGTGGAACGCTCTTGCACATACACCTATTATCTGGTCCTCATTCAAGGACGAGCACACAGCAGGGCTGGTGCTGGGATAAAGACTGACATTCTGAGACACACGAGGCACAAGGAGCAAAGGCACCAGTGTCAGCACTTACTGTGACTTTGTGTTGGCCAGTGAGGTTGGGGGACTCGCAGAGGAGCTGTGTCTCAGAGACCGTGAGGGTGCAGGGAGTGTCTCCGATCAGCACCGTGTAGTTGAGGCGGGAGTTACCAGCAGCTGGTGGGAGCAGGTTCCTGCCCTTTGAGGGAACAAGGAATGAGACTGTTAGCTCTCATGCAATGGGGAATGTTTAAAAAAACCCAACACACAGCAAAATATTTGCTCCAGGAGAGACAAAATGCCACCTCCACAGAGGGACATGTCCCTACCTCTGCCCCCAGGCGCAGACTCTTTTACCTTGAGGATGAGGGGAGAGCTGGGCTTCAGCTCCAGCATCCCTGTGGGGCTGAGTGGCTCAAAGACAGGGTCTGGGTAGTAGACAAAATTGGTGGTGTTGATGATCAGCAGGGCCTGGACATTATCCATGACAAAGCCGATCTCATCCGGGCGGTCGCCAAGCTCGGGAGGGCTCCGCACAGGGTTGTCAATGGAGGGAGCGTAGCACACCATGGTGGTGTCATTGTAGACAGTGCAGTTCTGCAGGACACACAGAACGAGGTCAGACCCACTCCCAACAAGGTGGGCAGGATCAGACCCCACAAGGCTCTCCTGAAAGCAGCGGCTCTGGACACAGGGTTCAGCTTTGGAATCTTCTGTTCTGTTCTATCAACAGGCATCACATCCCACCCCAGGGCAGAGACAGACTCCTGTCTGCAATGGATGTGCAAGGGGTGGGAAGCTGCAGATGGGCTCTTTCTGTCAATATCCTATAGATGTCCCACAAACCTCCCACCAGTTTTGAATGCTGAGATCTCAACCCTCTCCTGAAAGCACCTGGCTGCAGGCTCTGCAGAGAGATTGGTGCCTCTTTTTGGGGCAGGAGCCTCTGGACCTCAGCCTCTCCAGACCATCACACCTGAAGGGCAAAGGGTGCATTTTCTGCCCTCTGTTGCACACAGACAACATCTCTCCTCTTTGTGCTCTGCCCCCAGCCCCAGCCAGCACCACTTACATTCTCCCTTTCAGAGCTGCAGTACTTGGCCCGGATCCTGGGCTCTTTGATGGTGGCCAGGTTGGTGCCAGTCACAGTCAGCAATGTCCCACCACTAGAGACATGGAGACAGTGGGTTAGGAAAGGCAGCTTGGCACTGGATCCCCAGTTCCAGGAAGGAAGCAGCCATCATCTCCAGCCAGATGCCATCTGCCCCAGCCTGGGTGAGCCACCATGCCCCAGGTATCTCTTATCCCACCCATATGTTGCATGGCAGGACCTGGCATGCACCAATGTTAAATCATTTCAGCTGACCCAAAGGCCAACTAGAGATATAAAACCTGATGATTAACACTGACATCCCACTCTGTGTGCAGGTTTAGGGTCTGAAGATGGCTACCAACCTAAAGTCAACTAAGCATTCACAACAGGAAAGCATCCAAGTACAAGCTCCTCTCTGCCACGCTTTCTCCATCACAGAGGCATCACAGTGGGTGACAGGAGAGGCTGAATTCTGCCAGGTTTTCTCCATGATTTGGTGTTAAAAGCCCCATGCTCCCAGAGACCTTGGCCATGCCTCTGGGGAGCTTGCTCCTCATCAACAGCCTGGGGAAGGTTTCCCTTGGCACTAGCTCTTAATGGATTCCTTCACCTCCTCTCCAGCCAATTCAAGCCTTTTAGAAAAATATGTAAACATTTCAAAAAATCCCCCGATGGGAAATATTTTAATTTTATTTGCCGCCACCAAATGTCAAGCTGAAATTAAGCAGATCCAAAGCACTCTCTGCTCTTGCCCCCTGCCAGGCTGAGCACTGTAGGCCAGGAGTTAGCAGGGCCCTGGTGCCAAGCCATTGCTCACACTCCTCTTGCCACATCTCTGGAGTGCAGCCTGGCAGTTATCACAGCACTGAGATGTGCCCATCAGGAGCGGGAAATCCATACGGGAAACAGTCTCCCATTCATCGCACAAGCTCCTTGCAATTCACCTGTTGATGCTCCATTCAGGATCAATCTTCTGGATGGTGGGGTCCTCTGTGTAGTTGTACTTCACCTCTGGGTTGCTCAGCTCTGCCCGGTTGATGTTGATGAGGATGGGGGAGCCGCCGGGGGTGTGCCCTGGGGGGGTCCTGCAGCGAATCTCACGGGCGCTTCTCCTGGGGCACAAACACACAACCCGTCAGTGCCCGGGCAGGAGCGGGGCCAGGGCAGCCAGGGAGCCCCAGGCCCCAGCCCCTCTCCCCTTCTGAAACAGCTGGGGGATGAAGAGAGAAAGGAGGAAAAAAGAAAAAACAAAAACCCAAGAAATGAAACAAAAGGCAGGCGGGAAAGACTGAGCAGCTCCTGAGCGTTCCCATCATGCGGCGGCTGCAAACAGCAGCGATTAGGGCTGATAACCAGTAATTACCGCAGGAAAATATTTAAAGAGCCGCTCCATTATCATCCCTAATCTAAAAATTATCCACTTCATGCCTCAGGGCTTTGTGCTTTTAGAGAAAAATCTCTGTTCTTAGGGCTCTTCCTGCAGCCTCTGACACACAGAGGTTTCAAGAGGAGACACCTTTGGCCACCCAGGGAGTTTGGCTCCCATGGTCTCTCCTGGCTTCCTAGCCCAGGCCTCTGGCTGCTGCTCTGTCTGGGGGTCCCACTGCCTTTGAAGGTGCCTGTTGCCCACCCTCCACCACCCTCTGTGCCCCTCACCATGAAAAAGCACAGGGCCGTCCCCCGATGGTCACGGAGACGTTGCTGCCAGCATTGAGGTGGGTGCCTTCAATGGCAATCCAGGTGCCACCAGAGAGAGGGCCCCGGGCTGGGACAACACGGGAGAAAGTGGGCATCTGTCAAAGGAAAAGGGCATCCCTGGAGTCAGACAGGCTGGAACTGAAATCCTTACCCCCAAGCAGTTTCAACCAGGTGACAGGGTCACAGAGGAGAGGGACCTGTGAGACAGCAGCAGTACTAAAGCCTGGTAGTGCCAGCAGGACAGTAGGGAGGCAGAGCAGTGGCAGCCTTGAAGAAATTCAATCATCATGACTCAATGCCTGACCAGAGAACCCCTGCCTCCCCCTCAGGAAAATGATGACAAATTTTCCAACTCACACAGAAAACCACCCAAAACCAACCAGCATCATCTCCCTTTTGAGGTGACAGACCTGTCCCCAGCACGGAGCTTACCACAAAGGTGAAGGTCTTGGGGGATATGGCCCGGTAGCTGGGCGTGCAGTCACGGATGCACACTTCTACCCGTGCCTCATGCACCTTGCTCTGGCTGGCATCTCCGATTTCACACACAATCCTAAGAGATGGAAGTAAGAAACTCTCAGTGTCCTGGCACCAAGACACCCCCTGTGCAAAGCAAAGGTCCCAGGTGCCAGCAGATCCATGAGAAACCAAGGTGGTGGCAATTGACAGTGCCAGCCCTCAGAAAAGCTTCCCCAAAGCCTTTGAGCTCTTCCCAGAGCTCAAACCAGCAGGTACTTCCCTCCCAGTTCAGCTCTATGCCTTTTGCAGCCACGGGCAGCATTTGAACACCATCAGTGCTGTCCTAACCCTCCTGAGGTGACTTGGAGCACGCCCAGCCCTCAGCAGGCACTTACTGCTCAGCGCTGATGTACTCGCTCTCGATGGGGATGCACGCCACTTTGCCCACTCGCACACCCCAGCGAACATCCTCAAACTTCAGGCCCAGGTTCTCGCCAGTGATGGTCAGACGGGTCCCTCCTTGTCTGGGGCCAGTCTCAGGGAACAGCTAGGAGAGAGCATGGTCTGTCACCAGGATGCAGAGCCACAGGGATACCTCACTGAGGCAAGCTGCAGCCCAGGCAGCTGCAGGATGTGGTTACAAGCAGCAAGGAGCAGACAGGTGATGAGAAATGCCAGCATATCTGTAAGCTGCCCACAAGGCACGAACGACCTCCCCAGTGACAGCTGTATCCACAAAATCCCCCCAGGACCAAGCCAGGAGACATGAGATGTGTCCAAGCAGAGGGCTGGGATAGGGACACCCTCCTGCAGGCACAGCCATCTCCTAGATGACAAGGACACAACAGTTGAAGGAGACAGGGTAGCATCAGCTGAACCAGCAAGGAAGCCCTTGGATGTGCCTGGCTTTTGGCCAGGTCCCAGGTGCCCAGGGATGAGATTCCTATGTCCAAGATGTCCTCAAAGGAGAAAGCATCTCCAACAGGTCCCTGCAGAGGTGATATGGCAGGTGGGGGGAAATGCTTTTCTCTTCCCCAGCAATCCCTTTGCTGAGGCCAGTTGGGAAGGGAGGGGACCTCAGCACAGCACCACGCCTCATTTACCAGGATGATGCCCAATAAAGCAGACAGGTGTGGCCTGACAGACAGTGGCAGAATGAGGGATGAACAGAGGTGTGGGCCCTGTTCCAAGGTATGTGGGGATGCTGCCTCTAACCAGGCAATTACAGGCAGTTTTACATCAGTGATTGCTGGCCCCAGGGTCAAGTGCCCACCTGCAGCACTGACTGGGATGAATGGCAGAGCTGCATGCCCTGAGTGGGCCTGGGGACACAGCTGGGTCCCCAATGACACAAAGACACAGCAGAGGAGAAGGCAGCTGCAGACAGCAGCAGAGGGAGAGGGGAATGCAGGCTGGGTCAGTCCAGGAAGAAATCCCAGCCTGACCCAGGGGAAGGGATGGTTCTATTGCAGGTGATGGGCTCCTCTGCTCAGGAGGCTGAGAGCAGCCTCTCCTCCCCTCTAGCACTGCCAGGCACCTCTGCCTGCACTAAGCCCAGCTCCTGGACAGGTTCAAGCCACGACCAAGCACGTGTAAGCTCTTTCCATTCTTGGCAAAGCTGGGCAGCTGTAGCCCTGGGGCCTGAGCCAGATGGATCCTCCTCCTCCTCCTCCTTGTGAAAGGCTCATTCCTGAACATCATCTCCACAGCAAGGAAAAGCAGATGAGCTGAGGGTGGGAAATATGCAGCAGTGGACACTGTCCACATCATCAACCCCGATGGCCTGCATGGAGCCAGGGGTTGTTTCTGCACAGTCCCACTACAGCCATTGCCTCTGGGGTTAACTTCTGCCGCTGGGCTGGTGACCTTCAGCACTCATGAACTCAGACAGGAGCACCCAGTCCCTTTCCACACAGGCATCCTGCAGGACACGTCTCAGGCCAGCAGCAGAGCTAGGACTGGTGCCTGAACCCTGGGTCACGCCGAGGCAGTCACAGCTCACTATTTACACAGCAACAAAACCCTCTGGGGCTGTGGGGAACCACTGTTTGCCTAAACCTTGTTCAGCCCCTGCCCAAGTCTGGGATTGGAGCTCGTTCTGGCAGCTGCAGCCAGCAGCAGGTTGGGTCTTCCCCTTCAGAAAGCTCTGGTGGGAAGGCTGGCAGAAGTGGCTGTTTGTTTGGTGTTTCTAAATGAGTGTTAAAAGCTGCTCCTGCATGTTCCAGCCTCCTCCTCCTCCGCAGCAAAACTGACAAGGGCCACGTGTTTGGGGAGGAAGGAGCCCAGGAACGAAATGACACTGCTGGCCACCCAGCACAGGGAGGTCACAGCTAAACAAGGTGTGTGGGAGGGGGGAGCTACCAAGGAGAGCAATAGCTGCTCAACCCCCCTTTTCCCCTCTCCACCTCTGGACCCCTGGCCCCAACAAACAATGCTGCTTTTCTCCTAATTGGTTTCATAGGGTCCTTTTACATCAACAAGCAACCAGCTCCAGCGGGTACAAGCAGTTGGCTTGCTCTCAGCTCTGGTGGCCACAGCACAGCCAGGAGGTGCAGAGGCCAAGGGGTAGCCCCTTCCCAAGGGAAAGGATGTCACTCTGAGGGTCACAGGGAGCACTAGGAAAGACACCACAGAGGTTTGGAAGTGCCCCCACCACTGAACAATGGGTAAATGATTCAAGGGTGAAGAATCATGGTCATCTCCCAGCCCAGCCCCACCACCATGAGGACACCTGCACTCTGGTGAGCTGGCCAGGAAGGAGCCTCCACCTCCTCATGAAACCACTGTAGGAGACTCTTCTCCCCCATCAGCCTGTGCTGCCCTCTCTGCACTAGGCTTTTCTCTGGACCACTTGCAAGGAAGCCCACAGGTGTGGGACTGGGGTAGTGGGAGGCAACAGGCAGACTACAGGAGCAGCATCACACCAACAACCACTGCACATCCACACTGCCTGCCACCTCCCAGGGCACTGACACAGAGCAGTGCCAAGGTCAAGCCCACCTGCTAACAGATCCGTTCCTGCTACACCTGCAGTTACTGTAAAATCTCATGATGATTCAGGGTGAGAGAGCTGTTAACCATCAGCTCTGGACCAACTGCTGTGACCAATGCTGGGCACCATCAGCTGCTGGGAAGCTGCTGTGAGTGGTGTGTGTGTGTGTAAATGCCTGCAGCCCTGGTCACTTGAACACAAGAGGACCAGGGCACAGCATACAGCAAGGCCATGACCTGCCCCACAGCAATCTCCACTCCCATCATCCCTAGGGGTCTGGATTTGGGGAGTTCAGCCTGAGCACAGTGGGAAGCTGACAGGGAGCCCTGCAGCTCTACACACAACTTCCATGTAGGGATGCAGGCTCTGAGGCTCAATCCCACTTTTTCAGGAATAGATCCCTTCTCCTGCCAGCACTCCATCAGCCCCAGGCAGCTCTGCAGGCAGTACTTCTTGCAGGCAGGGATGTGCCCAGCAGGGCTGTTCCCCTCTCTCTCCACATGGCTGCCACCCAGCACACTGCAGGGCCCATCCGTGTGAGAGGCAGGCAGCACACACTGGGAAAAGCCAACATTCTCATTTCCAGCCTCATCAGATAAGGCACTGAAACACAAACAGATCAGATCCTGTGCTAAGACTCCAGTAATTAACACCTTCAAGGCCCGGCCAGCCGTGGGTTAGCAGAAATACCCACCAGTCCCTCCTTGTGAACCTGGATCCCAGCCCAACAGGCATGTGAATATTAATATACACAATCCTAAAAGCAAAGGTCATAAAAGCTGTCAGGGAAATGGGATGATGATGATGAACTACTGGCCCCAGTGCACATGGCAACACAAGAAGCAACCTAGAGCTTCCCTGGATCCATCAGTCATGTGCAGGAAGGGTTGCAATTTTGGAAACAAGCCAGAAAGCCCAGTGCCCGGGGGTGGTGGAGAGAGGATTTTAGCCTTGGAAATAGAACTGGTGACAAAAAACACTCAGTTACTAAACACTGAGTCGATCTGGCTGCTGTGAGCTGCCCGAAGAGCCCCATCCCCATATCCCATCAGGGTCCCTCGACACAGGGTGTCCACAAACCTTGGTGATTTTGGGGTCAGCACAGGGTGTGGCACATACCTTGGTGATTTTGGGGTCAGCACAGGGTGTGGCACATACCTTGGTGATTTTGGGGTCAGCATAGGGTGTGGCACGTACCTTGGTGATCTTGGGGTCGGTGCAGCGGCTGCTGCCGCTGCTGGCGTGCATCCAGCTGCTCTCGTAGGCCAGGCAGTGCTGGCGCAGCGAGCAGCGCCGCTCCGACACGCACCAGCCGCACTCGAAGCGCGGGTCGGCCTTGAGGCACAGCCCGCAGCTCTCCCGCAGCGCCGAGCACTTGTACAGGTGGGCTGCAAGGGAGGGAGGAGGGCAGGGTCAGCACAGCCCCCCAGCCCATGGGAAAAGGTTTGGGGGAAACAGGCAGCTGATCTTGGCCGTTCCTACCAGCTCCCAGTGGGACAAAGCCCCGCGGGAAGGAGCCAGCAGCACGCTGGACTCAACACCAAAGTGGAGTTCTTCCCAAAGCTTCTTGGGAAAAGCCTTCTGTTTAAAAACCCACCAAAGCATGGTGCAAACTATGGTCCAGAGCCTGGAGGCTGAGGGGGCACTGGGCCAGGTCCCATCCCATCCCTCACTCACCCTGGATGTTCTGGGGGTTGTCAATGACAAAGTTCCCATTCCAGACCACAGACAAGTTGACGGGCAGGTCACTGATGTCATTCCCTTCGTAGAAATACTGCAGGAGGAAACAGAAGGAGGCAGAGCCTGTTAATTATTGAGACAAATGTCCTAGTGGTGAGGGGCATAGACAGACATACAGTCCCATTACATGGATGGCTCCCATCAGCCCAGAGGAGAGGGACAGTGTCCTGGCTGGGACTTGCTGGCTAGGGACAAACAGGTCTGACAGCCACTCATCAAAGCACCAGTCACAGCACATGAAACCAGTGGGGCTGGATTGACAAAAAAAGACAAAGCAGCAAAACAGAGGGTTTGTAAATAGACCCAAAGCTCATCAACTCAAAGGTCTAAAGCTGCTGCTGCTGGAAGAGGAAGAAACAGATGGTGCCTCTGCAGCACAGATGTACTTCTCCCCACAAGGCTCCCGAGCCCTTTCCCATGTCCTCCCGACTCCAGGGATGCTCAGTTGAATATCTGGGATTATGGTCATCACTAGTGAAGCTTGGGGAGGACAGGCTAGGCACATCACAGGAGTGGATTCAGTAGAGTCACCCCCAACAGCCAGTGGGAGGATGTCCCTCACAGTCCCCTCCAGCCCCATCACCCATAACAAAATGACAAAGCTGTGGCCACATGGCTCTGGGTGGGACAGAGCTGAGGACCACTCCACTGCCACACCAGCCCTCAGAAACATCTCAGGAGAAAGCACACCACACCCCCAGATGCCCCAGTCCCAGCTCCACACTGTGCTTGGACATTGGCTGCTCTCCATTTCAGGACTGGAACTACCACCCTGAGTTTCCGTGTAGGAAGGTGACATCAGGGAATCCTACCCCCCCCAGCTTTAGGGGACCAAAACTCAGGCCTTTGGATCTGCTGCTGTCCAGACAAACCCACCTCCATTTCTCCTTCTGGCCTGGCCAGCACTTCCTCCTCATCCAGACCCCTCTCCCCTGCCTCAACATCTGAGCCCCAGCCCCAGCAGCACCATCAGTATTCCCTGCAAAGCCCCTGCATGCAGCCAGAGAGGTTTAATCGATACAGAGGCAGGAAGGCATTTGGAACCATCCCTGACAGCTAATGACCTCCTTCGGCAAGAGATTCCCCGCTCCTTGCCTGAGAAAATGACAGGCGTGTCAGGAGAGATTAAATGAATGATTCATGGCTTGCTGGAGTTTGTTAGAGAGCAGTGGATGCACCAGCAGTGGTTCACCCACAGCCCTGCCACCACCTCCAGACAGTCCCAGTGTCACCTTTCACAGCCCCAAGCTGTACCAAGAGGAGGTGGCCTCAGCATCTCCTCCAGCCCTGCCTCAGCTGCTGCCCCACACAGGACCCTCTGCAGTGGCTCTGCTCTACTCAACCCCTCCACAAGGGGTGGCCCATAAAGGAGGCCAGTTGGAAAACAGCACTTCAGTCTTCTCACCTGACCACCAAAGCTGGCCCCTTCTGTGCTGAATCTCTCCCCCAGACAGGCAGCATCACCAGCCCAGCATCAGACATGGCACCAAAATGGGGCACAAGCCCAGAGTGAGACCTGGCTACAGGAACACACCCTGCCCTCAGCACTACAGGGTGCCAATGAGAGCCAAGCCTGGTCCTCCATCACAGCTTTTTCTTGGTGATCCCTTGTCCACGAGCTACCCCACCCAAATGCAGGGTGGAAGACCCCAAAATACAGCCCTCCCCAGGGAGGAAGGCTGCTGCTGGTCAGCTGCACACAGCAGTTGTCAGACATAACACAGCCAGCTGCAAATCCAAGAGCTCCACCACCATCGCCTGTCTACAGGCAGAGCCCCATCACCCTCAACACAACCCCCTGGACATGGCAGCTCTTGTTGTGTTTGCTCAGACAGCTTTCACCACATCCCCACCATGCACTATCCACCACCAGAGCCTCTCAGCAACATTCCTGTTAGCAGGCCCAAGAAGATGAAGCCAGAACTTGGCTAGGAATCCAAATCTGTTCACCTTGCCCTATCCTACTCCCACCCAAGGATATCCTCAACAGAACCACAAGGAGCTGGCCAGACCCACAGCAGTGAGCAGAGCCCATTCCCTGGCAGCAGGAGGGAGCACATGCTGGGGAGGGTGGTGGCAGTGCTGGAGCAGAATTTAGCTGTGACGAGCCACGTGGCAGCATAAGTGAAATTGGCATTTTCAATTTGTACTCTGACATGTCTCATTTGGGGCCCTGGCATCTCGGGAAGGCATCCAGCCTGCAGCTGTCCAAAACATTTATTTGCATCTCTCTGCCCCGGCTGCTTTTGGAAATTAGTTCTTCTGGGAGGTGGGTTGGAAGAAGAAGAATAGGGGGAGAGGGAGGGAGAACATTAACTCCTCATGCACCAGTCCTGAGACAGCAAGAGGCCAACTGCAAGAGAGACTGTCTCCCTCTGGGAAAGGGCACAGTACTGAGGATGCTGACTTTGCTGTGGCAGGGAGCTGGAGCAGACAGCGGGGAGCAGCAGGAGCACAGGACTGAGTGAAGGGAAGTGGCAGATCAGGAGTCATTGCCTCAGCTGGTGTTCAAAGTGTGGGATCACTAAGGGAACATGGATATCAATGAAAAATGTGTCCTCTGCATCTGCATGTCTGTCAGCAGCCTCTAACCTGCCCCGCAGAGACAGCAGTGGGTCTGTGGCTTGGATGCTGTTCCTGGTCCCTGTGGAACACTGGAGCTGGAGTCAGGACTTGGCTGTGCACAGGCAGGAGCTGCAGCTGCAGGGGCTCCAGGCTGGGCCTCCTGGGACTTGGAGATCCATCAGGTCTAATTTCCAAAATGTCTCATATTTTGAAAGGTGTTTCCACAAGGCCTCCTCACAACAGCCCTTGCCATACTGTAAGCACAAAAGTGGCCTCTCCACCCACAGCCAGGGAGGCAGCAGCATCCAAGTAAAGGAGCAGCCACCTTCCAGCCCTGAAGGCCCCACAGCTGGTGGGGATCAGGCAGGGGCTGCTTACCAATCTGTCCATCCTATGGGAACCACAAAAGTGCTCACAGACAGCCAACAGGTTCCATCACACTGGTTCCTCCCTGTTCAGAGCTAACATGGTGTTAAACACCCATTAAACATTTAACTGTTATTAACCTCCCAGTTAATCAATCCCAGTGGCTGGCAGCAGACTGGGATAAGCAGCAGGAGAGTAAGCCCGGATGGGTGTGAGTGGGGGGATGCACCTACCCAGGCAGCCCTGCTGTCAGGCCATCTTCCACTCTACAAAGGTGCCCAGGACCCCCAGATGTGCCAAAGGATGATTTGGCTTGGAAACTGCTATGAGGACAAGCTATGGGAAAGGGATGTTTGCTCTGGGAGCAAAATGCGACAGGCACAGCCTGAGAGCAAACCAACAGTGCCCAAAAGTGATGTGTTCTGGTGCAGCACAGCCCACAGAAGGGGATGGGAGAAAAGATGCCAGCAACTGAGATGAGAACTGCCTGGCTCCTTACCTACCCCAGCCAGTCTCCCTGTCCCTCCCTGAAGAGCTTACAAGGCAAATGTGGAAGAGAGGACAGAGGATGTTTCAGCCACACCCACCTGGATACTGGTCTTCCCAGCAAGGTCTCCTTCTGCAGAGATGAAGTTCAGGCAAGAGAACTCCTCACTAAGCCTTTCTCAAGGCTCTTTACCCAAAACTTATCTCAGGCATCTTCCCAAATAACAACCACCAACCTCACGTTCTTTTCACATCTCTGATTCTCACATCCACCCTGCCCCCATGCAGGGAATGACACCAACCCTGCACACAACAAGGGCTGTGGCTGTCACCTGCTGTGGAGGTCCCGCTTTTGATTCTAGGAAACCCACTGCTCACACACCCACCAGCTAGCAGCAACAGGCACTGAGAGCTACCCAGCTTCCCTTGGAATGAGAGATTCAGCACTCTGAGAAGGTGCCTCCAGGGAGCCACACAGGAGACGCAGCTGCAGCTAGCAAGAAAAACCTTAAATCTGTGGGCAGATTGCACTGAGATGCACTTTGGGATGCTCCTGCAAATGCCATGCCAACTGGACGAGGCACCAGCCCTTCCCATGCCAGAGGAGGCAGGGCAGCCCCACAGCCATCACACCCTTTCCACAGGGCATCCATGCCACTGCAGCCACAGCCTGCCCAACCCATCCCTGGGGAAGGCAGCAGAGGGGCTGCTCCTCTGCAGGCAAACCCACACATCCAAATTTCCTGTGCAGCCCCCCTCACTCCCACATGCACCATCCCCCTGGGCTGCATTTCTGGAGGAGAGCTCGGGCTGCAGCTGTGTCCTATTTTTCTGTAGTTGATGACCTCAACTCCTTCCCCGCGCTACAGGGACGGCAGTAATGTACATCGCGTCTCGCCAGGGCTCAACTGCAATTCATCATTATTTTATCTGCTGGAATTTAATTGGATCCTATCAAACTCTCCTGATACTCCCTTTTCACTTTAAACACTGCTGCAGGAAAGATAAATGTAGGCACCGCTAGGATGGAGAGCGCGGCTTTGTTGGCGAACGGAGCTGGGGCTGTGGGCTCCAATCCTGCTTCCCTCTCCATGGCTGGTTAATTAGAGATACATATAGTGGAGGTGTGCAGTGCTCAGAACAGGGCATGTGTGTATGATTTATGTTCCTCTATAAATATACCCTGGGCCGAGTAAAACACCGTCATCCGCACAACAGCACAACTTGACAGTAACGCTCAGCCTCTGGTTCTGCGTCTCCTTTTTCTCTTTTCTCATGGATCTCCTCCTTTCCTCCCCAATCACACACAGGCTTCTTCACCTGGATTCCTCTTGCCTCAAATCCAGCATGGTATGAGAACCTGAGACCATGAGAATATGCCGAGCAACACCCAGGTTCTACAGCAACAAAAAAATACTCAGAAAACATAAATCTGAGAGGTCTTACTTCACTCCTCAGCATCCAGACTGGGGTACCACACATAAGCCCACCCTGCCAGCCCAGCTTGCTCTGTACCCACACCACTTTGTCCCAGCAATAATGCTCACTCCAGGGTGAATATCCCAACCTGAGCTGAGCCAAAGGGCAGGAACCTCCACAGCCACAGCAGAAACAGTGGGCAAGGTGGGTTCTCCATGCCAGGGGCACTGGTGAGAAAGGAACCAAAAGGGAGCCAGGGAGGTGGCACAGCTGCTCCTCACCACGTGGGGCTTTGGTTAAAAAGAAAGGGAAATAACTGAGGCATGATGCTTAATTTAAAGTGCTGAGACAACAAGCTCATGAAAAGGAGATCAGGGGTTCTTCCTATTTATACATTTAAAGGGAAATAGCAGCTCTGGGGCTATTTCAGCCTTTAGAGGAACATTTTAGAGAGAAAAAGCCAAAGCCTTGACAGTGAGAAACACCTGTAGCCGTTTTGCAAAGGCCAAGGCTAAATCAGATCAAGTCCAATGTTACAGGCATTAGTGCAGATTTGGGACTGTGGCACTTTTCAACTGCAAAACTGTTCCATGTCTGCAGCAATCAGGAGGATGAACTCTGTTGAGGGATGTCAGATGGGAAAGAACAGGCAGAGGCAAGGATATTTGGAGAATGAATTTCAGTGGCATCAACTTTATGCATTAAGACAGGTGACTGTTTCTCCATCCTCTGCTGCAAAAAGAGACTGGAAAAGTCTGCCTCCAGAAGATTAAAAGCAATCAATTTGCAAAAATTAGTTTATTGGCAAAGATCTTCATTTTCTTAGTTAGGCTTGTCTTTCCTTTTTGCATCTTTACAATATATGTGGAAAACCATTAGGGTTGCTTTCCTCTTGAAGAGCAGAAAGAGACCAAAGTGAGGAGGCAGAAAATGTTTTTTCAGCTTGGTTTATGGCCTGGGATGCTGGGGAATACCAGAGCTGGTCTCCCTTGAGTTTGCCAAAGATCTATTGGGTGTTTCAAACGATGTTTATAGTCAACACTCAGATCTTAATGAATGGACTGCTGAATATTTAACCAAGATGTCCTTTCTTCAGAGTGCTAACAAGTCATTGGAGTTTGACAAGCACTAAAACAAAAGACAAAGAGTTTTAAGGGGCTTGACTTATTATGCCTTTCATTCACCAGTGATTCAGGAATGCATCCCTTATTCCACAGAGTATTTAACCTCTTGTTTAGATCCCACTGAACTCCTGGAAACACTGTGTGCTTAAATGCCTTTTGGCATCCATCCTTCACTTGTTGGCTGGGAAGATGTCATCCTTTTCCTATTTCTCTGCTTGCCAGTGCTCTCCACACCAAAATCCTAACCCAAAGGATGAAGTGCAATGGAAGAAGCCGTTGGGCCATGGCTGGGAGAGCCTGAAGCACTATCAAACAGCCAGATGGACTGCAAAAAGGCATGAAGGAGACAAACACCACACAAGTGTGAATCTGAATCCCCCACACCATAATGCAGCCTGGCTCACTGCCCTCAAACATTAAAGCAGGCGAGCAGACCCTGAAAGCAAAGCAGCTTCTTTCAAGTCAAAACTCTGTTTTTCTCTGTGTGAAGCCACCCTGCACTCAAAAGCCACATCTCCTGCCCCAGAGTGCAGCCCATGGAGCTGCTGCTACCTGTTCTCCACACACCTCACAACACCACACACATGCCCTTCTGACAATTTGTGCTGTTTTCACAGCATCCCTGACAATTTCCAGGTCAAACCTCCACCACTGTCAGCCCAGGAAAAGGTGCTGGTTACAGCTGTCCTATCCCTCTGGAGAAGAGCTGCAGAGGCCATGCAATCCTGGCAGCCACAGCATCCCTTGGGAAACACAGGGAATGCATTGTGCTTCAGACTCCCCCCCCTGCTTGACAAGTTGAAACATAGTGGGGAGAAATGAGTCCACATCGTTCAGAGCCTCTCTGCAAGCTCTGTTATGTAAAGGCTCCCCTCTGGCTCAGGCACCTCTCCCCAACAGCCCCAGGAGCCATCAGGCTGCTGCTGTCAGCACTGTGCAGCCACAGCACCTCCCCACAGGGAGATCCTGCAGCACACGTGTCCCACACTGCTTTGGAATAAACTCAGCCAAACCCCACACTACAGAGCTGGGCAGGAGACAGCTCCAGGCAGGGGAGAGCTGTCAGAGGGCTGGGCTGGCTGCACAGCATCCCCCAGGGCTGCTGCTCCTGTCCAAAGGCTCTGCAGGCCCTGGGATTGCTGGAGGAGGGAGGGAGCCAGTGCTCATCTTCAGTGGTTTCTAAATGTCACTTGTGCCACCAAAGAGAGCAGGGATCAGCACTGGTGTTAGGCTGCAAATGAGCTTTCACAGTAGGAGAGATGAAAAACAAATTTTAAAAGGATTAAACGGGCGAGCAAAGGGAGGGGCTGGCTGCATCTGGATGAGGGCAGGTCGGTGTAGAGCACAGCAGGCAACTGAGGAGCTGAGCAATGGCAGCTCCCAGTGGGGCTATTAGCACCCAGAGTGGCTTTGTGCATGGGCTAGTGCTCAGCAAGAGGCACACATACAGCTCACCCAGGGCTCCTAAACCCCCTCCCACTTAGGGGATAAGGTGCCTGGAGAGGGCAGAGATGCCTGCAGGAGAGAGCTGAAGTGACAGGGGGCAAGGACACCAAGGCAGGGAGCGATGCAGGGAGCATGGGATGGAGGGCAGGCAGGCAGGGGAAGGAGGCAGCTGCTGGTCAGATCAGGGATGGAGTCAGGGATGGACAGAGGCTGCAGGGGAGGAGGGGAAGCGCTTGCAGGGCTGGCAGGCACAGCTGCATGTGGAGGGCTCCACGTGTGCAATGGGACACAGAGGTGTTACCTCTGTCCTGCCTGTAAAATGGGACAGCTTGGTCGAGGGGGCTCCAGCACATCTGGGCCCAGCTGGCTCCAGTCCAGGCAACTTTCTTCAGCTTTGCAAACCCAATTTCCTTGGAAGTGCTCCCTAAATCCTGGTGGCTTCAGCACTGATCCTATCTGGAACAACCCCAAGCAGCCTCCCAATGCACCTGGGGGTAGTGGCAGGGAGCTCCCCTCACACCCCACAACCAACACAAGCCCTGTCCCTGCCATGAGAGAGCACAACTGCCCATGCAACGAGCTGGGCTGGGCCTGGGGCAGCAGGAAGGAGCAGCCCACAGACAGGGCCCCCAGCAGGGAGAGCTGCTGCCCCACTCACCGAGGTGTTCTGGCACTGGATGCTGGTGCTGTTGAAGCGCAGGGCGGTGACGCGCGTGGTGCTGCCCGGGATGTGGAAGATGCACTCGTAGTTGCGCTGCCCCGACTGCGGCTGCGGCAGGTTCTTGGCCGTCAGCGTGATGGGCTTCACCACGCCCACGGGGATGTAGATCTGGGTGGAAGGCAGGATCTGAGGGCAGTCCTGCAAGGGGAACAAGAAGCAGATGATGAGATGGGAACATGGTAAAGCCTCCCCTAGCACCCCTGTGGCCCTCTCCTGGCTGGCAGGGTTGGCAATGCACTGCAAAAACACCACCCTGAGCACATACTTGAGAAAATCCTCGTGTGCAGCAAACCCAAACCAGCACCCTGTACCTGCTCTGCCCAAAGCCCTGAAGACAGGACGAAGAGCACAAAGGAACCTGGTGGCAGGGCAGTAGAGTTCTACTACTGCCCTGGTTGATTTAGGTGGGAGGTGGGGAGAGGATCCATCTCTGGAATCTGTAACCTGCCGCTGCAACAGCAACACGTGTTTGGGCCAAGTGGAAACAACATGGACTTCAATGCCAACATTGCAGCCAGTAGGTTTTTCTGGACTGGACTGTGCACTGTCAAACTACCTGCTCAGCCCTCCTGCTTCCCTTACAGCCTCCATCCCCCTTCTTTCATTAGCAGACCAAAAAGCCTTTTCCCTCTTTGACACAGCAATGTGCTCTGCAGTGTGGCAGAGAACCTGCTCTGCAGCAAATTTTGCTGCTGCTGCTTCCATTTGCACCAGCTCAAAGCAGTGTCACCCCACCCAGCCCGGCTGCAGGCTGCCCAGCACACAGTGACTCCAGCCAGGGGATGCTGCTGAGTCTGAGCTGGAGATGAAAGCACCTCCCTGCCAGCCCCTGGGGAAGGAGACATTGGGAGGGCAAAGCACTCCACTTTTAATAGCCACGGGCTCCCAGCTGCTCCAGGGGAGCTGGTGACTCTTGTGTGCAAAGCACAGGGGAGCAGGAGGGAGCAAAAATAAATGAGCTCAGGCAGCAAAACAGCTCTGCAGCCCTGGCGGGTAACACTTCTGCAACAACAGCCTGATGTGATCCCACACCGACTTTGCTGAGCCGGGCACAGGTCTCACACCTAGAGCAGCTACTCCTGGGAGCGCTGGCTTGAAATAACATCAAGAGAGAATAACGTGTGAGCTGCTTTAGAAACAGAAATGCAGTGGACACAGCCACCCCACTGCTCTCACAAAGCTTCCCATGGCCACAGCGTGGCTGCAGGGGCAGCTCTGGCCCCAAGGCCACCAGCAGCCATGTGTGACCAAGGCTGCCCAGCTGCCTCCTGCCATCCTGCAGCAAGCCAGGCTGAGCCTTGCAAAGTGCCAGGCTTTATCTCAGCCAGTATGATTAATTAACTTTGAAACAATGCAGAGAAAAGAAAAAGAAATTGTTTGATTTAGTGAATCTTGACAGAAAAACCCAACCACTTTTACTCTTTGGATTTTCTGTTCTTCACAAGTCTTTACTCCTCAAAAGCACAGTTTTCAAGGGGAGAAACTATTTATCTCCAAAACACACTAAACAAAATAAAAGTTGAGAGGAACAGTAGTGTTAGCCCCAAAGCAGAGATGGCAACAGGGCTGGGGCAGTCTGGGGACACTGGGCACTGCTCTGCCACCTCCCTGCTCTGTATCACAGCTGCCACTCTGCAAAGTGGGGCTTCAGTTCCCCCCCACTTCCAGAATCAGCTCAACTCACAGTGGGGACACACCTCATGCCTGTTGCCATTTCCATGGAGTGTCCCCATCACTGCATGTTGGTTTTCCCCCACCAGCTCCCAGCTTGGAAGTGCTGTCAAGGAAGCAGCCCCTGCCTGCTTGATCTCCTCCACACTGCAGGGGGACCCCATGGGTGGCCCAAGCCTTCCTCACAGGGTACACTCACACTTGGCAAATATTAACTCCTGGCTCACTCTCCAACACTCCAATCTCCTTTTTCAGTAATTATTGCTGCAGCCCAGCTGGGGTGGTGGGTGAGTCCATGCCCCCAGGCTGGGCTCACCATGGCTGTGTGCAGGCATGCCCAGGGAGCACAGCAGGCACGGGTGTCCCTCTCCCCACACAGGCAGGGGGGGCTCATTCTGCTCATTCCCAGTTTGAGCCCAATCCCCCCATGATGTCACAGGCTCCACATCTGCCAGCAGAAGTGTCTCATCCAGCAAAAATGTCAGGCTGTGCCCAAACAGGAAGCACCTGGTGCTGGTGGGCGCCCAGGGTGCCCGGAGGGGTGGGGGTACAAGGACAACTCATTTCCCCTATGAGCGAATCCAACTGCTGACACAACTCAGTCTGGCACTGCCCAGGGCTTCCATCCCTTGGGAACACTCTGCACAGCCCACAGAGCTCTGTGTCCTGCCAAAAACAGCCCCTCCCAGTAGAGCCCCAGGCCCCAGGAGGAGACAGCTATGAAGGCATGGGATAAGCAGAAAGGAAAGGCCGCAGCTCACACAAACTCCCAAACATCACACATCAGATTTTCTCCATTAAAATAATTTTTCTAGCTGGCTGAGAATATGACATGGATGTCCAGGTTTGTCTGGAGAGGTTGGAGCTTTAGAATCACACTGCAAATGCTGCCATTTGAGTTTCTCTGGCAGCTCCCAGCTCCAGCTGCAAGGCTGTGCATCAGCAGAGAGAGGATGAAGGCAGTCTGGGACTGGGCCTGACCCCAGCTTTGAGGTTCCTTCACAAAGTCCTCAGCCATTCCCAGTGATGGGGAATGAAGAACAAACACAAGCTGAACCTACCTAATCTGAACCAACACACTTGTTCCCCACAGCCTTTCACCCTCCACAGCAGCTCTGCATCAGCAGGGGCTGTCTCACAAGAGCAGCCTTCTGGGATGAAAAATGAACAGCAGCCTGTGCTGCTTCATCACCTCTTCCCCAGCCCTGCATCCCCCAGCAACCCACAGAGGAGGCAATCTCCAGAGTCCAGGCTTTAAAGCTACCACAGACAGAGAACAGGGACATCCTGACTGCTGTCACCATTTCCAGGCACATTTATGTGAGTGGTGGCTCCTACCCATGCTCATTCCAGCCCTGCCACCCCCAGAAATCCAGACAAGCATTCCTGGCGTGCCATGGACAGAGTGCCATGGATCACTCTGTTTTCCTACAAAACAACCACTTTCCCACCCAGGAAATTGTGGTGAACTACCCATGGGAAGGAGCAGAGACAATTACCCTCTGTCCCTGCATTTCCTGACCAGTGCCCACCACACTCCAGCCAACACAGACAGACCAAATCCTGCTTAAAATAACCTTCCTGCAGAGAGGATGGGGCTGGATGTCTACCACTAACTTGTCTGGTGGTGCCATGGGACTGGCACTGAGCCCCCGCACCCACCACACCACCCTGCTGGGGACCAGGATGGCCAGGGATGGGGACAGGATGTCTCATCCCAGCCTGGTCACAGAGCCCACAGCTGCAGCTGCTCTGAGGGTGCCTCACCATCCCTGCTGGGAACTGCTGAGGCCACACCAATGTGCAAACAGGCTGAGCCAGGCCATCCAAACCTCAAAGCAGGCACTGGTCCATTTCCCAGTGTGGCCAAAAGGTCTGCTGGGGGACACCCTGCTCACACTGGGCAGTGACACAAGCTCCTGAGCAGCCAGCCCGTGGGAGAGCTGCACACATCCCAAGGGCACCACCACTGTGGGGAACAGCCAGAGGCTCTGGGGTTCAGCTGGCAGGGAGGAGGGCAGATCCCATGGCCTCAGTGAGGGGAATGGGCAGAATGGGCAGGGGAATGAGAGCTGCTGTGTTCCAGAGGTCTGGACACCATGTGTTGCATTTGCAGAAGCAATGCCAGGGCTGGCTGGCTGGCTGGAGTGTGACCTCAGGGATGCCTGAGATAGGCAGATTGCTCACTGGATTTCTTCACAGCACAAGCTAGGGGAAAACAGCTTTTTCCAGCTTTCTCAGGTTAGTAAATTCCCCTGGAGGCAGCAGGACCCTTCCCACTGGGGCCATGTACAGTCAGGGGGAAACCCAGATAAGTTAACTGGAGCCCCCTTCCAGAACAGGGACAGAGTTTCCTTCCCAGAACTCTCCCTTCAGGATCCAAATGAGCATTTACTGTAGAGCCAGCAGTGGCTTGCCAGACCTCCATACCAAGCCAAGCAGGCACCACAGGCTGGGGACAGCAGGATGTCCTGCACACACCCTGCCAATGGCAGCTCTCCCCAGTGGGTGGCACGGATGCTGCACAGGATGAGCCCCCACAAAAGAACATGTTCCTTAGCAAAGCAGTTGAGATGAAGAAGGCATGAGCTGCAGCAAAACAGTTTGTTTTACAGATTTCAACCTTCCCCTCTCCAAAAACAAGTTGTTCTGCAATGACAGTTCGAGCTTGCTCCCTTCACAAACATCAAAGGAAAATGCTTTAGCATCTCTGCCTTTGTTTTTCCTTTCATTCAGCCTAAAGTGCTCCGGGCTTCAGCCGACTTCCCAAGCTGCCTGTCCCCACCAGCAAGCACATACTTCATCAGCATTTCCCTTTCCTCCCTCCCTCCTCCTCAGGTAGTCCCAGCACCCCAGGAGAGGCACTGGGGATGGTTTCTGAAGGAGTCTGCCTTCTTCTAACCCCTTCCCCAGAGGGCAGGGGACCCTGACAGATCCAGAACAGCTGAGGGGAGCAGTTTCACACTCTTACCTCAGAGAGCTTGACACGGCCCTCCAGGAAGGAGCAGTCAGCAGCGTTGTGGGTGCAGATGTGGCGGTACTTGCACCAGTGGCAGGGGAAGGAGCCGTTCACGCAGGACAGGCAGCTGCAGAGGAACAGAGGTGGGCAGTGTTAGGGCAGCATCAAGGCAGAGTGCACAGGGACATTTCTTGGGATGCTTCAGCAGGACAGCATCCCCAGGTGATCCTGTACCTCGGGGTGGAAAGGATCCCTGATCCATGGGGCACGGGCCAGGCACTGGGAGGGAGATGCCTGCACAACCTGAGCCCCCAGGCTTTGCCCATGGCAGGGTGGGGGGATATGGTCCTTCAGGCACTGCAGGATTTGTGTCCCAGCTGAAGAGGCCACGTTCCCTCTTCCTCTTGGAAGGCTGACCCTGACCACCCCACTCCAGCAGGGGCTGAGCTCCAGACTTTGGGAGCTTTATTTGGGTTCACTGAAAGGCGATTTTAGCAAGAGGCAGCAGAACAAGGGCTCTGCACCACGGGGGAACAGGGGAGAAAGGGCCAGATTAATGCATGCTCATTGAGAGGAAAATTATAACTGGCGAAAGGTTGGGTCAGATTAACATTTCAGGACTGTAGGGCCTTTCAGGCACTCACAATAGGTTGTGTGTGACCCCCTCCCTCAGCCCCCTCAGCCCCAGCCCTCCCCAGCCGCGCCTGCGTTGTGCCTGTGGCTTCCACTCTTCCTCAGCCCCAGACACTTCCATCTCCCCCCCCAGCCTCCTCTCAGGGCTCTTTGTGCACAGGGATTACTCCTGCTCCCCTCTCCCCATCTTTTCTGGAGGTGTGTTCAGGACCCAAGGCATGCCAGGAGCCCCCATGCTCTGCTTTCCATTCCTCTTAGCAATGAAACCAGTCCCAGGGACCTGATGGCTCTCCCCAAAGCAAGAGGGGACACACAGAGTCCCACAGCCATTCACAGGAGTGGCACCTTGACAACCTGGCTAGCTTCCCTTGCTAACCCCCTCCCAGCACCCCTGTTTGCATCCCACAGCTGGAGGGAGGCTTTTGGGGGTTTTTCCCCAGTGAGGAGGGAAGGGGCAGAGCCCTCCCTGCCATGCTGTTTTTGGGGGCAGAGCAGACAGGTCTCACTTTTAGTACAGGAGCCTTCACAGGGTGGGTCTGCACCAGGCATGCCTGTGCAGCCCAAGCTGTTCTCCTGAGGAGGAGATGGGAGAGCTGCTGAGGGCTGAGGCATAGGCTAAAAGGCAGTAAAAATAATCAGCCTGGCTTTTAAAAAAAAGAAAGAAAAAAAAAAAAAAAGGAAAGAAAAAAGCAGCAGCACTAGTTTTCACCCTAGAAGGCTCATACCTGCTCCTCACTGATCCGAGCATCAAAAGGATCAGGCCCAAAGCAATTATATTTAAACAAAGACAGGCTCTTTCCCTGAACACAGCTCTGGCAGGAGGCAGGCAGCCCTGCCCAACCCAATCCTCCTCCTAATCACAGCTACCTCTCTGCCTCAACCCCTGGGAAACGACAGGAAAACACAGCATCACCCTGTGAGGCAGCAGAAAGACAATCTTCCTGGAGAAGATATCCTTGGTGGCAGAGCCTGGCATGCCAAATCCCTCACCCTCCAGCAGAATTGTCACTCTGGAGGTGTGGGGACCCGAGGGGGCCACAGGGCGAGGGCAGCCCAGGGTGCAAAGACACACCCAAGGCTTTGCAGGAGCAGGTCCCCCTGCCTGCCCTGGGGTTTCACACACCATTACATATACAGCAAGAGCTTCCCAAATCCATGCACACACACTAAGGAAATATTTAATTAAGCTGCTTGCAAAGGGGGCTGGAAGTCATTTCCATGTTTCGCTCACATTTTCACTTCCAAATGAACAGCCCTTTTAGCTTTACCCACAAATATGCTAATTGAGATGCTCCTTATGCAAATGTATGCAATTTTATTTCAGCTGCAGAGATTCAACTTAAAAGCAGAGCCCCAGCCTCCTATCTCTGACTGCTTTGATGGAGGGAGGTGCGGAGGGTGGGGGAAATAGGGAACACAAACAAAGGCAAAGGACAGTCCTGACCTCCTGCTGAGGGCTCAGGCAGGACCAGTGGACAGATAAATCCAGGATATGGAGGGGCAAGACAGGGAACATACAGATTAATCCTCATGGGAGTAGCTCAGCCCCAGAGAGGCCACATAAGAGAGAAGCACAAGCAGCCACAAGCCAACTATCAAGCTGCAGCACAACCTCCCATGAATCCCCCCCACCATCCTCCAAAGAAGAGATTTTCCAGTCACCAGGTCCTTCAGGGTCTGCAAAAAGACTCCCCAGTCTTTCTACCACCTCACAAGGCATCTCAAAGCAGCTGGGTGAGTTCCTGATGCAGCCCTGCCCCGGGCACCCCAGCCCCAACAGCTGCAGCTCCACTTGCAGCTCTTCAGGGTCAAAGCCAAATCTTGGCTATTCCAAGACCCTCCTCACCTGAGGCTCTCCTTTGCCATTTAAATATTGCAGGTCCCAGCTGGTCTCCCCTTGTCAAAGGATCTCAGGTTATCCTCCACATACACACTGAGGTGCATGGTTCCCCCTTCCTAATTTGGCCCTCCCAGTTGCTTCTGACTTAACTGAGCCATTCCTAAAGCCCCATCCTCAGGGATGGCTTCCACACTCTCCCTTCTGCCATAAGGACATCAAATGCCACTGTGAGAGCACTCCCCACACACACCTTGCTCTGCAGCACTTCTGCTGCATTTAGAGCCAGTCCAGGTCAAAGTGGTGAGTAAGTCAGCACTGGGTGCCAGTAACATGGTGAAACCCTGCTCACAGCCTGCCTGGCTCCTGCTGGCCTCAGCACGGCTGTCTGACCACCACAGCACCCTGCAGGGCTGCCCAAAGGCCAGGAGAGGAGCTGAGGCAGGGGTCCCTGGCTGTGGGTCAGGCTGGGCAGCAGGGCTGGGGCTGTGTCCCAGGTGTCCCTGTGCCATGCTGTGCTCCTGGCACGGGCACAGGCTCTCGGCAGCACGGTGCCATCTGCGCCGTCTCTCTCCTTCCCACGGTCAGGCACTCTTCCCTCATCACTCCTTGCCTAAGAGGCTTTCATCACTCCTGGTAATTAGAGGGAGGCTCTCCTTCATGTGTTGAAGTGTTCCGCCTCCCCAGAGCGTGCCAGCAGAGCGAGGAGCCCAGTGAGGCACCGAGGGTGGGGGTGCAGCACCGATATGGACCCGCAGCTTGTTCCCCATCTGCCTCCTCCCCAGCCCTGCCAGGGGCCAGGGAGATGAAGCCCAGGCGAGGCAGGAAAAGGGGGCCAGACCCACTGACCCACTGGCAGTGCCCTCCTTGCCTCCTGGTGACCTCATGAGAGAGGCATGGCACCAGCCTCAGAGCAGCATTTCAGGGTCTGCAAAGTGCCCCATCCCAAAACAAGTCCAGGCTCACCTGCTGGCCTGAAACCTCCCCCAGGCAGGGCAGGCATCCATGCAGGCAGCAAAGCAGCTCTGCTCAATTTTGAGCGCCCCAGGGTCAAAGCCAGAGCCTCTCCACAGCCCCCACACTTCCCCACATCTCACCCCACAGCTGGGCCAAAAACTCCCCTCCACTTCCATAAATGATCCCAAACTTGGTAATGCCATGCTAGGGAAAGGGCTGCAGAGAAGCAGAGGGCAGAAGGACACCAAAGACCAGGGTGGGTACAGAGCCAAAAGCATCACTGCAGGATGAGCCCAGAGCCAGGGGTAGCTTCAGGAACTGACTCCTCCCTGAGTGTGCAGGCACCTTCAGTGACCACAGAGAGGTTCCAGCTGTCTCCACACATGACCCAAAGCGAAGCTGTAGCTGATGGGAAGTGTGGAGAGCCAGCAGTGCTGGATCCACACTCCTCACTCACTCTCCTTCCTGCACTGCCAGCCCCAGGCATGCCACGATGCCACGTGCCCAAAGGAGCCCAGAGCTCTTCATCACACTGAACAGCAGGGGCAGAAAACAAAAGCAGCATCCAGAGGAGTGAGATAAGCCTGAGCAGCAAACAGGAGCAGGACAGGAGGTGTCCTGCAGGCACACACACACACACACACACCAAGGCTATTTCCATGGCACAGCACGTCCCTGAAGGAAGGAAGGACATGGAGTGAAGGGCAGGGAGGAGGAACAGGGGGAAGTTGAATGGCACCAAGAGCAGAGCAGGGGAGGTCCATTAAGAAGGGAAATGATAAACACAGTGTTGATGAAAACAGCATCTGCACAGGCACAGCACAGCCGCCTGCGAGCCCCCTGACTGTTCCTCAGATCTCTTGGCAGGAGGATGCATCCTTAGTGAATACTCAGCTCCAGCACAGCCTGCATCTGGAGCAGCAGCTGTCAGGGCTGAGGGCTGAACTGCAGTGCTTTGGGCTTTAGATCCATCTCTCTATCCTAGGGAGAAGGGGAAATCCTGAAGAGCAGTGGAAGCAGGCCCTCAGTGTCCCCTCAGCCCTACACAGACCCACAGGCAGCTTCCTCCCTGGTGCTCAGGAAAGGCAAGGGGGGGAGTCAGCTCTGGCCTCCCTCCATCCCTGCCCATCTCAATCCATTTCTACCCTTTCTTTCACACCAACCCAATTCTTTTCCATCCCTGCCAGCTTTTGCCAAGGTTCTTAGCACAGGGTGGTCCAGGGCATCCACCATCACACTGGAGGATGCAGAATCATGGCCTGGGTTTTTAAGAGAATTTTCTTGAAAGACACTCAGCTGCCTCTCCTTACAGAAGCCTAAGACCAGGCTGTACCAGCCCTCCTCATTCACAACATACATGATGTAAACCAGGGTATCCTGAGCTGTCTCTGGGGCCATCCTACAGGATTTTCCACCTGCTCCAGCTCAGGAACACACAGGGATCTGTTACCACCACACCACTCAGCCACAAAAACTCAGATACACTCACTCAACTGCTTGCAGCCATCTGTCCATGCCTTTGAAAAGAAAGCATCTGTAAGCATCTGGGAACAAGCAGCAATGGGCCAACAGAGAAGCAGCCACTCCATGTGCGGGCAGAAAGAAAGGCTGCAGAGAGGAGCCCAGAGAGGAGCCCAGGGATGCCCTGGACACCAGAACAGCCCAGCCCTGCCTTACCAGCACAACCCTGCTGCTCCCAGCCCTTGGGACATGCATTAAAATCCCATTTACTTAATGGAGGCTTACAGGGAAAGCCTGACCTGTGGGATAGAGACACAGCAGAGTCACATCTCTCCAGCCTGGAGGAGTTAGAGCCATTTGGCATGTCTGCCCTTGCCCTAGCATCAGAGAAATTCAGCACCCTGAGCTGATGGGACACGGGTGTCACAGCTGTCACTACACTGAGGCACAACCACAAGGCTGGTAGCATCATGGCCACCTCCTGGACTGGAGACAAGTTTCCAATATGCTTGGATTCCCTCTTGGAATCAGACTTGCTGATATGATTTTCCCCTTTTCCCTGTGCCACACCTGGATTTTTGCTTCCACATTGCAGTGGCAGGACATGCTGGTGATGAGCTGAGCACGTTGGTGCTTGAAAAACCAGCAGCTCTGCAAAACCTGCCCACAGAATTGAAGGAAGCACCAAAGGCTCTCATCTTCTTCCCCATTCCACTCCATTTGCCAGCTCCCTTCCCACAGCCACACACTCCAAAAAGCCAAACCACAACAGGATTTATGAAACAGAGTTTCCAGAGGAGAAATCCAGCAAGGAAACATGGAAACAGCGGGAAGAAATAAATACATCTTGCTATTCCCTGGAATTGCTCACTAGCTCTCTGTGAGGATTCCCTACTCCCCCACCTCGCCAGCAAGCTCTGCCAGAGGCAGGCAGGGAGCCTGGTGTTACATCTTTATCTTAAAAGGGGACTCATTTCCCCACAAATGCTTTGAAGAAGGCGTTTAACTCTGACAAAGACGGCCTCAACATCTGCCTGTGCACGCGCTGGACTCGGTGATTCATTGCAGGATCAAAGGTGCTGAGCGCCTTCAAATGCTGCACTTGATCAGTGTCCCATGGGAAACCCCCACAGGAACCCACCCAGCCCTGCCACGGGGGTTTCCACCTCATCCTCCAGTGCAGGAACCAGAGCCTGTCCCCAGGAGCTGCAGACAAGCCTGTGGGCAGCCCTGCTCTCTTCTCCCTCAGCCACCCACATCCTCCTTTGCAAGGGCCCCATTTCCCTGCATCAAGCCCTTGGTTTCCACTCCCCTGTTAAATGCCACAGCTCAGGCAGAAGCATCCCCTGCCCAATGCCCAAGCCTTTAGGAGCAGGATGCCCAAAAGACACCACTGCCAGAGCTCCTCAGGAGTCCTGAGTACATAAAGCTGGGACTTCCAGAAGCTTCCCAGGTAACTCCTGAAAAGGAATGAAGCCCCAGAGAGGATGCAAATTCCAGATCAGGGCTCCCAGGGACCCTGCACAAAGTATCCCAGGAGCCACTGATGCTGGTCTGTGATGGGAACAGTTCCATCACACAGGCATAAAGCCCTGCATTAACAGATGGGACAGCTTTGGAGCTCTACCTGGAAGGCACCCCCTCTGCTCAGAACATCACAGCCAAACACCCAGGCAGCACAGCCCCCTCTGTACTCTCCTGTAGAAGTGATCAGATCCATCTTCCCTTCTGCAACCCCTCCCTTGACCAGGCCAGCTCCAGCAGCCCTTGAAAATGCATGGGAAGAAGACCTGCCAAGGTGGTGGGAAACAAGAGAGCCAGGATGCTCACACAGCAGCAGGACCAGCCCCACAGCCCACGTTTTGCTGATGCCTTTCCAGATGTCTGCTGAAAATAAGAAGGGTCAGACTCTCCCTGGTGAACATGGTGGAGCTGCATTGGCTTCCCTTGGAGCTACCCCAGCTGACATCAGCAAAGAGCTGCCTCACTAGCCTCCCATCTCTCCACAACTACCTCAAAAATCTCACTCAAACACTTTGTCCTCATCTGAGAAATGATTTGACATGCAGAACTCTGCCTTCCAACCTAAGCAAAGCCATCCAAATATAAAAAGAAAACAACACACAGTGATCAGACATCTCCACAGGAAAAACATTAGCCTCGTGGAAAAGCACATTGTTCCTAATACAGAATTTATCAGGCTGACATATAGATTTTCCTGCACAAAATATGAAACCTCTTTCTGAAAGGCTATTAACTCCAGAGAGATCCATTAAAGAAGTCTGTCTGCAAATGGTATTTAAAAGTATTGCATCATCCCAGGAGGTATTGTCATGCTCTTTGGCTACAATTCGACGGCAGGTCACATAGTTAAAACTATCTCCAAGCCCTAAAACTCTTGATGTCAAAAAAATAATAATGTTCAGCAGCTTAGAACATGGACTTTTCTATCAGCTTCAACTGGAGCCATAAATATTAATGCATCCATAATTAGCCTTTTTAAATAATGCATCCAAAATTAAACATCAACGCAGTAATAAATCAGTCAGGCTCTTTGTTGTAGGTTTGTTTCAGGGGGGGTAGGGGTTTTTTCCCCTCCTGTGTCAGGCACATAAAATAAAATGCCAATTCCCTCATCACCTCTCCCCACCGGACCACTGATTGGACCAAATCTGATGCCATTTGTACTTAAAAGTCATCTTTCTTTCATTTACAAAAATAAAAGTCATATCTGCTTTTTGATTTGCAAAATACTGACATGCAGCCAGCCCGAGCCAAAGCTGAGCTAATGTTACTGAAACCACAGGATGTGAAGGGAGACAAAGCTCATCTCAGAGTCAAGGTGAGGGAGAAAGTCAAGTTTGCAAAGTCTCTCCTCCCAGGAGGAGCCCTGTTCCCTGTGCAGAGAGCAGGAGGGAAGCAATCCCTGTGATGCAGAAACTTTGCAGGGCTCTCCTCTGACACATCCCTCCTGGAGCTCACTGTGGGTGGGTTCCCAGCCAGGGCACCTGCAGCTCACCTGCTCTTCCCTGATCAAAGGGGAAACTCTGAACAGGTTTTGGAGGTGTGAACTCCAGCAGAGCCCACAAGCCAGGCCCAACACTTTGCAAAATGACATCCAAGAGATCACTTGGCATTTGCTACAATTACTGATCAGCCAGAGCTCCACCATCCATGGCAGGATTCTGGCAGAGAAATGAAATCTCTTGCATTCTTGAGCTCCTAATTCTTTGCCCAAACACATCCCAGCATGAGCTCTGACGGTCCTACAGCACAGCACAGCCCAGCCATCCCCCCCTGCTCAAGAACACTGTCTGCAGCTCCTCAGCAGGAGCTGTGGTTTGAGACTTTAGACACCTTGCTTAGACAGCACATCAATAATCCACACCTCCTCTATTTTATCAAACGCATATCTCAAGCTGTCTAAAAACCCTTACAGGAGTAGATTTCACAGCAGCCTGACGAGAAAGCAAATTCACAATTACTTCCAGTTAGGAAATTCTTGGGTAAACGCCCCAGGACATGTGGCATGTTCCATCCCATGTTGCTGTAACTTTCCAGCTCCCTCTCCAGCAAGCCTGGGAAGCAGGTACCGTGGCAGGAAAGTACAGGCTTCTCCTCTTGCATTGCCAAGTCACTCCTATTAACTGTTTCCAGGAATAACAAGACACTTGGCGTTTTCAGTCACATGGATTGATTTCTACAGTCTGCAGTGCAGCAAACTCGTTTTTTTCTTCCAAAGTTTTGCCAAACCAAAGCCCTGTTTTTACATGAGGTTCAATCCTGACGCTACATATTCCCACACACCCAAACCAACTGTGGGTGCTCTGGTCACTATCCCAGTCTACACAGGCAAAAGGAGGAGGTTTCTCACTGTAAACAACACTGTACTCAACTGCCCTTTCCTCTTGCAACATCAGCACCCACAAAGCTGAGAACTCTCTCTCCCAGTCTCACACCATCCCACCAATCTGTCCCTGGAGCCCTCTCACAAAGTCCAGGCCACTTACGATTGGTGGACGCTGCAGTTGTAGAAAACAAAATCCACAGAGGCAAATTTCTTCCCCGTCTCCTTGGATTTCAGGTAGAGCTTCACCACTCGCTTGTCCCCTGCAAGAGACCCAGGCAAAAAAAGACATCAGAAAGGACACAGTGCATGGCCCAGCATTCAGTGCAAGGCTTGTGATGGACTGGAGGGAGCTGGGCATCACCACTGAGTCCAGCTAATTAACAAAATCCTCCAAGTGTGGCAATAAAAGTGTTTATCCACTCCCATTCAGACATGTAAGGGGCCAGCAGAGCCCAAGTACAGCTCTGAGCCCCTACAGCTAAACACAACCTGCTGGCAGGGAGACTGGGGCCTTAGGTTATACTGGGTGTGCTGAAGGAGTGTTTAATAGTTTTGGGGTCAGGAGAATGCCTTAGACCCCATGGTCACATCTACCCAGGAATGGTTCACAGATGGAAATAGGGCCAGGGTGACCAGGAGTGCTCAGCAAGTAAAATCACAAAGTGGTTTGTGTTGGAAGGGACCTTAAGGATTATCTAGTTCCAAGCCCACTGCCATAGGCTGCATCCAAGCAGCTGTGCCCATGGCTTGGAGGAGACCAAAGAACCAGCCTCCCATGAGCAGCAATTCCTTCTCCTCCTATATCCTGAAAACCCAAGTGGGGTTCAGAGTCCGAGCCTGGGATCACTGTCACAGGAGGACTGTCCTCCTCTGCCTGTGGGGTAACACATGGGACATTTGTCTCAGGCTTTCCTCCACTCTGGGGCACAAGCTCACCGCGGCCCCTGGTGATGGGGATGACATCCTTGGCAGAGGGAGAGCTGCAGTAGATCTTCCCATCCTCAATGCGGCTCTCGGACTCGGTGAAGTCTTCAAAGGAGCAGTTCACTCCTGCTGACAGGTCTGGGACATTCCAGGCCTGCAGGACCAGCTAGGGAGGAGAGGCAAGAGCATCAACACAGAGAACTGGGAAAATAGGCTCCTCTGTGTCTGTTATGTGTAAGTCTAGCCAACAGAAAAGACCAGGGGGTGCAATCCCTCCTCTGCCACCCACACATGGTGAGGAGACCTCTCTGGGCTTTTGCAAGGGAGCCCCATCCATGCCCCTCCCTGCTCAAGGAAGGAGCACAGGTTTAAATGGGTTAAGAGCTGGAATGACTCACAGCCTCTGTCCTCTGCCCTTGACACACCACAAGCCACTATGCCTCAGCTCTCTACAGAGAACAAGAACAGCACTGGGACTGAAGTATGTTGCACAGAAAGGCAGAAAGCCACCCATTCCAGCAGAGGCGAGGAGGGGAAGAATCCACCTCTTCCTTCACAAAGTCATCCCCAGGGTCAGCAGTTCTCACTTTACAAAACGCTTGCCTTATTTCTAATTTGAATTTTTCACAGCTTCCAGCCATTAGTTCTTGTTATGCTTTTCCTTGATAGATTAAAAAGCCCTTTAGTCCCTGATATTTGCTCCTTGTAAAGGCACTTACACTCTGTAATCAAGTCACCTCTTAATCTTCTTTTTGATAAGCTAAGCAGATTGAGCTCTGGAAGTCTCTCACTGCAAGGCATTTTCTCCAGCCTCCAACTCATTTACATGATGTTTACGGGAGTTTTTCAGTCCCCCCCTTTGAAAGCTGCACTCCAGTCCAAGCAGAGCATCCCCATGTCATCCACCCCAGACCTCTGTGCAGCATCCTGCCATCAGTATGGAGATAATTGATAATTACCCCAGGAGTGAGAACGCTGCCCAGCTCCTGGCTCCATCCCAGGAGCATCAAGAGTCCACAGCAAGGGCTCAGCCCCAGCACCACTTTCCAGGACACCAGGTGAACACCTCCATCCATGGTTAACTTTAGACTGGGCAATACCAAACCCCAATTTCTCTGCTAAACAGCCCCACTCAAACCCAACTGCTTTGAAGGAACTTCACCCACACCAACCCCCCGTCCTAGCACCCCAGCAGGTCCCATCTGCAGCCATATCACATCTCTCTCCACATTACCAAAGAACATTTACCCCTGCACAAGTCCTTTCCAAACTGTTTCCATCCAGTGACAGTTCCCCTATGATGAGAACTTTTTGAGATCTGTCACGGAGCCAGTTCTTAATCCACTTAACACGTGCTTTATCAATATTGTATAATGCTAATTTTTAATAAGAACGTTGTGTTGTACCAAGTCAAAACCCTTGTAGGAGCCTAAAGACATCACATCCCCACAGTCCCTCTTCTAATTCAAGTCATAAATTCACCAAAGAGCAAAATGAGTGTTGTCAGACACAAACCCACGTTGACTGGCATAAATTATATTCCCATCCTTAAATCACTATCAGGTGTATTCTGAACCTGTTCTTTTTCTTTTCTTCTTCTAATTCTGAAGTAAAACAAAAGAGTCTCTGGCTATTTGGTCCTTTATGCATCTGAGAAAAAAAATACCACCTTTTCTGTTTCTGGGGCTTTTCTCAACATTCAGTTATTTATTACAAAGTCATATTATTACATACATCCCCAGGCCACAGAACTCCTTGGCCAACTTCTTTAGGATTCCTGAGTGCCAGATATCTAGACCTTACAGTTTATTACTAGTATATGCTGTTTCTTTTTCTCTTCATGGTGCTAATGGCCTGAAAAATACTTCAGGGAAGTGCCTCATCCTTTCTGCCTGCACAGAGAGAGAGCAGCAAGTTGAGCATCAAAGTCTCATCCCAAAATATCTACTGCAGGCTGGAGTCAGAGACAGTCTATTGAACTGGAGTTAGATCGCTGGCCTATGAACGGCATTTCTGATGGTCATGCTTTATTACAGAGAAAAATATTTATTGCTCAGTTATGTCATTTCTGAATAATCATCACCTGGTTTACTATCTCCATCAATATGGAGCCAACGGCCCGCCCTCATCGGTGCCTTGCACTTTGCTCTGCTTTGTCTCAGACCTCTCTTCCCCTTTTTCCCTATTCACCATACAGTCATCAGTTATTTTTAATTGCCTCCAGAGGGTCAGGAGGTGGCTGGGAGGAGGCTGAGGGAGCAGAGGTGCCTTACCGGGACCTCGGACATGGTGACGGAGATGTTCCTGGGCTGCACGGTGAGCTGCACGCACTGCTGCAGCTCCGAGGCGAAGCGCTGCGGCTCGTCCGCCCGCTCGCACCGGTCCTTGCGGGAGCAGCTGCGGGGAGGAAAGCACCGTGGTGAGGAGGAGAGTCCCCTGGGCCCCTGCAGGGCCTTGGGCTGGCACCATGGCAAACAGACCCTGATATTTGGATAAAAACGAGAGCAAGCTCCCGAACTAAAGTGATTTCAGCATTTATGATAAGAAGAAAGGCCTAAAGCAGGGGGGCCCGTGGCCCGAGCAGGATGCTGCAGTGCCAGCACTGGGGCTTCTTTTCAGTCCCCGATGTCTCAGATGGAGAGGCATGGCTTCAGTGGGTCAGAAGCCCCTTTTTATCCTGTTTTTTGTTCCTTTGGATTGGTTTCTTTTTGGATCCTTCATTTGCATGAAGGTTTAAGGCTCTTGATTGGCCCATTACATTGCTGTCCAGGCTGGCTTGTTTCACTTGGGGGTGCTGCACTTTTGCTGAGGTGTGTTATGGTACGTTGAGTACCCTATTTCTTATAACTACCCTTTTAACCCATTTTACAATATAATAACCAAACTAACAGTACATGCTTAACGATCTCTCAGCTATTTTACAACAGTTTCTAACCTATTTTTAACACTTTGGCATGGAAACGATGCCCAGGTAGAGACCTCGGATGACTGAGGCCTGTACCAGAGCTCTGCTCTCCCCTGAGACTTCAGGAGTATTTTATATTCAGTTTTTTTATTGGCACAAGAATGCTAAACCCAGGAGCCCACAGGCACGACGTGAAGGCCCTGGCAGCAGCTCCACCATGCACAGCCTGGGCACCACAGGAGGGGATGACTGACCCCTTGAACCATTCCATCTCTCAGCATTTTGGGGCCAAAGTCCAGGAGGGATGCCCCCCAGCAGTGGGGATGGACACATTTTGTCAGCTGTAGGTCACTGGCAGAGCTGCAGGGACAATCCTGCTGTACTCACATGTTGTGGAGGACACACCAGCCGCAGTGGGGGTCCCGGGAGCCCAGGCACAGCTCACAGCTCTCGTACTGCTCACAGCTCTCCACCGGCACACGCGTCACCTGTGGGGAGCAGGCATGAGTGAAAGGGCTCAGGCTGCTCTGCCCACACCTTGACATGGCAGAGACAGAGCCAGCACAGGCTCACCCTGGCCTGTTAGTGGGAAAGCATCACCCACCACCCTCACCATCACCCACTCCTCTCCCAGGCCCAGGCAGCACATTTGCAGGAAACACTCCCACCCCAGAGAGACTTTTATTCCAAAAAAGTTCCTTTCATTGCTGCACCTTAGCAGTATTTGACAGGGTTCTGGGCCAACTCAGCTCCACATGGGCTCCCAGTTCCAGCCAGGCACCCCATGGCTGCTGCAGCCCTGCTCTGAAAGGGTTACCAGTCCTTTATTAATTGCTCCTCCAGATTTGATTAAAATCCCCTCATTCTCCAAGCCCTTCGAGCTCTGTTACAACTGTTCATTTAATTACTTTCCACCAGCACTCTGATAACACCAAGCGTACTAGGGAAGAGAGTGGGCTTTATTAAGGAGAGGGGAGGAGAAGAGGGAGGACAGGGAGGGGGTGCAGGAAGGGGGTTCCTGCTTGCCTGCCACAAGGAATCTGCAGCACCAAGCAGCTGCCCATGCCTGCTGTGCTTGTGCCTCAGTTTCCCCACTGCTCCCATGGGGCAGCACTCACTCATTAATTAAAATTTGCAAACTTCTCTACTGAAGGCTAAACCTACGGTGTTCTCCCTCCAAACAGCACAGCAGAGTACAGGCTCAGCATGATGTCTGCAGGGCTGGGATTCACTGGCCATCCAGTCCCCCCAGGGTGGTGAGGACACCTGTACTGTCCCCATTTGTTTGTCCCTGACATTGCTTTAGGCAGGTGGTGGCAGAGGGTACCCCCCTGGCAGACCCTGCACAGACAAATGTCAGGTCCCAGAAACTGTGGTGGTGCCTGGAGGAGATCCCCAGTCCAGGTCAGTGCAACTGCCCCCTTGGCATCCAGTTCTCCAACATCTTCCCCGCAGAGGGGAAGCTCAACTGAGCAAGCTCTGGGACAGAAACAGCCAGGGATGGAAACAGAGCCCAGGACAGCTGCATGGAGGAGCCCAAATGCAGGTTCTGCCCCACCTGGAAAGCATGTTTCCTGCAGCAGAGCAGAAACCAGAAAGAGCCACTGGGAGGAGGGGGAAAAGAACTCTGCTGTCCCCTCAGGACTGTCTAGACAAACCTACATTCCTGCTCCATCGTCCTTTCCCCTCCCAAGCCCTCGGGCTGGTGGCCAGGAGACTGTGAGGCTCCCAGCTCTGCTTGCAGTCCCACTCAGAGACACACACACACACACCCCTGGCTGGGCAAAGGAGCAGAGGTGCTGGGAGACACAGCACACCCCGGCACAGCCACCCTGTGCCACCCACCAGAGCCAGAGAGCGTCACCACCATGACAGGAATCTGCTTCACTCCCTCCAGTTCAGCCCATGGGTGGATGAACTCACACCAGCAGCCCTCCCACAGGTCATGGGGACACTAAGACAACCAAAACTTCCTATCATGTACCCATCTGGTGCCAGGATGACAGCACCAGATCCAGATTGGGTCTGTACCTCCAGTTAGCTCAGCACAAGCAGAGGCAGGGACCGTGGGATGCACACCAGCACCAGCTCTGTGTTCCCTCTGCTCTGTCATGCAAAAGCAGCTGCTCCAGAGGACAAAAGGCTGTTTGGAGCAAGGAGCTCCCGCTGACCTGCAAAACCCTTGCTCAGGAGGGGATGGCCAAAACAGGGAGGAGGTTTATGGCCAGCCACTCACAGCAAGGAAGGGTCAGGAAGCCCTTGGTCCCCAGGGACCATGGGAATTTCAAGCAGCTGCTGCTAACAATTAAAGCCTCAGGACAGTGTTTCTGCAGGGAGGAGCTGCCCCAGGGTCCCTCGGCAGCTCCAATCCCAGGAAGCAAATGCCAGCCCCCCTACCAGAAATCTGCCCAAAAGGCTTCCCAGCACTCAGGACTGCAGACTAGGGCTGCAGTGTGGGCTGCCAAGTCAGCAGAGCAGAGGATTCTGATCCCTCCCCTTACCTGTTTCTCAGTCATGGCATAGATGTGCTGGCGGTCAGGGCTCAGCACCAGGTCTCGCAGGATGGAGCTGCCCTCGTGGGCCACCACGTTCTCATACTGCAGAGCTTGGTGCTTCCTCTCGGCTGGCAAGTCCACCAGGATCTGTGGGGAGAGCAAGGGGGGATGAGCATGATCACTCACACACCTCAGTCCCCCCAGGATGGGGGATACAGAATGTGCCCCATTAGGGACACCAGCCCTCCATCCCACAGCAATGGGGTGACTCCACAGCCCCTGCAGCACAGCAAAGTATCAGCTGCTCTGCAAGCATTCCAACTCTCCAGAAAACCAAACTGCAATGCCTGCCTTGCCTTACTACATTTGTCTGGTGAATTTGCACCACATTCATGCTGATGGCGTTCATCTCCCTCCAGGGAGGGAGGACACATCCCTGGCTCTCACATTTCACACCACTACGTGCTGCTGCTCGGCCCCAAAACCCCTCCAAGCTGTAGCATGGAGCAGATGAGTCCCCAGCTTGCAGCAAAGCATCAAACCCTGCCTTGCCCCAGTGGTGCTGAGAGCAGCTGAGCTCACACAGCCCACAGCCCGAGCCCTGCCAGGCAGGGACACTGCACACAGGCTCCGCTCCTGTCCGCCCATCCATCACAGGAAACACTTGGACTCGTCACCGGGGAAGTCAAGAGGGTCTCAAGGAAGTTGGAGGTCAACAGAGGTTCAGAGAGAGCCTTTGTTCCCTGAGCAGGAACATGGTGAAGGCTTTAATCTCCTTGTGGCTCACAATTACGTTAAAGCTCTTCCTAAGCACGCCAGTTCCTGATGCCCCAGTGATCAGCTGCAGGCACACACCACACAGGGCTAAACTCAGCTCTGCCACTGGCACACCCTGAGTGGCACCTCCACCAGCCAGAAGTACTTTGTGCTCATGCCATTACTTGTGATACCCCCAGATTAGGGCATGGGACAGCCTCAAGGGGGACAGAACCAGAGAAATGCTCAGGGGATGGGATGGGATGGGATGGGATGGGATGGGATGGGATGGGATGGGATGGGATGGGATGGGATGGGATGGGATGGGATGGGATGGGATGGGATGGGATGGGATGGGATGGGATGGGAGCCACATCAGCCATACATTCTGCAAAAATCCCAGTGGTAGACAGTGAAGCACCATGCCCAGCAAGATGGAGCAAACTCTGCCTGTGATTATCTCCACACTGCTGCTGGCACACACAGAGACCTGGTCCAGCATCCCCCTCTGCAGGACTCAGGACTCCCCCATAAGAGAGGGGCGAATTGGCTGCTTGGAAGCACCCCCCCTAAACGCATCCCACAACCCTGCCCTGATTATCACACCCACTCCCACAGCCCAGCACATCCATGACCACCCCTTGTGCCCCCACCTCAGCAGCCTGGCCACCTCGCCTGCTCCTGCAGTGAATTGCTGCCAGCATTTGCACAGCTCCCAATCAGGAGGACAGGGGCTGGGAAAGCAGGATCCCGGTGTGCAGCTGATTAGCATGGAAATGTATGCGGCTCACAAACAAACCGGGGCCCGTTTAATTAGAGCGGCGCCTTTGATTCACTGCCAGCCTCCTGCATGCACCAGCCCCGGATTATTTTTAGGCAGTTTTACAAAACAAATGTATTTAATTAAGAAAGAGACCCCTGAGCAACCAGAGAGAGATGAGTCCTGCACAGCAGTGAGCAAAGGGGCTGCCCTCTCCCCAGGGATGTGACAACTGGGCTAGCAGGGCCAGGCTAACTCTTGGGAGCTCATGGCACAGCCAAAACCCCCTGTACCTCCTTCCACAGGACTGAAGAGCCTTCATCATAACCCAAAATTGTCCTGGTATTCCCCCCACCTTCTCAGCATCCTTTGCTAGACCCCTGCACAGACTCTGCTCCCCATCAGCCTCGCACTTGGTACCACTGTATGCTGGGGAACCCAGGGGTGCTAAAGCCTCTGCCTGCCTTTCTAGCAGGGGTATCTTTCTGCCCAGGTCCAGGACCATGTTTGTGCCTACTCCAAACAGATCAGAGGAGGCCCAGCCCCGGACATCCACAGCACAGGGCCATGTGGCACCCCGGCCCAGCAGTGTCCCTTGCTCTGTGGTACCCAGCATCACCCCCAGAGCACAACCCTGCCTCCCCACATCTCCTCACAAGTTCCTCCCAGTGCTCAGTTTCTCCCCTACAAAGTCCTCCCCAAGCCAGCTCTCTGGAGGAGAATAACAGAGAGCAGCATCCCTTCCACTCCCCAGCAAGGCACCATGTCCCCACCCCACCATGGCAAAGTGACAAACACACCTTTCCAATCCTTTTATGGGCTGCAGTTGTGGCACAGAATAATCGATACAGTTTCACCCTGGTTCTAAAATAGATCTATGGCTGCGTGTGGTGCTGGCAGTAATTTTTAACTAGCGGGGTAATTTCCCCATTACATTATTGCACTGTGCAGTGCTGGGAAAGAGAAAGAGATGTATTAAAAAAACAACAGACATGATGCACTTCCAGTTAATTTGAGGCTCCAGGAAGAACCTAAAAATACTCTCAGTAGTCAAACGGGCTGGAACCCAGCCTGACACACGTCAGGATGTTCTGGTGGGGCCATGCACACACAAGAACTCTTCTCTCTAGCACCTCTCCCCCTGTTAAGGATAACCTGTAGGTGTGTCTGGGAATCAGGAAAATTAAATTTGGAAGAGTTGGTAATCAAGATGTTTTCTGGTTGGCCAAAGTGCAGGGCACAGAGGGAGACTGTGAGTTAGCTCATGGTAGGAAGATGCATCTTAACACTCCTGTCCAGCATGAGGAGATCACAGAATCACAGAAAGGTTTGGGTGGAAGGAAGCTTATAGTTCATCTAGTTCTAACACCTGTTCCAACTCCCTAGTTCCATTGTACCATGTTGCTCAAAGCCCCATCCAACCTAGCTTGAACACTCCTGGGGATCCAAATCTTCCACATCCACAACTTCCATGAGCAACCTGTGTGAGCAGACAGACCCCAGACTCCCCCACTCCAAGCAGGACCCAGCTGCCCAGAGCACCCACTGCTGAGCAGACAGAGGTGGAAATCCAGCATCAGGGCCTTTCCAGCAGGGTTAGCCCAACATGAACCTACCCATCCTGGCCAGCAGGACAAGGATGGGCTCTTTGGACTACAGCATGGTAGAGCAGCACGAGGAATGCACAAGGAATGCACAAAGAGCCTCCCATCTCTTACAGACACTGGAAGGGGCTGAATTCCTCCCCCTCCCTGCACCCAAGGTAGCTGGGAGCAGGGAAAGGGGGAGAGGATGCAGTTTAATCAGAGCAGACCCCCTCAGAAACACTCTCCTTCCTGCCCACCCTGGCTGCCTTCCCACCCAGGGGAAAAGACATTTACCATAAATAAATAAATAAATAAACATATTAACCTTTCTCCTCATCCTGACGCTGATATAATTACCCAATACTAATAATTACTCACACTAATTTCTTGCTCAGGATTCCTGCCCTCACTCCTGCCTGCCTCAGGCTGGCTTCAGGCAGCAACTCAGTGGTGATGCCTCCTCCCAGGAGCTGCAGGAGCCCCAAGGGGCAGCCACAGCTCCCGGGGCTGTACTGAGGCATAGCAGCAGGAGTGAGGGTCTTGAAGGGCTTCCTCCTTTTTTAGCACATGGGGAGGGCCAGAGGCATGGAATTAAAAACTCCCTGCTTGGGTGAATCATCTCAAAGCAAGCCCAGGGGCTGCTCTGCCAGAAACCCATAGGCAAACCCTCCTCACTCAAACAATGAGCCCATCCCCATGGGACCAGCACCCAGAATAAATTCACTCTAAGAGGGGTTTAAGAGCTGCACCCCCAGAAACTGAGAATCCTGTCAAAGGAAGGATGAGGGAAAGGATTAGGAGCAATACCCCAAGCCCTAGAGACCCTGGTGTAATGAGTGACTGCACACTGCATGCCCCAGCTGGGAAAATCCTCTCCTAAGAGACCCAGAGATGATTCCTGGGGATGGCTTTGTCTTGGCTGGAGAAAGGAGCTGCCATCCCATACAAGGCTTTGGGGGAGACAAGCACATCACCTTGCTAAGAAACAGCTCCTTCCATGGGAGCATGCTTCTCCCCCAGGCAAGGTGCCCTTCAGGCTTGCCCAGGTGAGGAGGCCCTTCCCCAGTGCCACAAACACTGCTGATCAGCCAACTGCCAGGAGAAACATCTCCCAACATCCTCACAGCACCAGCAATAGGGCACAGGGCAGAGAGGAGCCAGCTTTTGGGAAGACAGGCAATGAGAGGAACGTGGGGCAGCAGCCATGACCTGGCACCTACCCAGCCCTGGCAGCAGGTCCAGAGGAGGACAGGGCTTTACAGCTCAGTCTGGGCCAGGGACACCAGGTGGAGAGGGAGGAAGCACAGCTGGAGAGGGAAGGCAGCTGCAGACATGCCAAGGCTGCTTTTGGATTTAACACATGGCAGCAGAGCTCTGTGCGGGGTCCGGGAGGTGTTTGGGTGGGCCACTGGCTCCTCACAGCACCAAAACCACATTTTTGGGGGCCTACAGAGAAGGCCCCCAAGAGACCCAATCTCACAGGGGACACCCCTAAGCCCAGCAGCAGGAACTGGGGGCTCTGCACTGCCCCACAGCCAATCTTCCTGCAGGCTCTCACCCCAGCCTTACATCTCCCCACACCTCCAGGCTCTCCAGGCTCCATCCTGGGTCCCCAGCGGTCCCCCCAGCCCCCTCCTCCGGGCAGGAGAAGTGCTCAGTCAGGCTTTGTACTCTTATCAGCGCGGGGCTGTGATTAATTCGCAGCGGCTGGCAGCAGCTACAAGAGGAGGGCGCTTCTGCCCGCCTGCCACACTTCAAAGGCAGGGACTTATCTGCCTGAAACACACTCGGCAGCCTTTTCACGGGGACCCTTTCCAGTTCCACAGGGCTCGCACGGCACTGACAGGCAAGGCAAAGAAAGGCTTATTTATGGGAGTGCATTTCAAAGCCTCCCCTCTTCCCTCTCAACACACGCTGGGGGATGCACAGAGTTCCCCAGCCCCAACCATCTCAACTGGGGACAGAGACTAAACAGGCAGGGACAAGACATGGCTGTGAGGAGAGGATGCTGGAAAGAGGACCCTGCCCTACCTGTGCCCATGTCCTGGTCCCCTCCTGGCCTGTCGTCTCACCAGTGAGCAGCTCTGTAGCACCAGGCAGAGCTGGGAGGAGGAAGATGCTTTGTCATGGGTGGAGGGCAGAGTGCAGGTCCAGGAGTGAAACCTTCCCCTCCCAAGGCCATAGGCGCTCACAGCTCAGGCACCATGGAAGCCCCAGGCTCCCCCACCCAAATCAGCAGGTGCCAATGTCCCCTCCCTGAGAGCAGGGCCATCTGAACACCCCCAGCATTCTGCTTTGATTTTGGCACCATCCACCCAAAAGGCATAGGATAGGGCAAATATAACCAGAAGAGGAGTGGGTCCTGGCAGAGCTGCCCCTGCAAGCCATGGGGCCACCTCCCAGAGGCAAGAGAGGGCCTATGCAGCCTGGCCACACCGGGCAGAGGTGACAACTGCTGCAGAATGTCACACAACACCACACTGACAAACCTGCAGCAGGAAATAGCACATCCCATGTCCAGCCAGGAGGGCTCCTGGGGAAAGGGATGGCCTTGGGGGGGTCAGCCTGCAAAGCCCCTCTTAGCACATGGCCTGGGTTCACCCCAAGGCAGTAAGAATGTGGGGACAGGGACACCAGCTGCCCCTCCACATGCCTTTCCCCAGGACAAGCAGCTGCCACACACACGCCCTTCTCCAGTTTCCAAAGGAAGGGAAAGGGTTTAAATTAAATTTCTGGATCAGCTGCTCCAAGGAGACACAATCTCTTTTTCCTTTCACCCAGAAAGGTGCAGCAAAAGGCAGGGACAGGAGCAGCTGCAGGTCCAAGGCATCATCTATCCCATGGACACAGCCCTGGGACCTGGGTGCTGCTGGAGAGGGGAACACTGGCACGCTGGGGGCCAAGAGCAGGGAGGTCAAGGCAGTGGCTCCTGCTCCCTCCCACTGTATTTCAAAGTTACCAAATTTTGGTGTCTGGGGTGGTGAGGATTTGCCTCTGGATAACCAGGAAATGGCCATTAGGAGTGCCTCAACCTCACTTTACCAGGGCTAACCCTTACAGTGCCCTAACCCTTCACCAGGGCTGACCTTACAGTGCCCTAACCCTTCACCAGGGCTGACCCTTACAGTGCCCTAACCCTTCACCAGGGCTGACCCTTACAGTGCCCTAATCCTTTACCAGGGCTGACCCTTACAGTGCCCTAACCCTTCACCAGGGCTAACCTTACAGTGCCCTAACCCTTCACCAGGGCTGGCCCTTACAGTGCCCTAACCCTTCACCAGGGCTGGCCCTACAGGTGCTCTGTGCCACGGGGCAGGAGCCAGACACCAGAGGAAGGGAACAGAGAGCCAGCAGCAGGGCCATGGGCAGGGCTGTGGGGATGCATCTCGCCGGGGCTTGTCCCAGGGCTGATGACAGGATGGGCCCCACAGAAACATCCCAGCTATGCAGGGCAGGCTGGCAGCCGACACCCCGGCTCCCCCTGCCCCCCCAGGCGGCTGCCAGCCCCTTCCCTGCCATCCCAGCAGCTGCCTGCACAGGAATGCACCAGGATCAGACACACACCTCCTGCCAGACAGGCAGGCAGCTGCTCGGATCTGGCAGAGCTGGGTTCTGTCCTCTCCACCTCCCCTGCAGCAGAAGTTTCACTGATGGCTCACACAGGGCTGGGATGCTCCTGCCTCATCACTAACCTGCCTGATTCCACTCAGTGAAACCCATTCACTTGACAAAGATGAGTACAAGCCAGGCTTTTGTCCTGGGCCCAACATCGCCCTGAGTTGGAGAATACTGGGACTTTAATGATATTGGTACAATAAAGCAAAAAACAAGGAGATACTTAATCTAAATCCATGCCCAAATGCTCAGCAACAAATCCAGCACCTCACCCGCACTGGCAGATGTGACACAGGTTCAGCAGCTGGTTTCAAAGCATGTGTTACTGCCAGTGTGTCATCCCCAGGCAGGATCCTGAGCTCAGCCATGTGGGCTGAGGACAGACACACTCACTGCACCTCTCTGGGAGGTGGGGTGGGAACTGGGGAAGCTCTGGGGTTTGCCATAGGAAAGGAAAGAGAGAAGGAGGCAGGGCAGCAACCCTGCCCAGCAGGCCCCCAAAACACTCCAACACCTTCCCCAGAACTTCTCAACCGCCTTTTCCTTTCATTTAAACTCATTTCCATCTTTCCCTCTTGTTCAGCCACCCACACAAGTGGTGCTCCACCATGCTAAGTGGGCTCAGCAGAGCCAGTTACACCAGCACCAGCCCACACAGCACAGCACAGGACTGACCAGCCCCATGCTCACCATCTGCAAACCTTCCCAAAATCTCTCCTGACTGGGTCTGCCAGCATTGCTCCATCAGCAGGATGGGAAGTGCAGCCCAACACACCATTCCAGCAATTTTGACAGAATTAAGACAATGTCAGAAAAATCCTTCCCATCTCTCTGTACCAAAACTGAACTGCTGGAAAGAGGGAGCAAGTGCCAGGATAATGCACAGGAGAAGCACCTTTGGTAGAGCCAAACCCAGGTGGGGGAGGGACTGATGGATGGTGAAGTCACAATGAAGTGGCAGGAGGAATTACACAACATATGATGGGTTAAGGCAGCTGCCCCACTTTCATCCCAAATAAAGCCCTAGGTGCCATCCCCATCCCTGCCAGCCCCAGCCCCACAGCAGCTCCAGCAATCTTGAGCCATTGATTTCTCAGCTTTGCCCTTCAAAACCCTCTTGGCTCAGAGCCCAGTGCATATTGTCTAGTCACTCAGGAGCAAAATATCTCTATTATTATTGCAATTATTTCCCAATCAGCATGGCTCAGGGCTGAGGCAGTCAGAGGGGGCCCCCAACAAGCAAATCAATGGGCAGGCACTGCCCTGGGGCTTCCAGGGACCAGGCAGGAGGCACTGGCAGCTGTTGAGTGACACAAGGGAAGGGGCATGGGGGGCCCCAGGGACCCCTCCATGTGATGCTATGACCTGGCAGGGTGGCAATCTTTGCTGACCCTCGGCCAAGCAACAGTGATGCAACTTCACCTCTGCACAGAGCTGCAGCAGCCACCAGCCCTGCATGATCTGGATGCTGGGCTCTGCCCCAAGGCTAAAGAGAACTGACAGCAATTCCAGATGTCCCTGGGGCAGCATGGCAGCTGGCAGGGCATCAGCTCCCTGGGAAGGGAGCCTCAGAGGGTCTCAGAACTGTGCCTCCAGCAACACAGTGCCTGTGCCCATTCCAGCAAAAAATATCCTGTGAAACCCCAGCACCACATCCCACCGAAGAAATGTCCCTTGCAAGGGAGAGGAGCACAGGCAGGTAAGACAATCCTGCTTTTTCTCCAGCCTTGGGAAGAAAGGAGGGAGCTCTGGAGGTAGGAAAGCCCAGTAACAGATGGGGAAGGAATTTCAGCTTTGCAAAATGGAAGGTAAGGGCAGGAAGAGCACAAAGCAAAATGCAACAGGGATCTCCTCTCTGCATGCCACTGTTCTTCTCCATGCAAAAATAAAGCCCTGGGTGACAGCAGTGAAGGGCAGAGCACATCACAGAAATACTGGATTATTTTTCCTCCTGTTCATTAATTACTGTAGGCATCCCAGGAGTCCCAGCAGGCCCCAGGCATGAAAGGCATGAATGAAGCCATGGCAATGTGTCACCCTCCCAGCTCCCACAGGACTCACACTGCACGTGACCAGCCTGGGGCGAGTTAATTCCTAAACCTCCCAGAGAAGGCCCTGGGGAGAAAGCTCTCACCTGAAGGACTCAGTACTGAGTTTTCAAGACAAAAGCCATCTCTTCCACTGCCAAGACTCCTCCAGAGATCACATGGGGACAGCCAAAACCTTTGGCTACTGGTTGCCCTTGACACACAGCCCATCACAGGGAGCAGAGCAGACCCAGAGCCACCAGCCCCAGCCTCTCCATAGCTTAGAATTTGCTATTTATTCTGTAAATCCAAATTATTTACACCTCTTAATGATGCTGCTCAGCTCAACAGGGCAGCATAAACCTTCCTTCCTGAGCTTCCCTCAGCTTCTGCCCACATATGCAACCAGACCAAGACACCCCCAACACGAATGCCAAAGGCTTGTCCCACCACCCTCACCATCCTGCCCACTTGGGACATGGAGCAATGATCAGGCAAAGTCTCTGCCTGTGGCCAGGGCCTCAAAGCCTTGCTGCCTGACAACAGGAATGAGGACCACCCCATTTCCAGGGAAAAAAGGCAGGGAGGGGGTAACAAGCCTTCACCAGGGACATGTCAGGGAGGAAGTATCAGCTCCCAGGGCTGCAGCACAGCTGGAGATCAGCTGGATCCCTCATCCCCTCTCGGCTCCAGGAAAATAGCTGTTTCCTTCCTGGTCCCTAAACAACACAGCAGCGAGAGAGGAGCTGCCTGAGGACTGGGGCTTTGGCCTTGCAAACAGAGCAGCCAGTGGCAGGAAAAGCCCACAGAGCGGGGGCTGCAGAGGGGCATACCCCAAGGGGGGATCTGTTTCAGGGTACTCCCCCTGGTCAGCTCCCCTCCCAGCAGCCCCACACACAGATCCAGCACCAGTCAAGCCCTGTTTCAGTGGGGCTGCCTGCACAGGCACAATGGCTCATGTCTGGATTTACCCATCCATCCGACTCCAGCACCTTCTGCACCCCCATCTCAGCCTCCCACTCATTCAGCTCCAACCACATAAGTGCACCAGCCACTATTTCCACGGCATGAGAGCCAAAAGCCATTTCCTGCAGCAAGGGGACTATAACAGGAACAAAATCCACTGCACATTCACCTCCACACAGGGAGAAGGACAACACCGATGGCACGGCGGGTTCAGCTTCACCCATTTAACACCAGCTTTGATCCCTTCCTACCCATCAGTCCTCTTTTTACTGCAGCTCTGGGCTGTCCTGGTGTTTTATCTCCATGGACAAATCACACCAGACTGCCCGGGAGGAGCTGATAAGCAATAAACAATCAGGGTCTAAATATCGCAGGGCACAGTGGTCTAAATATCACAGGGGACATTAAATATTAAGAGCCAGCACAGGCAGTAGGACTGGGCATGCAGAGTCTCTTACCAATGACAAAATCATGCATTACCTGATGGACTCCATGAGAATGAAACCCATGTCATCAGGAGAAGACAGAAAGTTACAGCCGCACGTTTTTTTAACCTTTTGCTGATCAACAGCGCTACTATCAACATGCCATGATCAAAACTCCAGGTCCTGCCTTTCCTCATAGAACAGTCCCTGCTCCAAACACAAACACTTTCAAGATTAGAGAAGAAATCCTCCAACATTCCATGGCCAGTGATCCTGGTGATAACAGCCAGCTTACCCTGGCTTCACACTGAGCACACCAGAGTGCCTGCAAATATTTTGCTTGAAATAGATTTAGACCCTCTCACTCACTCCAGCTTGAGCTCTTGATGCTAAATTCCCTGATCTTCCTTTTTCTTCATGTTTTAAAATTTCATTCCCGTACTCTAAACTTCTGGCCCTCCTACACCAATTCCAATTCAGAGAGCCACATCCCTGGCTACACTAGACCCTTCTATACATTTCCAAAAAGCCAAGGGAATGCCATGGCTCCCCACCATGCAGAACTCAGAGCAAAGAAAACCACTTGTCTGCAGTGAGGTCCCTGTTCAAAACCAGGATGGAAATTAGACCCTTCAGTCTGTGCATCAGAGCAGTTTCGGAGGAGAGATTGAGAAGATTTAAATATAGAGATTGCTTTCCCCAAGGATGCTGCTGAAGATATTTAAGAGCTCAGGTTTTACACAGGGTGGATTTCCTTTGGAACCACTGCAGAACTCCCTGCCCTGCTTCTGCAGGCAGCAATCCCTTCTGCAGGCTCCCAGGGAGCACAGGGTCCTGCTGGCCAACACAGAGACCATCACTGACCACAGGGTGGTGTGGCCACATTTTACCCAGGGGTGTAAAATGGGGTGCAGAGGGGCTGGAGCTCACCCTGAGCTTTCCAGGTGTGATAGTACCCAGCCACAAATCATTGTGACCTCAGCTCTTGCAGGTCCATGCAATGGGAAATGAAGAGCCTGGCTGTCTCCTTAACAAATCCCTCCTGGGAATGCAGGGCTGCTCTCTGGAAGCTCAGCTTTCGCTAAGACCAGACCAAACCACATGCCACATTCAAAACTAAGTTCTCAGAAGATCTTCAAGGAACACCTACCACCCTTTCCACCATTCCCAGCACTTACAGAGGATGCCAAGTGGAGCTGCTACCCACCAGTACTTGCCAGCACCTTGGCCATGGAGCATTCCCACACAGGAATGCAGCTGACACTTGGCAGCCTGGAGAGAGCCGGGCCAGGGTCAAGAATAGTTGGACCTTACCAGCCTGGTGCTGGAGGGAACAGAGATGGGGACAGGCAGAAGCATAAACAGCTTTATCCCAAGATGCAACCCTGGCAGACACCCATCACATGCCTGAATATCTGTAAAGGGAGGCCAAGGGGTGGGAAATGATGTTAATTAAAGTTTTAATTACTGTAACCAAACGAGTAGTATAATTACTTTATTCTCACAGAGACTTCAAACTGATTAAGGACCACGTGCACAATCTTCGGGCTGATGCGGTTTTTAATTAAATGTGCCATCGAAGATGGTGAGGGGTGGGCAGGACCATGGCTCAGCCCTTCCTGCACCTCCAGGGACCTCATGTGAGCAGGGAGCCCAGGCTGGCAGAGGCACATGGGTCAGCAGCAGCCAGTGCCAAAGGCAGCTGCTCTGGGAAAGACTGAAGCTGTGGTGTGCACACTGGTGTCTTGCAGGAATAGCTCCTCTCCTATACATCAGCCCTCAGTTTCACATTCCCCAAAACATCTACCTTTACAAACACTTCCAAAACAGCCCCACATGGGCACTGAAAATATTAATAAACTGGTGCTGCCAACTGGAGGGAATGATTAAAAAACAATTTTGCGAAGGTATCCTTTTCAAATAATAATAATACTAAAAGACAAAGCAGTAGAAATTAAATTCCCAGTCCCCTACCTCAAATAAATAGTATCAGAATTTGAAATGAGACATAATTACCCCGGCAAGGTTAAAGCCGCTAATGCACACGGAATACAGAATCACCATCCATCATAATCATATCTCATATCACAGCCATTATTTATAATTAGGAGGCACAGTTTAAAAAACACATAAAGACGCCCATGCAATGCAGTAATTCTTCTGTTATTGCTCCTGGAGGGCCAATCCTGCTCCGATTTGTGGAGTCCAGGATCAAGCAAAAGTAATTCCCTAAAAGTCATTCCCAAAAATCTCCTCTCATGGAAGGGGAACCCACTTCAGCCCTCCCGCAAGCCATGCTGGCAGCTCTAGGGCACATCCAGGCTGCACTGGGTTCCTCCCAGCCATTTCAAACCCAAGTGAGCTCACAAAGCATCCAGACATGAATTTACAATTTTTTTCCCCAAATGTCAGTGCAGGAAGAGTGGAGCTGAGCAGACAGCAGAGCCACAGCCTGGCTCAGCAAGGCAGGGACAGGCATGCCTGGTGGGCTTTGCCTGGGCTTTCTCCTCAGCTGGGTGGTTGGGGCTTTTTTACCTATTTTCAAAACCACAGAACGAGTTATAGCAAGAGCTGGGAAAGCCAAAAGCCAACCCCAGAGCTGCTGAAAGCTGCCCTCCTTTGAAGCGTGGGCTTTGCAGTCTGCCCCCGTGCCCCAGTGAAATATTAACAAGCTTCCGGTGAAGCAGGAGGAAATTACGCTTAATATATTCTGGGGAAGTCCGCAGACAGCAGTGCCTGAGCAGCAGAGCCTGGCTCTAGAGGGACCTGCCTCCAAATCCCCTCTCCTGCCAGCAAGGAGGAGCAGGCAGCCTGCAGCCCTGCAGGGACGTGCAGCAGCTCCTTCGCACACACGGGCGCTGAGCAAAGCCTGACACAGAAAAGCACAAAGCCCTGGCTCAGAAAAGCACAAACCCCATGGCCATGGTGGGGTATGCAGCTGGTTCTGAGCCCCAGGAGTCTGGGAGAAGTGGATTTACACCCTTTGATGACAAAACAGAAAGCAGCAGTGCTTGGAGATGGTGTCCTGGGGACACAAAGCCGTGATGGCAGAGGGTGACAGCAAAGGCCCAGGTATGAGACCACAGGAATGAAAGATGCACGAGCATATGTGTGTAAATCTAAGGTACAGTGTGTTTGTGGATGGAAAAGCAAGCTGGGATAAGGACAGGGAAGAGCTGAGGCACAAATCTCAGGCTCAAGCAGCCCCAAGAAGGAGCTCAACCCTCAGCAAGCCAAAGCCAGCTCACCCCACCAGTCTCATGACTCTTACTCACAGCAGAGCTGCACTTTCTCAGAAGTTTCATTAAGCTGTAAAATAATAAAAAAATAAAAAGGAAGGGGGAAAAAAAAAGACAGCTTGCAGATGCACAGACAAACACATAGCCCCCCCCACCCCCAGAACCCAGAATTTTCAAATTAAAGCTGCCATAAAGAGAGTAAAACCTCAGCAAAGTTTTCAGCCCAGGTCCCATTACAGGGGGTGCTGTGCTCCTGCAGCACAAGAGGATAACAGGCACAGGGAGTAGTTGGAAGGAGGGCACCACCAGAAAGAGGGGCTCTGTGCAGAGCAGCACTGCCCCACCACCACCATGAAATGGGGGGAATAAGCCTTTTTAGGGCTCAGACACTGTGCCCACCTGGCCATCAGCTCTCTGGGGCAGGTTATCTTCTTGCATGGTGAGTACCAGCCTATGCACCACATTGTGAGTGAGGAGTGACCTCTAAGGCTGCACACAGGAGACATAGGGCACCTCTTGGGCCTGTCCTGAGCATTTTCTAGCTCCTCCTCTATTTCAGACAGTCAGTGTAGCACCCAGCACGCCAAGGACCTGCAGGCTTACAAGAATCCATAAGTTTGGGGAAGACCACTTCGGGAATGCCAGAGAGGGGATACTCTCCACAAGACTATGCAGGAGGAATACTGCAAAGTCAAAGGGGAGTGGGTCATCCCCCTGCAGCCAGTGCTTCCCTGAGCCCTGAAATGGTCACCAGCAGATCACCAGGCTGAAATGGTTGAAGGATGTCTGACATCCTTCAGCCATTTCAGCCCCAACAGCACACACCAGAAGGACTTTTAACATCAGCAGAGGCTGAGTTTACCACAAGCAAAAGAAACAGAGAGGAGGAGGTGCTTTGCAGGCTTGGGCAGAGGATCACTATTTGCCCGTCCAAGTGCTGAAAACTAATCCCCCTTTCCCCCTTTTTATCCCATTGAAAACTTGACAGAACCTCCTAGCGCTTTGCAGTTGAAATTGGCAGGTCTTAAATTAATTGACTGCAATTTTACACAACAACATGTTTAGCTGTGAGCTGGCCCGCAGCCCGCTTGGCTCGCCACCGCTCCCCAGACACTTTTCAAGCAACCTCCAAAACTTCATAACACATCGAAGGCAAGGCGAGCAGGCTGCCAACGTGACCCTCTCCCTGCCAAAAGCCAGCCCTGCCTCTCCTCGCCCCCACCCCGACCCTGCTCAGCTCCTCCGGTGTTTTCCCCCACTCTCGTTAATGGCTCGTTAAATTATTCTTGTCATCTCCGAGGATTTTTGCTCCTCCAAATGCTGAGGAGCACGGGGCGGGCTGGGTTACAGGCCCGCTGCTTTGCCATGGAAACGGCAGCCATGGGACCGATGCACGCAACAGGAGTGAGAAAAGTCAGGGTGGTTTTTTTATTTCAATCCACCCTGACACATTCCTGTTCTCTTTCTGCTTAACACCCTGAAGGACAAAGCCCAAAGCAAAAGATGGTGATGCAGTGACAGGTTTGTGATGTCCCCATCCAGGACTGAGTACTTGGGGTAAAGCAAAAATACACAACCCCAGCGTACAGGAACAAGAAGAGCCTGCAACCCACCCAAAAAAGCACCATGCTCCCCTCAGGAGCGGGTCTGGAGGGGCACCATGCTTCATGTGCAGCCTGCCTGCAACCGAGCCCCCAGAACTGAGGGCTGGTCCTGGCTCTCCAAGCCTTTCTGCTGCTCCCACGAGACACTGCTGCTGCTGCTGCCTCGGCCAAGCAGGCAGTGATGAGTCAGCCCCAGCTCCCAGCCCCAGTGTGATCCCATCCCCAGTGCCGGGCACCTTTCCAGGGCATGGCCACAGCAGGAAAGGCGAGCTCTGACCGCGCTGCTGGGTCCAGAGCTGCAGGAGGAGAGGGGAGGATTGCTCCGGCTCTGCCTTGGGTCGAGCAGCTGATGCTCTGCGAAAGCCAAACTGGGGGTGGGTTGTTTGTGTGATTTCATTGCTTGAACAAACAGAAACATCCTGTATGTGATTAAGAGCCTTTATGAAAAACACACCAGCACTGAACCCCACAGCTGGGACCAAAGGTATGGCTGTGGCTGGAAGGCAGCACGCAGCGGGGTTTGGCTTCTCCGGGGGGAGCGGAGCTCCCTGGCAGGTTCACACAGCCACAGCACCCCAGGGATGTTTCAGAGCATGCACAGAAACAGACATCTCCACTAGGAAATCACCTCCCCCATAACATGTCAGTTTTGCCAGGCCAACTCCCCAAGCTCTAGGGAGCAAGAGGCACAGCAGGGTTACTGACAGCCCACAAGCCGCAGGCGATGGCTGCTCCGGGAGAGGCAGCCAAGGCTCTAACATCACTCTGAAGCTTTCATTCTTTCCTTTATCACCTTCTGCCCCAGGATATCAAAGTACTCCACACATTGCTCCTCCTTTTGGCTGCAGGCATCACCACCCACGGCTGGCACAGAGCAGAACTGGGAAATGTAGGCAGGAGAAGGGAACTGACCACAATCCACCACCACCTCCCTTCCCCCCTGCCCCGCCCCAAAAAAGGGAGAACTCCAGCTCCTGCCAAAAACCAGGACTTGCCTGGACTTGTGCAGCCATCACCTCCACAGCCTCTGCCCTCCACTCCAACAGAGCTGCCTCGAGGGAGCCAGCCAGGAAAACACATGCTTTTGTTTAAGGAGCACAGGCTGAGCAGGAAAAAAAAAGCACTTAAACGTTACACACTCACACACAAAAAAAAAAAAAAAAAAAGAAAAGAAAATTGAAGTTTTGTAGTTGTTTCTCTTTGGCAAGGTTCAAAATAGGGTAAGGCTTTTGTTTTGCTGGGAGGCTTAAAAAAAAAGTGTATTTTATGCAAACCATCCTTGAAACATTCTTGACATTTATTACCAGAAACTTTTCCTCCAATTAATTTCCTCTATACAGCTATCATTTTCCTGATGAAAAACAACACCAGAAACTCGCAAACTATTTAAAAAACGTTTGCTCTCTCTCGGTTTCTCCCTGGTCTCAAGCATAAACAGAATTTGGGAGGTTAGAGGGGTCAAAAACAACAATTTTGACTCAACAGTCTTGACCAGTGCAAGCTGCCACCCATGGCAGGGACACTGAGGGCAAGACTTGGAGCTCAGCAGATACTGCAAAAATACCTCTTGTCAGGAGATACTGCAAAAATACCTCTGGTCCTCAGGTATGAGGTGTCTTCTCTGGCTCAACTCAGAAATGCACAGTGGGCCAAGTCTCAGCTGAAAAATCACGTACTTGGAGATCTGGGCTGGGTTTCTAGCCAAGGCTTTTACAGCACAGTGGTGAGGGTGCTCACAAGTGTGACAGCATGTGGAAGGGGAAACCAAAGCCAAGCAGAGGTGAGTGGGATTCTTCCATCCCAGGAGGGAGGCATCAACAGCCACCCAGGCAGATAAGGTCTTGGGGAGTGAAACAGAGATTACCAGAGCTGTTTGGATGCTCTTTATCACCTTCATTTCCAAATAAAGCCCAGTCTCCTTTCAGTAACCCAGGTGAGCAGGCAGTGGGGAAGGACAACCTCAACTGCCTGAGGTCTGGAAGGATGAGGCTGCAGAAGGGAAGGGACGTCGTGCTGCTGGGCTCCATCTCTGGGATAAGTGGCCAAAGAGCAGGGGGATGTGCTCTAGGCACACCAAGAAGCACATCCAGCAGGGAACACAGGTGGTGGGTGCCAACCCAGGCTGTGCCAGCTCTGCCACAGCCTCCAGCCAGAAATGCTGATGCTGCCATACAACCGAGTTAGCACGATTTAAGGAGCACACCTGCAGACGGGCAGCAGCATCACGTGGTGTGCCATAGCCACCAAGGTGAACCACACTCTGAAGCTTGAGCAAGCACATTCACCCTTCCTCGTTCCCTGCTCCTCCATCTCCATGCCAAAGGCAGCAATTTTTTGCCCTCTTTTAAAATAAGAAGCTACTGGAGGAAAAAGCCACAGCTCACACATCCTGCATCGAAGCTGACTCATCCCCCTGGGAGAGGCCAGGAATCTCATTCCCAGGTTATGTGCTCCAGCCACAGGCTCACACTTTCCCACCAGGAGATTCAAGGAGGGAAGGAGAGGCAGGAAGGAAACCCCCAGCTGAGGCAGGGAGTGTTTATCTCACCTATTGGAAACACTTCTTTAATTTTGAGCGTTGAGCATAAAAACAAGATCCCTTGAGGCTCATAAACATACCAGAAAGAGAAGGAGACCAACACAGTAATCCTGGAGAAATAAAGGGAGAATTGAGTTTGGGAAGTTCCCATCCCTCACAGAGGGTGGGGATGAGCTGGCAGGAGCCATGCATGCAAGGTGCAGTTTTCAGGGGTTTGGGTCTTTTTAAAGGACATTACTTAGTTTTTTAAATAAACCATCACAAGCATCACCCTCCCCCAGGAAACCAGGGATGGTGGCAGTAAGCCCAACCTGACCCAGTGTTTCCATCCAGGGGGCAGAGGCTGCTCCCCTCCCTCTGCCAAGGAAGCTGCCAGTACTAGGTGCCTCCAAGGTCCCACATCCCAGCATCCTCCACCAGGGATGCTGAGCATTTCTGTGTGGCTGTCACCAAGACACCCACTTTCCTTAACTAATTACAGATGCAGTCACCCTGGCCAAGACACAAACCTATTTCTGGAAACTTTCAAAGAAAAATAAATACATATGTAGAGAGACACACATGCGTGCACACATCAAACTGCATCATATTTTCCTCCATTCCTTTTTTTCAGTTGCATTCTGCTCAACAACTACCAATTAATTTTTGACCACTGTTAACAGAAAGCAAAATGTCAGGGGAACCAGAGAACAGCCAGGCACTGACCCAGCCTCCAAGATCAGCAGGAATGCAAACTGCCCCACAGACCTCAAGCTTGCCCACAAGCCCCTCTGCTGAGTCCAAAATACATCCTCACAAGGATTTGGCTGTGTTTCAGTAAAAATTTCGTTTTAAGTCCTGCTTGGGAGGAGCACCAGCAGTGACATGAGTTTGGTGGAGCTCGGGTTTTGATTTAGGTTGCTGCTGGGAGGGCTGGGAGGATGCAAGAAGGACAAGCAGGACTGGAGGTGAGAAAAGCCCTGCTGGATACATATGGATACTGTGTCCTTCTTGGTGGGAAACATGACCTGGACTTCTCCAAAGAAGTGACATTGCTGTGTCTCCAGCTCCCTCCTCCCTGAAGAACACCACACCAAAATCTCATGTACATTTAACATTGTCCCTTCACCCGTCACTAGACCAGCTCCATCATGTCCAGCAAGGACTACAAGCTGTCCCTAAAAAGGCAAGGAAACCCCTTACCTTGGGAACTGCCTGCCCATGGAGCAGCATTACCAGCATTAAGCCTCCAGCTACAGCAGCACCAGGTTTGCTCTGTGGATGCTGGCACATAATTAAGATCTACAGGCCTCTGTCAATCAAGAGGAGAAAGAAACAGCAGGGAACTCTCTCCTGGGACACAGCAGAAGCCCACACATTGCTGGTGCCAGGATGCCCAAGGGATGTGGTGGGATGGCACAAATCCAATCCACCCCTGGAGCAAGCAGCCAGTCTCTCCACCCCCCAAACTGCCTCTTCTCACCTGCTTTTATGAACTGTAAACCCCCTAAAGCCAAGCCTGTGCTCTCCCAGAGCAGCATAATTCCTAATTCTTGTTCTAAAGGGAACAGCCTCTTAAGAGCCCGTGGGATACCCAGGGTGGCCCTGGAGGGAAGAGCCAGCACTGCATGCCTGGGAGATGGGGTGCTACAGGGTTTGAGGCTTCAATCTGGCCCACTAAGGAGGCGGGGGGGGCAAAAAAAACCTTTCCAGGGCTCCAAACACAGGGAGGAAAAGTCCAAGGAAAGCAGAGGCTGCAGAGGACAAGTCCCCTCCTGCTCCAAAACATCCTCATCAACCCTTCCCTCCAGGCCAAACCACAGAGCTTGAACCCACCAGCTCCAGCTCACACTGCAGCAGCATCATGCAGCAGCAGCATGGGAAAGCTGCACCACAAGAGCACACACAGCCTGGAGAGCAGTGGGATAATCCCCCTCTTTTACCCTGGAGCACCAACCTTTCCCAGCCTATTCCCAAGGAGGGAGTGCCCAGCAGGGTGGAGCAGCATACCCCACTACTCCCCACTACACGCAGCCACGCTAGCGCACAAATTGCTTCATTAAATGTCATCGCATTAAGCCAGTTTCATGAATTTAACATTGTCCCCGGACTATTGTTTGCCTGAAAATTAAATTATGGCAACATTTGTTGTTTCAACGAGTCTGTCTGTCAGGGAGAGGGCTGGAGGAGGAGATGCAGGCACAGGCAGGGGATTCAACTTCAGCAGTCGGGCTCCTGTGGACATGTGTCTTCAGTGAAGACAGACAACACAGCCACAGCTTCCTTCATGGGGGTGGGAGAAGGGAAGAATCAAGTTCACATGTTGCTCCAACAAAAGCCAACCGTGCCAGATGTGGAGACATGAGCCAAGCTGCCTGGAAAGGGAAACTATCTCTGTTTTGTGCAAATAAAGGCTCTGATCAGCTTCAGCAGCCACTGGCCAGCACAGAAAAGCATCACCCCATATCTCTCAAGGCACCATGGACCCTGGCTACCTCCACACAAGGAGCTCAGGTTGGCAGTCCAGGGCTTTTTGATCTTTCCAGATTACAAAGCTTTGCCGCATACAGGAACACTCTGAGAAATATCTCATTTATTCTTCCTTTTCCCTAGAGCAGCTCCTCTCTGCAGTATCAGAAACAAAGGTGACAACCTTTCACTTTGTAAAGAAAACCACCAAATGAAGCAGACTATAAATAGCACCCAAAACTGACCTGCATCCCCAGCCAAGGGGAATGAAATGAAGACAAGTGAACGAACAGCTTCAAGGTCAGAGAGACTTTTTTATTTCCCCTTCATTCAAGGACTGGTAATTTTTATCCATGCAGGAGAGCAATCCAAAATACATCATTAGGGTTGTAGCTAATAAAAACCACACCGGCTTTTTTCAGCCCGGCGTTGTTTCCTTTGCCCATACAGGGATTATGGTGGGAGGGAGCTGCTTCCCCCAGCACCTGCCCTACCAGCAGAACCCCTCCTTGCATCCCAGGGCTGAGCACAGATCTGTCCCAGCACAAAGCTACAAACGGTGCTGCCCTCAAGAGCACAAAGCATGGACAAATTAAAGCACTATCACATTATCCTCCCTTTCTCTGCCAGACTGTAGGGATGCTCCCCACTACTTCAGCCCATTCTCCGTCTGCAGAGAGCTGGCTTGTCACACAGCACTGCCTCTCTTCCCTCTCTCCAGCTGCTAAATGGCATTAAAAGAACTAAGCATCCATTAAATAAAACTTTCCCACTTGCTTCCCATGTAGACAATTGCTCTCACTGCCACAGGGAGGTTTCGTGCTGGCAGCTGGTCCACGGGTACACAAAGAGCAGGGAGGTGCCAGGATCAGCTCTGGTAGCACAGGTCACCCAGGGAAAGAGCCAGAGAGAAACAGGGATGCTGTCCCAGGGGTCTGCACCCTCACCACCACACAGCACCCACCCCAGCTCCTCTATTCCTACTTCACCCCGCAATGCCAACCCCATGGGGCACCTTTCTGCTGCCTTCCCCATCAGCACCAGCCTGCCATTAGCATCCTTTCTCCTGTTCCACTTCAGGAAAGCCTGTAATTAATTAACCAGGGCAGGGGACAAGAGACCAAACAGCAGCTCTTCCAAGCAGCCTGGGACTGACACCATCCCCACCTGGACTTGGAGACAAATGACCAGCCATGTATCAAAGTCTCAGAGATGGATTACAGGATCCAGCAGCCACTAAGGGGCAGCTGAAGTCCACATCCTGCATCCCCAAGTGCCATACCACACCTCCACCTTGCTCTCGATCTGATGGATTTTCCTCCCAGCCCAGAAGGGAAAAGCAGGGAGATCAGCTCACGGGGATGTCTGACCTTCCCCACGGTCATGTCTCTACCTGAGGCAGGGCTGGAGCACGCAGAGACCCAGACAACGCTGGAGCTGCCTGAGTTCCTGCTAAGCACACATCCTCCTCCAGCAGGCCAGGGGCTGAGGGCAAATTCCTCAGGCACCATTAAATCTGGGTTAATGGGCCTGCACAAAGGGGAAGCAGGACACCAGAACTGCCCCTTCTCACCAGGCATACCGACAGTCCCTGCCTCCCAAAGCGCTGCCTTCCAGATGAGCCAAGCCATCCTCCCTTGCTGCCTTTGGTGGGAGGTAGGGGCCATTCTCCCACCTGAAAAGGCAAAATTAGTCAGTGTTTGTGAAAGTTAGCCAGTGAATAGGCACAATGGCTCCAACAGGAGGGATCCAACAGAGCTGGGCCCTCCCAGCTCATTTCCATTTTAATGGGGTGGCTTTTCCCCCTGCCCCTCCCTTTGGGGCCACCACAGAGGTCCCCAGCAGGAGGCACAGTCCAAAGCAAGAGTCGTGCTCCCGCTCTTCCCAGCAGAATAGAGGTCACAGACAGGGGCCACAGCCCTGCCTTCAGCAGCAGAGAGGTGCAGAAGAAAATGCTCAGCAGCTTCACGCTTCAGCAACCACACCAACCAGCTAGGAAGGAAAATCCACTGCTCACTGCTGGCACTGCATGCCCCCAGCCAGCCAACACACCCCTTTTCCCAATAACAGCACCCAATGAGTGTGACCCAAACATTTATGGGGGCTCAGCATCCCCATCAATGACCCCAAAGATCCCTCATGTGCCTTGTTCTCCCAGCACTGCAAAGCCATGGCCACCAATGCCTTACACAGCCCTGCAACAACAGGGGCAGGAGCAGCGAGGCACACAGCCACAAACCCCTCAGGCTCTTGCTTTTTCCTTTCCCAGCCTTATTTCCACAATACTTCCAGGAGGGCAGCCCCTGCCAGGCACAGGATGGTCTGCAAGGACCAGCTGTGAAGGTGATGCTGCCATGTTCGACTGGCACCTGCCAGCTCCTGAGCATACCCTGCAGGGCAGCACTGACTTTGTCCCAGGGGGCTGCCAAGCAGTGTTTTGCCCCCAAACCCCTTCGCAGAGCAATTACAGAAGCCAGGTTTACACCTGGTAGCCCTTTGGAAGACACAAGGTCTTTGGGATCCACCTCCATCCCCGAGCATCCTCTGGCTTTCACAAAGCGCTGCTGCCCAAAAGTCACCTTGCCTGACAGGGGTGAAGTGCAGCAGCCACTGTGCTGCCATGGGGGCTGATGGATGGGGGTGAGGCACAGGAGTGGGCTGATGGATGGGGGTGAGGCCCACGGCTGCCTGCGGGCGCCCGGCGCCAGGCACAGGCGAGACATGCACCGTCAGCACTTTCGGCAGCAAAGGTTGGGGCAGGGCTGGCGGCTGCTGCTGCCTCCTGGCTGGCCTGGAGCCAGAATCCCAGGCCTCACTCACCTGCTGGCTTTGCACTGAGAGCAGAGCAGATGGGGAGGAAGAAGAGAGAGAGCTGTGGCTTGTGAGTCAAAAAGCCTGGGGGCACGGAGGGTGAGGGGAGCAGGCTTTGAGGGTAGTGAGTCCCCTGACATCTTCTCTCCTTTCCCAAGGCTGTATGAGGATGCTGGAGCATCCCTAGGAGTGCCAGCAGCCTGGAAATGTTCATCCCCATCCATCCTGCACGAGGCAGGAGCAGGAACCCCAGCGGCATTCCCCTCCAGGAGTCACCCCAGGACGAAGCTGGCAGCTGCCTGGAGCCACGGCCTCGCCGCCCCGGCAGATCCCAGAGGCCAGCGGTTCACGATGAATTTCTAATTGTTTCCTCCAACAATGAGACATCCTGTTCAGAGCCGGGCGGGCACAACAAAGCCCAACGCCGGCGAGCGGGGCCCCTTCCTGCAGAGCAGCACTGGGGTGACGCCGAGCGCTCCCTGCCACGAGCAAGGGGACAACGGGAAGGCTCCGCCGCCCCCTCCCCACCACCCCATCCACTTAACACGCCTGCTCTCCAGCCTCCACCTTGATTAAAACAGCTTAACGACTCCAGCGAGAGCTCTCGAGGGGGCGGGGAGCCGCCAAGAGGTATTTGATGGATTCACTTTGGCAACCGTCGGCTACCTTGTCATGCCAATAAAATTATTGCCATTGATTGGGGAGAGGCGTGGGCGCATGCTCCGAGGAGCGCAGCTCCCTCACGGGGCCCAGCACCAGCACCCACAGGGACTGTAAGCGTGTGGGGAGGGGGCTGTGGGTCTCCAGAGCATGGGGTGGGGATGGAGCAGGACAGGGCACAGGGAAGAGGCAGGAAGAACAAAAGGCCCTTGTGCTGGGCAGCCAGCTGGGAAGAGGCAGCAGCACGGGCAGGAGAGCATTTCCAGGGGCTGCGCAGGGGTCGATGCCTGGGGGAGTCCCCAAGGGTCACCGGCTGACACTGCCAGGGCCAGGGCAGGGTTCATGCCCCAAATGTGTCCTGTGTCCCCCCACACACACCCCAAGAGCAAAGCCAGCCAAGGCACAGGCAGTAAGTAGGGTAGCCAGCAGCAGGGTCACAAGGCGGGCCAAGCCTTGCCGCGCACGCCGGGAGCCGGATTTCACGCGCGAGACACAAAGGGCCCCTTTTCAGCCAGAGCTGCTTCCCCTGAGCACCAAGCAGAGGGTGATGCCAAAGGATCTGTGGGGACAGGGATGGGCAGGATGGGCAGGGAGCCTGATGACTTCTTCTCCCAGCTCACATGGACCATGATCAGGTCATGCATCATACCCAGGACGCCAACACATGGGGGCTTTTGTGATAGAAGGGAGCCAGCAGGCAACAGGGAAATCCCAAAAAGGCCCTGGTTAGCAACTCCCTCTCCCCACAGCACCTATTTTCTGTCCAGACACACCAAGGATTGTGAACACACTGAGACATCCTTAATCCAAAGCTTTTAGAGAATTCAAGGGGGGTGTCTCCATAGGTGGCCAAATTTGCTCCCCCAAAGCACCATCATCTCCCTACCCACAAGACAGGGAGCTGCAGGGGAGCCCCTCAACCCTCTCCAGGCCACAAGAGGAGCACTATGTCCTGCTTTTAGGGATAACCCACTTAGTGTGAAGAGTTTCTTATTAGTAGTATTAGTATTATTATATCAAAAAAGTGAAATCAAAGCAGCCAGACACAGGCCCAGTTCAGCTGTGCTTTCTGTGGGAGAGAATAAACAAGCCGTGGCAAGCACAAGCCCCAGGGGGGAGCAGATTCCCAAGGGAGACACGATGTGTTCATGCCCAAGGCCAGCCAGTTCCAGGACAGAGCTACAGGGATTGCAGTGGTGACAGGGGAGAGAGATAATCCTCAAAAATGAGAGCTCAGCTGGCTGTGAGGGATGTGCAGTCCGAAGCTACCCTGGCTGGGATGCACTGGCTGCACTGTCCTGTAACCACACCTGCCTTAGGGATCTCCAGTGCCTGGATCCCCCCTGGTGCTGGGTATCTCCTGTAGGGCTGTGGCAGGAGGCACAGCTCACGGTCTCCCTGTTCTGCAGCAGCCAGGGACAGCTGTGGGCAGGGAGCCACTGGCTGCTCTGAGAGAGGAACTCAGCTCATCCCCCCAAAAATAACCAGACAGCACCCAAAACTGGGTCAACCCACAAGGGCTACACTGAGCTCAGCAGAGCCCCAAGGCAGTGCCGTGTTTGCATAACGAGGAGCAGATGGCAGTGAAGGAGGGCAGCCGGGTCTGTACTGCACCTCCCAGAATGTCCCACTGCTCCAGCTCCCAGCACAGGGCAGTCACTGGGAGGGGGTTGCACCATCCTCAGCACACCCCCTTCAGTACCACCCTTCTTCCCTCTCTCCATATAACACTTCAAGCACACCCAAAATCAAGTCTTTGGCATACCCATCTCAAGAGCTGACATAGGTGCAGTGTCAAACGTGCCTTTCCAGCACATGACTGAGCACTCCCACTGCAATCACACACACAGCTTCCTATCCACCCAAAAAATACAAAAGACAACCTGGGAAAATTATAACTGCCCAATAAAAACATTGCCAATTGAGGACAGGTGGTTTCCAGGAAAAACCCAAGCATTAGGACACAAGCTTCATTTCCCTTTCAAAAACACCCCCTGATATTCCTGCAGCAGCATACTCATAGCTCACGTCCCCATGTCACTTCCCCATCCACAGCACTCCCAGACTATAGGGTGCAAGGCCAGGTCCCTGCCAGGTCAGGAGTACAGAGGAAGTGGTTCAGTGCCAGCTGCAGCAGTGTTGGAACCCATCCCTGCATTGTTCACCTGGGCATGGCTGGAATTCCCTGAGTGCCCCAGTCCCATGACTGCTGGCACGGAGGACAGCGAGCACGCGGGACCAAGGGCTTTCCAAGCCTGGCCTCTCCACATAACTTGGGATCAGCCAAAGATAACTGCCTGCCCAGTAATGCTGCAGGACAAGCTGAGACTGAGCTGCCACGGGTTCTGCTGCTGCAACTCGCTCAGCATCCCAGGGATTGTGACCTCCATCCCCCTGGTGCCCATCCCAGCCCACAGCCCCTGTCCCACAGACAGTTTTGCAAATCTGACATTGCCTGCAAGATCCTTCCACCCCCCCCCCCGCCAAAGTCGGGGTCTCCCTGCAGCTGTGGTGGCAGCAGGTGCTGCCCAGCACCCTGCCCTCCCGACAGCAACTGTTGGTGGCAGGGCTGGGGAGAGGCTGCAGGGCAGCCACAGGCTCGTGTGGCTTTTTGGGGGGACAAAGGGAGGCTCTGTCTGCACGCAACAGTCTGGACAAATGCTGGGCATGGGAGCTGCCATCCAAGGAAAAGCCAGACACAGCAGTGACTCTGGCCTGACCTTACCCCAGCCCAGATGGCGGGATCGGTGCCCCTCAGCAGAGCAGCATCCATTACAGGGCTCCTGGGGGTGGGGAGGGAGGCCCCCAGCTGTCAGTGCAGCCCTTCCTCTCCCAGAGGAGATGCCAGGGCTTCTGCAAAGGGTGGGGGGGACAGCAGGCTGCACCAAGCCTAGGGTGGGTGTTTGCCAAGGGGACGGTGGGGAGCACCAAGAGTTTAAAAGCAGAGGGATTGCAACCACTGCTGAAGGTTGCACCCTCCCACACACATCCTCTCTGCCTGGAGGAGCCACCTTGGCTGCACTCTGCTGAACCCCTGCCAGGTATCGCATCCGCTGGCCGGGGACACGCTGGTTCCACTCAAAGACAGGTCAGCAGCCCCTCCTCAGCCTCCTCCCCTGCCTCCAGCCCTGGCAGCCAGGCAGCAGGATCAGGTAGCTGCTGAGGCAGCGCTTTGCCAGGCAGCCCCTGCCGCAGGAAGGAGGGCTGGGCTGCCCACCTCAAGGTCACTGCAGGGACAAGGAGAGCACCTCGTGCTGCAGGACTTGGAGCCTGCAAAGTGCTCCCAGGCTGCCATTAGAGAGCTCTGCAACACCAGGGGATCTGGGGGCTCCAGGCAGGATAAGCCTATAAACCTACCCAGCATTCCAGCACTGAGACAGGACTGAGAGCCACCTCTTGAGTCTCATCAGCTCCATGTCCTCATGCCCTGCAGGGCCAGAGAGCCCCACCAGCTCTTTGGGGCACCACGTTCAAAACTAGGAAAAACAAAGCTTGAGAAAGCCCTGCAGGGAGGGAGGACACTCAAACCACACCTGGGCATCAAGTTCTAGCTGCAGTCATGGCTGCAGCATGCAGCCCACACACCAACCAGGCACCCACACTAGTTGACCCCTTCCAAATGGCTCTGAAGGTGCAAAGACCAGGGGAAAAATTTTAAAAAAAGAAAAGAAAGAAGAAAAAGAAGAAAAATACAATTTGCCATCTAAAAACCAACCACCAGCCCCTCTAGGTAACTGTGGAACTAGAGGTGTAACACAGCCCCTGTGACTTTTTGAACCCTCCTCCCACATGCTCCTCCCTTCCCATCTCCATCTAAAAGCTCCCATCTGGAACCCAGAGCAGGAGAAGCCTGCAGCAACATGACACCAGTCCCTCTGGATCCCTCATTGATCCGGAAGGGAGGACGAGCTGCCTCCATCCCGACAGCCCTGCCGCCGCTGTGCACCCTCCAAGGACTGCAGAAAGACAAGCAGAAGGTGTGGGGCTAGAGAGGCCCCCTCCATCGTGCCCCCCACCCCAACGTGTGCTGCCCATGCCCCAAAAGCGCTGCTAATAGGCAGGGGCACAGGCAGGTCTGTCAGGGGTCAGGGGAACAGGGGCAGAGTGAGTAGGACATATGGGGACTACACAAGAGCATCCTGCTCCAGATTCCTGCCAGGGAAACCACCCTGCCTCCTGCAGGGCACCCTGGCCACCACAGATCAGGAGATGTAGCAAAAATGCAGAATGCTGTGCCCAAAACAGAGTGCTGAAGCACCTTACAAGTTACAGAGAGATAGGCCAAGCCCCCCAGCCAAGCTCTGGTCCATAGCAGGGACCCTACCAAGACCTCCACATGGCCTCTCCCTGGCTGAGGATGTGTTAATGGAAGCTATGTTTACACAGGGCATGTACAGCTGTAATTACAGGCATGATGTTATGATAACAGGAAATCCGTGCCCTGTGGAGATGCAGGCAGAGAAAGGCACGCATGGAGCTATTTGCTAATTGCCACAAGCAGCCTTTTGTGCCCAGGCAGGGTGCAGGAAGTGAAGGCTCCCCCTCTCCAGGCTGGAGCCATCACACCCACCTCTGCCCACCCTGCCCAGGTCAATGACAAGGCCAGATGGACAGAGGATCCAGATGGACAGAACTTGACTCCTGGCAGCTCCAGGGCAAGCCCACCTGCCCCCAAGGCATGACAGGATGGGCTCTGAACAACCACCAGTGAGGACTCACCTTCCTTTTGTCATAACCCTTCCAAGAGGGCAGAGGCTTTGTAAATTCAGTTGGCAGAGAGAAGCAAGAGGAAATTTCCCCTCATGGGCCCTTTGCACATTACCCCAAATATATCACTTTATTATGGAGGCCCAGCCCAACCAGTACCCCACAAAGGGCAAGAGGTCACCCCTCCCAATCAGCACCACTGAGGGCTTTCCTACCTTTTTGATCTTCCCGCTCCGTGTGCCCGCAAAGACAACAGTTTGTCCTCTGTAGTCATAGGCAGCCACCGAGGTCATGCCATCCTCCTTATCCACAAACAGAGGGGTCCCCTCGATGGTGACAGTCCCTCCCAGGGGCTGGTTAAAATCCTGGCCACAGAAGTTGTCGTCGATCTGCAGCGGCTGTCGGAAGAAAGCAGAGGAGAGTTGAGCTTTTTGCCAATGCCTCAACACATTGGACCCCACAGATGGCAATCAGCCACCTCCTACCTGCACCCCCCAGCTACAGCACCTTTGGCAGCCTCCTGCTGCAGCCATCCCACCTCACCAGCCAAGGGAAGGCATGGGTTGCCATTTCCCTAACATTCCCTACAGGCTGATGTAAGGCATTGGGACAGATGCACTGCATGCAGGCCCTCTCTACATTTGAACAGGCTCTCTGTCCCCTGCATCCTACAGAGCAGCACGTACAAACACAGCAGGAGCCAGAGGAGCATCCCTGCTCCCCCCTCCATCCCCGCCAGTGCCATCTCAGACACGTGGGATGCCAGCACAAGCTCCCCAGCACACACACATTCCTCTCCTCCTCATCCCAGCACTAGCTTCTAAAAAAAATCAGCTTGGCAGCGAGGCAGGAGGGGCTGAATCCTGCACCCCAGCCTTCCCCCAAAGAAAAAACACTTCCCAGACAAGGCCATGCCAAGGCAAACAAGTCAGGGCTCCTGGAAGAGCTTCCCTTCACATAGCAAAGCCTCCAGCAAACACACTACCCACCTGCCAGCCCTGTTCCTCCTCCCGCAGGAACGTCTTTGGGAAATCCCCACATTTTTTCCATGCTGCCTTGCCCCAGACAAGGGCCTGGCTCAGCCAGCTGCCTCCTCAGTTCAGATCAAACCCACAGATATGGGAGAAGCTCTTGCAAGTTTCCCCTCTGCCTGGGGAAAGGCAGAAGCAGGGCTGCACTGGCCTCTGTCCACTCTCAGGGTTGTGAGAGCATAGACTTCCTTCAAGGACAGTGTGATGATGGGCAAGGCAAAGACAAAGGGATACCCTCTGTGAAAGATGAGATGCAGGCAGGGGAGTGGACCAGGACCAGATCCACAACATTCACCCCTACCTCGAGGATCCTCACCTGACCTGCTGAGCAGAACAACAGACCCTGGCCACAGCTGTCTGGCCTGGGGGGCACATGGGCCTCCCGGTGTTCCCACACGAGGCCACAGCCTCACGTGCTCACACAGCACCAGCAAAATCCCTGCTCTGTCCCAGGCAGCGAAGGGCTTTGCCAAATCCCCAAGGGTGGCAGCGGGCCTGGATGCAGGAGGGTAAAGAGGCAAGGCAGGCATGGCTGACAGGGAGACAGCCTGCTCCGGTCACGGGATTCTTCCGCTTCACAAGGCTCCTTATATAATTTTGAATTTAAAGGGGAGAGAGGTTTTTTGGCAAGCAGCAGGCTCCAAATGCATGCCAGTCCCCAAGGGGTTTTAAATCCATACCGCATGTGCACAGAGCATATGGGAAAATGCCGAGCTCCCAAGCTCCACGTACGCAAGGGCAGTACAGAGCTCTGTAATTCTGCCTGGGAAGTGAGGATCAGCCCAGACTGGCTCCCACCAACAGGCATCCATGTGGGGGTGAGAAAACACACCACTTTTCTGTGCCCCAGCACAATACACTTGCAGCTTCAATGGCATCAGCCTCCCACAGCCATGGCAGGGCTGCTCGCCCTCCCCACCGTGCCACCATTCCAGCTCCAGGGCCAATCCCTACTGCAGCAGGAATTCAGTGCTGTGTCAGCCTTCCAAAAGGGAAGGAGCAGTCACACTCAGCCCATCAGACACTCTGGGGATTCCCCCTCATTTACTCTAACTTCTGGTTTTGGGTGTTGAGTTAATGTACAAAGATCAACTCCTTCCCTGCCTGACTGTTGCTCATGCTTCCCTGAACTAGGGAAACTCTTACAGCCAATCATGACAGACATGGGGATCCCCAAAACAGGAACATGGGCACTGCATGTCTCTGCAACCACAAAAAAAAGAGGGAAGGGGAAATCACAAGCTCTCCACTCATCCTCTGAATGCCACCCTTGCCCTTTCCTATCCATTGGCCAACACACACTAAACATCCTCCTCTGCATTACGAGAATAGGAATTTTAAAACAGCAGATCCTAGAAAATTATCTTCCTAATCACAGAGTGAGATGCGAGCAATGCTCCAGCCGATACACAGCTCCCATCCAAATACCTGGGATTTCTCAGCTGCTTTGCTAGGGAAAAGATTCTGTCCCCCACAGCCCAAATAAACCCCAGCATCTCCCACCCAGCCATCTGCAGCAGCAGAAGGGATCAGGGCAATGCCACAAAGGTATTCAAGCCCTGGCACCCCTGGGTGCAGGTTCTGCTCTCTCTGAGCTCAATCTGCAGCTTCCCCAACCCCACGGCTGCTGAATATGCAAGAGGAGAGATGTTTATGGTGTTTACTGCTCTCTGCTTTGTCTCAACATACTCTCTGGGAAATGACAAATACAGCTGCGCTCTGGGACCGAGGAACTCCCGCCGCCGCCATGCCGACAGCACCTCGATAAATAATTACGCCGACAATTAGCTCATTAACAGCAAACTGCCTCGTTAGGGAAGCGCAGGCGGCGCAGAGGTCGGGCCAAGGGCGGCAGTGCCGGGGTTGTGGAACCCACCGACATCCCTGGCAGATGCGGGCTGCGGGGAGAGGCAAGGCAGAGGGACAGAGGGCAGGATGGACAGAGGGACAGCTGTGCCCCAGCCGGTGCTGGCAGGGACAGACACACACCACGGCACGTGGGAGACAGTGACCTTGCAGCGTTTGAGCCTGCGGATGCTGGGATCTGCAGGAGACACTGGGATCAGCAGGAGGCATCGGGATCTGCCCACTCTCGCATTTACATACATGGGTTTTTGCAGGGACCACAGCCTTCAGCCTCTTGCAAGGGGGGTTGCAGTGTTTCTTTTGGGGGTTTGGGGTTTTTATTAAATTATTTTTAGCTTTTGTTTTAATTTCCATGCTTTTCTTTGGCACCCCTCTCAGTTGCCCCTGGCTCAGACACCCCAGGGCAGCTATCTGCACAGCACAGCAGTCTTCTCTCTCCCACCACTGTTTTTTCCTCCCCAAAACAGGGTCAGGAAATTCGGATTTCCTGGGGAAAGGGACCTGAAGGAGGGGAAAGGCAGGCCCACAGCGAGCAGGAGCGGGTGTCTCCTGATATGCCTTGTCTCATTGCCTCTCTTCAAGCCCACTTACGAAAGCAATGAGGGAGCAGACAGCACGACAAGGCTCGCATCACTCAGCATTATTAATTAGCCAGTAATTCGCCAGTTAACACCATTATAGGCTCACCCTCTTCCCCCTGTGCACCTCCAGGGGCTGTGATGGAGGATGTGGAGGGATGCAAAGAGCCAGGGAGGAGGTTACAGGAGACTGGTACTGAGTGCCAGGCTGGGATGCCAGGCTTTTTGTGCATTAATCGCTGCTCAGGAATAATCCGAGTGTGGTACAGTTTGTTACCACCTGCATTTCTCTGGCTGCCCCGGAAAGGATTTGGCTTATCCTGGCCCACTTTCAGCCAGTTTGTCACCAGCCATTGTCCTGTGCCAGCAAGCTGGGCAGCAAGCCTTACTGAGGAGTCAAAACTCATTTTCTCCCTGGGGTAGCCCAGGGAAAGCTGATGCCACATCCCACTGGCTCCAGGCACTGGCTCTGCCCACGCTGCCAGCCCAGGAGTCAAGGGCTCCAGGAACTCTAAATAACTCCCTGCTGCAACATCTGCACTCCAGCTGCAGCCCAGTGCCCTTTCCCAGCCCTGCTACACCAGTCCTTGCTCCCCCGAGTTTGGGAACAGGAGCATACCTGGCCCCAGGCACAAAGACATCCCAGCCCTGCTCTGTACAGGGGAAGGAAAGAGCCAGGCTACACAACACCAAACCCCTCTGAGTGAAACCTGGGAGCAGCAAAGCCTCTGGAGAGGTTCAGGGGCAGTTTAGGCAGTGGGGCTGGCACAGGGAAATGGCCTGGGTGCTTCCACAAGGTGCCTCTGCTGCATTTGGAAGTCTATGCTCAGGTCTTGGGTCTCACACCAGTGTGAGGAGTCTCCTTACAGAGCCAGCTCCCTTCCCACTTCCACTTCTGGATCCCAGAAGGAGGGAGAGAGAAATGGGAAGCAGGAATTCAGTTCACTCACCAGCACTGGAGAGGAATCACTACCATCTCCTGAGCTATCTGCCAAGCCTGGTAGCCTCTCCTCCCAGCTCCAGCACCAGCTCTGGAGAATCAGAGCTACCCTGCAGCACTGAGGATGAGTATCCATTGGTCCTGCACAGCTTGAGGTCTGGGAGTGCAGTGCTGACAAAACCTCCTCCAGCTTGGGCCAGCCTCAGCCCCTTACTGCCATGAAGAAGCAGAGCAAGAGAGCTCCTTGCACATTTCCATATGGATGGGGTGTAAATCCCAAGCAACCACTGACTTGAGCAATTACATTTTGCCCCCTTATAAATTAAAAAACCAGCATGTCCTTTATTTTCTGGCCTGTCCTCACCACCAAGAGATGATGACACACCATGACTGCCATGACCCACCCCAGAGGTGGCTTTATTTTATTAGGGGCACCAAAATTCCTGCCAGAGAGAGGCTACATACTTCCAGTGGTCTGGTTTGGCCTGTGCTCAACACAGCAAGGATCTGAGGGCTTGACTTATCATCCACTCATGTCCTGCCCCACTCTGCCCAGCAGCTGGAGAAGGACTGGGACAGAAAACACCACCTGGTTCTCCTGGAGGAGGGTGTCACTCCCCAGCCCAACTCACACAAAAGCAGGAGCCTCCCCATCACAGCACACATCCTTCCACCCCACAAGAGCCATATCTGCAGGACCCAGAAAGTACCTTGAGATCCACTCACTCCCAGGCAGCAATCCTACAACCATCAGAGTTTAAAACCATCTCTGGAGTGCAGGGGGGCAGAGCAGCCTCCCCAAACCCGGGGATGTGGGGCACTGGAGAGGTGAGCCAGGAGCACAGAAGGCAGCACTGAGCAGCTCCACGGCAGAGCCAGCAGCTGCACGGCCCAACAGGCAGCCGTGTAACGATTTCATCATTTTCCAGCAAAATTGAATTAGTTCAAAGCCAAAATCTGATTTGTGAGCCCAGCGCTCTTGACAGCAAACCCTTTACTTTGTCAGGCAGCTGTTAGCTGTCTCCTTCAGGGTGCAGTGAGGACGGTGGGAGAGAGGGCAGGGCTGCTCCACAGGGACCCTCCCATCCACCTGCCTGCACCCAAAGCTCTGCTTGAGCACGCCTGGGGGCTTGCTGATGGGTGCTGAACACCAACAAGCCGGACCTGGGGGAGGTGGGTGATAGCAGGTGGGTCAGGACCTCCACCAGACCCTCCCAAACACACACACCAGCAGCCCAAGCCTGCCCCAGCCCCACATCTGACCCTACGCAGGGACTATCCAGCCTATGACCTCTCCATCACCTGGAGTCGTAGTCTCCAGCACCTACTACTGGTTTGTAACATTGCCCAGAAATAAATGCAGTAACAGTAACAGTTCAATGAGAAAACAAACCCAAGAGCCAAGCCGGGAGGTCTCCTGCCCACCAGGACTCAGAGGTCCCACGCTGAGCAGCTGAGACACCAGCAGGGAGCAGAGGCACCCAGGTGGGAACCAGGCAGGAAAACACCTCTCTGGGGACAGAGGGGAGGGCTCCCTCAGCTGGGAATCACTGTTCCAGGATAGCAGCACTCGCCTCCTGCACCTCTGGATGACAGTTTGCACTGGTCACTCTCAAAAGCTACCTCACTGACAGTGCCTTGTGCCCTCCCAGCACCCCATGGAGAGGATGTGGTCCCTCCATGCTGAACATCTGACCAACTTCTGCTGGAACCACGAGCCTCCCCACCTCCCTCCATCAGGTCAGTGCTCCTGTCCTGCACATCCTGCTGCTCCAACACCTCCTGCTTGGCCACTGCCAAGCCCCAGGTGACACAACACCCACAAACCCACACATGCCATCTGCAAGGGACTCCACAGCAGAGCTGCAGCAGATGGCCTGAGCATACCCCCCTCCCAGCCCCAGCTCACTGACACTGCCCATATCCACAGGGAAAACACAGCTCAGGTCAAATCACTGGGAAAGGTCCAGCTAGAGAACACCACCAGAAACAGTCTGGCTTGAGTAAAGACAGGTAGAAGCTCACCGAGTTGATGCAGCCCAACTCCTTATTCAAGAGCCAGGGCAGGGAGAGTTTCCCTTCCCCTCTGTAGCATGACTGGATACGCTCCTTGATCTTATCCTTGATCTTCTTCAATGTGAAGAGGCAGAGCACAGACTCTTTGGGAGGTTTAACCCTATTTTTCTGGCCCTGGGAGAAGATGGTGAAGAGGATATCCTCCTGCTCTGAGATGCCCAGGTACTTGGCCAAAGCCTTGCCAGGCTTGGTCAGGTAGGCATCCTGGATCAGCCGGTACTCGATGCCGTCCTGCACGCAGCCAATGGGGAATTCCACATAGGAGTAGAACTTGGGGTCATCCACACAGAGGCGGACGATCTTGGAGGTGAAAAACTGCTCCCCAGTGGAGTCGGGAGAGGTCAGCTGGGTGTCCAGCTGCAGGGTCAGGTAGTAAACAAACTGCTCGCTGCTGAAGCTGTAGATGTAGTAGATGTCAAAGGTGGGGAACTTGGAGAGTGTATCCGAGGGGATTTTGAGCTGCGAGGAGACAAACTCATCCTGGTAGACAAAGCCAAACATCTCTGCGTTCTCCTCGTTGGCCATCAGCTTGCGGCTGGACAGAGTGGGGAAGTACTCCGACTTGCCATCAATGGGCGTCCCAATGAAGAGCTTGTTCTGCCCGTTCAGCACCTCGATGATGACACCGGACATGGTGCCCGACTCGTTGACGCTGGAGAGGTAGTGCTCCTTGCGGTGGTGGGGCTCGCCCAGCTTGAAGAGGTCGTCCAGCCGCAGGAACTGGCAAATCCCCTGGGAGGCACTGCCGCAGGCAATCAGCCGGTTCCCCGAGTAGTCCACCAGCAGCAGTTTGTTCACGTTGTTGGTCGTGACCAGCCCGTGCGGGCAGGACTGGACGCTGGGCGGAGGGTAACACTTCTCATTGTCCTCCACGGGCCCCGTCACGTGGGTCCTCAGGAGCGTGAGGTTATTGGAGAGCTTGTAGATCCGATTGACAGCCCCCACGTAGACCTCCCCGGTTTTGTTATGGACCACCAAGTGTGTCAAGCTCCAGTCTGTAACCGGGAAAGTCCTAAAGGGAGATTTGGGGCTGCCTTCCGCCAGCGGTAGCCAGGTGCTCCCCAAGAGCAGCAAGGTCCAAATGTGGATGGACAAGTGGTGCTTGAGCCAAAGGAGCCACATTGCAGCAGCCTCACATCCAGCCAAGGCCATGCCCAAACCCAGCCACAAAATAAATAGAAACAAATCCAAACTAAAGGGATGGGGGAGGGAGGAAGAGCTAATGGGAAACACTCTCCTCTGCTTCCTCTGCACTCCACATTCAGGGCATCATGGGCGTGGCCAGTCCAGTCAACCCTAGAGGGAGAAAGACAAGAAAAGTGGGGTTAGGAGGCTTTCCTGAAGTCTCAAGCATGTTCCACCCCACCCAGAAGACTCTGCTGCTTCACATTTTTCTAGCAGGCAGAAGAGACCCCGACCTGCTGCCCCAGTCCCACTCCACGGCAGTGTTGGGAATGGATGCAAAATCCCAGCTAGCAGCAAGCACAGCCCAAGCCCCTACACAGAGGGGGATCTCAAAAGCACCTTTTTAAAGGAGTTGAGAGAGCCAAGAGCCCTGGCATGTTGCCCACTATCCTGCCACCTGCCTGCCAGGAGGGGCATGGGCAGGAGGGGTTGGAGGGAACACACGGGCATGGCAAGGACAAGCCCGTCCTTCTGGCATTTCTATGCACTAGAAAACACAGGTCCAGACATGGGACAGTTAGTTTGAGAGGCTCCAGAGGGACAAGGGGGCACACACAGTGGGGCTGGAATGCTCTGCCTGCTGCTGTGCCACAGCTGGGGCTCACCAACAGGGAGCAGCAAAGCAGTGGGGAGCCAGCCAAATACCCCACAGCAGGGTGACCTTTGCATCCCAGCAGCAGGGAGGAGATGGCCACAGAAAACCAGTGCACACGCTGCTCTCTGCGTCAGTTCAGCAGCCCCTCCATGATACCCCATCGCTGTCTTCTCCATCCACCCTCCCCATACAGGCACAAGCACCCCTAGACTAACCTGGGGTTGTGTAAACCCCTGTGGCCAGCACACAGCCCATCCCACCATCACAATCCATCCCAATCCATCCTCCCCAGGTGGGACCAAGGCCCATGGCTGGGGCGCCAGCTCCGTTTCCCAGCCAATGCAGATAAGCCACTCCAGAAGGGAGTGGAGGAGAAGGAGAGCCTCTCCCTCTCTCCTTATCACCCATCTCTGACTCAGCCCAGGATAACCTCCAAGAGGATCCCCAGCAGGGAGTGGCACAGGTAGGAAACATGGCCCGCGGTGACTGGCAGCTCTGCCAGATCCCAGCCCTGGCAGGGCAGGGTGTCAGAGGGCAGCCAGCTGCCATATCAGCAGGGCTGAACGCTGCCCCACCCTCAGCATCCTGCCCTTGGCAGGGCTGTGGGACCCACCAGCTAGGCCACATGCAAACCTTGGTGGGCTGCACCATCACTGAGCCATACAGCTACCCCAACATTCCATACAGCATCCCTCACTTCTGCTGCTCCCCTCCCAAGCCACAGAGCCAGAGAAACTTTTTTTCCCCTTCTCCAACTCCCAACATACACAAGATTCCTCTCTCCCTTTTTCAGGGCAAGCCCAGCAGCCCTGGCCACCCCTGCAGCCCCAGATATGTTGGGCAAAGCTTCTGCACCACTTCCAAACCCTCTCTGCACATGTGCCTCTGCCCACAATGCTCCTCACCCTGCTGTCTTTGACTTCCCAATGCATCCACCTCCAAGGCAACAGTCTCAAGGGACACTGGGACAATGGCATATGAGCAGCACTGAGACCAAATCCAGATGCCACAAAGCTCCATAGGTGTGGAGGCAACAAAAGCACCACCCTAGAAATCATCCCCATGGTCCTAATCACCCATTCCTACCACCTTTTCCAACACTGGGAGTCTCCCAACAAAGAATAGGTGGCGACAACACTGTCAGGGCAAGGGCACTCCCAGAAGACACTCACACTACTCAGAATCTTCATTTTTCTGAGCTTATTGGTAAGAAAATAAAGAAAAGCACCCCAGATCAGAGCTTATTAGCCCCAAACCACATTGATGTGGGACCAAGTGGCACTGTGAGCATAAACCCACTGGTTAGCCCAGAAAGCCACAGCCCAGCAGCTGTAGGCATTGGGGTTTCCTGAATGAAACCAGAGAGTGGTTTCCCACCCCAAGAAACTGGCACAGCTGTCACCAAGACACTGCTCCCATGAGGCTGAGCCCTCAGGAACACCACAGTGGCTGCCTGGCAAGGAGACCAACACCAAATTCATGTGTCAGTGATGTGCCAAGGAGAGAAGGAACAGGGAAGATGGGGAAGGTGACAGGGGGAGATTGGTGCAGTGTGGGGATGCCAACCACAGCATCTCCTGCCAGGATGAGAGAGCACGACAGGGAACTTGCTTTCTTGGTGCATTTCTATGATTCACTGCTTCTATTTCAGGAAGTGGGTGAGAGAACTAGAGGTCGAGCTGCTGCCACAAACCAGGGCTAGAAAGCCCAACAGGAGATTCCCAAATTAACGTAGGGAACTGCAAATCAGAAGTTGGAACGAGAGCAAAGTGAGGCAGAGCTGGGGCAAGCTGAGAGATGACACTCTGCAGAGCTCCTCAGAGATTTCTGCTCCTAAATATACTGCAGCAGCAACATCTCGTCCTAGTGACCTGACACCAGTGGTGGTTTTGTCCAGTAAAAACCATCAGCGATTATTAACAAAAATAAAACAGCCCAAATGGTTAGTTTGTCTGCTTTCTTTGGGATTCAGTGATATGGGTTCCTGAACTTTGAACTAAAGCAGGGCTCAAGCCCACCACGGTGCAGGCGGCCCTGCACTGCTCCCTGCCCGTGGGAGCAGCAGCCAGAGGGCATTTCCCTGCTGTCACACAGCCTCCAAGAGCCATGGAGAGGTCACAGTGCAGCTAAGGCAGGCCAGCTCCTCCACTGGCACACTCTTTAAACCACAGGGCACCCAAACACCTGGGGCTGCACTCAAGTAGCACCTTGCCCTGGGGTCACCCAGTCCAGGGCCACCATATGACTGTCACCACAAACACATCCAGTGCAGTCCAAAGCATGGAAAACCCTGGGCAGATACCTGGCGCCAAGCCCTGCCCTGAAACAGGCAGCAATAAAATAATTCACCCCAGCCTGGCTGCATGCATGCCAGCTGGGAGAGCAGGACCACAAATGCAGCTGGCAGTGCTGCTGGGCAGCTGTGATGCAGCACAGAGCATCTGCAGCACTGAGCATCCCCAGGGCTCACCCCACAGAGGGGCCACACCTCAGGCCACACAGCACCACAGGCTTGTGTTTTGATTTCCATGTGCACACACAAACACCTAATATATGTATATACACACACGTGTATTTATAGAAGGAAGCCAGCCATCAGAAACAAAGCCAGCACGAGAGCCAAATCCTCCCCAGTCCTCTTCATCCCCCTTGGAAAGGACATTTGCTCACAGTTTCACCTCAAAGTGGCCACACTGAGATGGCTGCAGCCTCTGCAAAATTCAGATGGGGGTCACCCACCTCAGCAGGGCCAACACTCACAGATCCCAGCCTCTCCCTATGAGCCTTTCAGCAGCAAGCAATGGACATGCTCCAGGGATGCCAGTGCCCCCCTTCCTGGCTGCTGGAGAGGTGGCAAGGGGCAGCAGCACTCATCCCCCCAGGCTGAGAGCTCCCTGGTCCTGCAGGGATGGGAGATCACACTTTGGGAAAACAATCATCACTTCTGATAGCACAAAGCAAGAGTACTGGGATGGAAAAACTAACCTTAAAAGGCAAAGACTGGACAGAGAGTTAAGGACCACCTCTCCACTCATCCAGGCAGCAAGTCCAAGAGTCAGCACCAGCCTACAAAGCAGCAGCCCTCAGGGGAGCACCCACAGACAGGGTTTAAACATGCAGACAAGCACAGAGGTGCAGATCTGGCACTCACAGACCCACCTGCCATCCCTGCTTTTCCATCAACATGACCCCAGCAGATTCACTCCCAGCAAAACACCCCGAGAGCTTTATAGCCTTGCACTTTAGCAAGGGAAGTTGGAGACGAGAAGGTGTGGGATTGAAAACCCCCACATAACCCACCCACAAAAGGGGAAATGGCATCTAAAGGGCCTCTACCTGTAATCCCTCCAAGTCACTTGCTGCTCTCAGCAATAAGAACAGCCAAGAAGGGACCAGCTACAAGCTGCCAGTAATTAGCAAAGGGGAGAGAGGGGAGATTATCCAGGGGAGAAAAAAGCCTTTAGGCCACAGGAGAGGCAGCCTCACCCTAGAGCTCCTGTATTTTTAGGTTCATCTGCCTGGGGAAAGCCTTGCCATGAGGAAAGCCTGGTGGTGGTACAAATTCGAGCTGCACTACACATGCAATTGCTGCAACAGGGCTAAACTTTAACTCCTTCTTCCACTGCATGCAGTCATTGAAAACTATTTGGTTGAAGTCCCTCCCTAGTCAGTGAGTTAAATCATTAAAAACCTTATCCCTGGCTCAAACCACACCCTGATGAAATCAATGGCAGGCTCTGAAGCTGCCCCAACCTCCATTACTATCACCCAATCAAGAATATCTTCAGTTTCTTCCCAGGTTCCTGCCATCCCTCCCAGGCAGGGGCTGAGGATTCCATCCTGCCATCCACCCCAGCTTCCAATACTGCCCTGCAAGGATCTTCTGGGCAAAGAATTCAGCCTCTTTTGTTCTGAGAAACATGACAAGGAGAAGCAGCCATCTACTGCCCAAGGGCTCATGAAGCTTGACCCTCAGCAAAAAGGAGCATAAAAGAACAAGCAGTGAGGAAATTAAATAGCATTTCTCAAGTGCACAATTCCCCTTCTCTGGTCCTCTGAAAGAAGTCATGTCATGCCAAGAACAGCTTGAACTCCAGAACAGCTCTGGAGCCACTACGTGCGCTCACCACTGAGGGACTGCAGGCTGCTCTGCAGAGAGCCCTCCAGAAAGGGCTCACAAGCATTTCCGAGCTGGAAACCCAGGCTCCCACAACCACAGTGTCCCAAGGCAAGGAGGCACATGAGGACAGCCTCAGCAGCCCTTCCAGGAAACCAGGCATGGACAGAGACCTTACACATTTCCCAAACCCATACACCAGAAGTGAGAGTTGGTGGCTGTCCTTTGCCTTATTCCCATAACTCACCTGGGTATCACAGTCCATACAGGACCCTGCAAGGGCTGCTGAGGGGTTTTCTGTTTGCAGCTCACGTGCTGGATCTGCACTTCCCAGGAGGAAAGTGCCCCCCCACCTTCCCTTGTGCTCCCTGCAGCTGAGAGAGGAGTACACAGACCTGGACCAGTGCACAGCCCGTGGGTAATCATCCACACAGGACACAGCCTGCTGCTTCCCACCCTACTGCAGGAAGTTTGTCCATCAGCATACACAGAGCACAACACTTCCAGCCCCTCTGTGCCTCTCATCATCCACAGACCCCAACCCAAGGCACCAGGAAAGCAGCCATGGGACTGTGGCTTCCTACTCTCCGCACCCAGGTCAACTCAAGGCTTCAAACACCAGCCTGATGTGAATTTTGTCACCTCAGTCAGGACCAATTAATAACATCTTGCCCACATCTTAAGAGCAATGTAGTACAGACCAAATTCCCTGAAGGCCACCCCCCACTTTGGCTTTGGCCCACACACTCCAGACTCTGATTCTCACAACCCATCAGTCCACTGCCCCACATAAATGTCCCAAAAACCAGCCCTGCTGGCAGAGGTCACCATGGTCCAGCTGGACCTGCAGAGACCCAGAAGGTCACCCACAAGCAAGGTCTCTAAACAGCAGAGAAGCCCAACAAGAAATCCTCTGGCCATCAGCATCCTTCCCTTGTCTGATCTCATTCCCTGCGGAATAACACATCACTCCTCACTCCCCAGCCTGCTGCTCCACATCCCTCACTGGGCCAGGGCAGCCACAAACACAAGCCATGATCTTACCTTCCCCAGATCAATGCCCCTCTTCCAGCCCAGCTCTCCAAGCTGCATTTTCACCTCTCTGTCACAAGCGCTCTCCCCATATCCCAGAGGGAATCTGGAGAGATCCCTCTTTGCAATGGAGCACTGCCACAGGAGGACTCCTGGTTGCTGGATCCCCTCTACTCCAGCAAAGTGAGGTCATTCTGGGGTTGGTTTAATGCCAGCTAAGCTGAAACTCCCATGGTTCTGCCTGGCCCCTTGCTGACACCAGCACTTGTGCTGTCCTGTGGCGAGCCAAGCACGACTGCCATCACATTAGTTCTGATTAAAACAACCACAAAACTTCTCCAAATGAGTTTTCCCAAGCCATGTGTTCTTCTCCTTCCCCTACCACCCTCCCATCCTTCCCCCTCTGCTGTTTCAGTTATGCTGCCCCAAGAACCACAGCTGGAAACAGTTCAGGTCCTGGCTCTGCTTCCCCTGCGGCGTTTCCAGCTCAGCACAGCCCCGTGTTTTATTTTCCCAAGGTGAAGCTGACCCAGGAGAAGTGAGACATCCAGAGAGAGAGCAGAGCCTCACCTGGCAATGGGACAGGCAGAGACAGGAAGAGGAAAAGCCCAAAAGTCTCCCTACAGCAACACCACCACAGGGGAAACTGTTCTGAGAGTCCAAAAGCAGCTTCATTCACAGCACCACGGGCAAAGAGCATCTGATATTAACAGGGAGATGCCACAGCAGTGACTGTGCCTGTGCTCTGCTTTCCTATGGGCAGTGCCAACACAGCACACCCCACCCCAATTCCCCACAGCAAGGGGGTCTCACCCACCAGACCTGGGCAGAGCACACTTCAAAGCGTGGGTGCAGCCATGAGCTGCTAGCTGGGAGGGAGAGCAGAGCAAGGCTTCTCCTCTTCCTGTAGATCCCAGCTGCAGCCCCAAGCCAGGTTAGACACAGGCATCACCTTGCTACTGTGGCCTGATGCCATGCATGAGGAGCTGAGATTCCAACAGGCATCAGCATCATGGACCAGCTCCTTCCGTGCAGAGCCGAGAGGAGGCGGCTGCTCGCCTGTGCTGGGAGGGCTGCCCGAGCACCTCTGCCAAAAACCCACTTTCTGCTAATGAAAGTGGCTGGATGGCAGCTCCAGCAAGTGCCACCACCCCCACGGAAGGCCAGGGAGCCCTACAAGGCACAGCCAGTGGGCCAAGAGGTCCTGCTGTGCTGGGAGCTGACACGCTGCCCGGCACTGTGGCATCCCTCCCTCCCAGCCCTCTCCCGCTCTGCCAGCGCCCCAGGGGCACCTCGGCCGTGCTGATCAGGAATAACAGCGAGAGCCGGGGAGGCCGGGGCCGCTGGCAGCGTCATGGGGCTCGGCAGGCAGCGGCTCTCCTTCGGAAACGGCGCTGCTTTCCTGCCTTCCTCCTCCCCCATTTCTTCCCGATGACATCAGCCTGAAAAACAGGTTCTTGACTTCAGCAGGGCTCATCGGGCCGATTCTGGTCCCAGCAAAGAGGGGAGAGCCCCCCCCTTGACTCCAGAGAGGAAGCAGCCATCCAGGAGCCGGACACGGAGATAAGCGGCAGCGGGCAGGCAGGGACCCTGCCAGCATGCCAACACTTGTAGGAATAAAAACCATGGAGAAGCAGGATGGGGGTGGAGGGAATGCGACGCTGGGGAACAGATATAAATGTTTTACAGAGGCCGTGGCAGCTGGAAGCTGGGGCTCATGCCCCGGCTCTGACACTGCTCTGCTACAGGGCAGCCAGATCTACCCAGTGCAAAAGTCAAATCCCAGGGCAGGGCAGACTCCCATCGCACTCCAGCTCCCAGAGCCCAACAGCAAGCCCTCAGGCTGGCCAAAATGACGATGCAGGACTTAACACTACCCAGCAAAGCCTTCCGAGGGCCACAAAGCTGGACACGGACCAGCAGGGAACACGATCCTGCGAAACATCCTGCCCACCAGCCAAGCTCCAAGATTATTTTTAAACTCCTCCTAAAATATTTTTGGGTTTTCCTCTTCCCCTGTTGAAACTAACAGTCTGCACAGGAAGAGCGAAGCAACCGCCCGTACACAAAGCCCGGCCGCATGCACAAAGCAAACAAGTTAGTGCCATTACAATCACCTGCGATGTTATCGGCAGCTCTGACGGGGTCGGCATTGGCAGGAGGAAATGTGGTTTTTACATCGTGCCACTTGAAACAAGTGTGACCATCCTTCCTCCCCCCGGCAGCACCCGCTCATGCCAATACCCTGGTAAAGTGGGGGAACAGCCCGTGGATGTGGGGCTACACACACAGGAAATTTCTCCCCCTAACACAGGAATTTGCTTCTTCTCTTGCCAGGAATTTACTTCTGTGAGAGAGAGACTGAATATTTTGACAAACAGTTGTTTAACTAAACACATAAAGCAAAGGGACTCACAAGGCTCCTACAATGACACCAAGCCTTGCTTGGATGGGGAGGTGAATCTGCAAAGGATCAGGCCCCCGACATTGACACTACCCCAGAGATGCTCAGAGCATCCAAGCTTCCCAATAATTTTGGGAAACCATCCCCGCTCCCAACCCCTCACATGCCAGGCTACATCTCTGCTCCTCCAAACTCCCAAGAATACATGAAGAGTCACTCAACATTTATCAGTTCAAAACACATGTGCAATTAGCAGGATTTTTTTTTTCCTCCCTCCAGTATAATTATACATGTTTTAATGCAATTACCACCCCTGTATTTTGTACATTAAACAGTAGGCAACCCAAGGAAGAGAGACGCTTTTATTTTTCTTGGCTTTGCCTTCCTGAAAATAATACTATGTTGCAAGATAACTCCGGAAGAAGGGCTTATCTTCACCAGAAAAAGAGGGAGAGAAGAAAAAAAAAAAATACGGGAAGAGGGAAGGAGAAATCTCACAAAGAGAAAGCAGGGATTGCAGTGTCTCTCCACGCTGCCCTCACCCTCCAGTCCCTACACAAACCTGTACCTGGAAACCAGATAGCACAGACAGGACTCGGAAGCAGCCTCAGCCCTTCGCCATCACCAACAGAAAGGAAAACTGAACCAAGAGAACGACAGAAAGGAAAACTGAACCAAGAGAACGGTCCTGGTTACTCAAGCTGGGGTCATTAGCCAGATTAAAGCTCCGAGCTCCGGCCAGCAGCACGGAGAGCAAAGTGCAGCTAAACTGCCCAAATTGGATTAGCAGCGCTCCCGGGCCTCTGTGCCAATTTGGCTGGCAGATTGAGGGATGCTCAGGATGAGGAGGTGGGCAGCGAGCCCCAGGGCTGATCTGCAGGCTGCCGGTGGGGAGAGGAGGGATGAGGAAGAGATGGTCCCTGCACAGCATGTCCCCCAGAGCCACACAGCCTGACTCTGGCACCCCTGGCATGTTCTCACCTCGGGAACTTTCTCCAGCAAAATCCCTCACAATCTCAGCTCAAGGAGCAAAGAGGATATCGCACCCTGGCTTGCACCAGGCCCTGAGCTGACCCCAGCAATAAAAAATCTCCTCTGTGCTTCAGGCAGCTCACGAGGGTCTCTGGCCCCAGGCACAGACCGGCACAGCTGGGCACAGGCCAGGGGTGGATTTGGCTCTCATGACACCATAGGGACAGAGGAATCACCCAAAACAGTCCATCTTGCATCATGCAAGCAACTTCAGAGGAGAAAGGAGCAAAAGTGTTTGTGGAATGTGAGCCTGATGACCTGGATGTGGAGTTTTCTTCCAGACTCGAACATCTTGACATACCAGCAACAAAGAGGAGGCGTTCCAAGCCTTGGCTAAAGGGAAAATAAACTTTGAGATGTTTTTCATTCAGGTCTTTAAATGGTGGCTTCCACCTGGAACAAGGGCTGGAGGCAGCCACAGAGTGCTCAGGGAAGCAAGGCAAACAAGGACACCTTCCTGTGTCTGGCCACGCTCTGACAAACCTATGGGAAGGTGTGGGCTTGGATACACCACATGGCAAGTGCAGAACAGAAGAGCCAGGACTGCCCATGCCTGGCACTGAAACCACCAAAACTTATTTATTGTCTGCAGCTTTTCCCCTCCATGAGGCACAAGATGTTTGCTCAAATGTGATCTCCAAGCATAGCAGGCAGACCATGTTGGGGTATCTACACCCCAGGCTGCACCCTCAGGAAGGCTAAGAGGGGCATGGATGTGTCAGAGCACACCTGTTCTCACCAAGCACCACATATCTGTAGTGGGATGTTCCCCAGAGCACGGCATGGAACACTTCCCAGGTACAGCCAGAGAAGAAGCTGGTTGTCTCCAGTCTAAAGCCAAACCAGCCACCTCACCAGTGGATGGTGGCAAACACTTGCTCCTCCTCATTTTGCATGAAGCCATGGCACTCAGCACCTTGCTGGGAAAAGGGGCCCCAATCCAAACTCAGGAAAGTTAAGGAGTCGTGGTACACGCTGAACCAAGCTCCAGATCACTCATAATTCCCAGCCTTTGGGCCTCTCTCTACACACATGGTACATCACCAAGCTATTCACTGGTCAAACCCTGGCCAGGAACCCTCTAATCACTAGTTTTTTCCACATAGCACGCAAACTTGAAGGAGACATTAATGGATCAGAGACGACAACAGTCTAAGTTCTCAATACGTGCATTCCACCAGTTCAGATCAATGAAAAATTCAAGCTTGCAGGCAGTGAGGATGGCATTATGGGCATTGGGGTGACCCATGCCCACCCTCCTGTCACTGCACAGACATGGCAGCACCCCTGCTGTCCTGGCTCTTCCAAGGCTCCCCTTCCATTGAGCCAGAGGTGCCAAAAACCACGACTGACTCCTCAATGAAGACACAAATGACCAAGGCACCAGAACACCCTACGCAGGAAGGCAATTACAACAAAGCCCAGCGGGACTCGGCACAAGCCCGGCAGGGTAACGCTCCCCCGGTTCGAGGAGCCGGCGTCTCCAGCCCCGCAGCACCGGGAACTGCCGGCTCAGGGCTGGCTCCGCTCCCGCGGCGCTGAGCGCTGCAGCCAGCAGCAAGGCAGCCAGCAACAAAGGCCCTGACCCACACTCAGCCGAGAGAATAAACACACCCGAGCTCCCTTCATTAGCTCCGATCCCAGGGCCACATCCTTCGCTTTGTTCGGCAGAAGTCAAACGCAGCGAAGCCGCGGCAATCAGCGGCCCGGCGTGACACGGGCAGGCAGGGAGCAGGGCAGGGGCAGCCCCGGCTCCGCCGCCGTGGAGGAGGGGAGGCAGCCCTGCCAGCACGCAGCAGCAGCGCCGCTCTATTGCCCTCTCCATGTCGGCTGCTTCAGCCGAGCCCCGCTGAAGCACAGTGCCCGGGAGCCGCCGGCACGGCCCTGGGCCCCGTCTGCAGCGGAGTTCAGAGGAGTTTGTTTATCTCTGCCTCGCTCGGGGAAAGGGCTTTGTGTGACGGAGCACAAGGGCTCTGGCTCCGCGGCTCCGTGCATCAAGGCAGATGCCTGCGCTCTGCTCCAAATCTGATGCTTCTATTAAAAAAAAAAAAAAAAAAAAAAAAAAAGCCAAGAGGTGGAAAACTCTCCCCGACGCCGCTATCACGGTGCTAACAAAAGCGACGTCGCCAAAACTTTAATCTTCAGAGTAGCAGCTGCAGAAAGCCCAGGCACCCGGGGGAGCAGGAGCCAGGCAGCCCCCGGCGCTGCCTCCCCGCAGCCCCTCGAGAGCAGCGAGCGCATCCAGGCTTGTCTCTCTCGGAGGAGCGGCAGCCAAAGCCACAGGCGGATGGGGAGCACCAGATCACACGCATGATCGGGTATTCTGAATCCAAACTTCCTTACCAGCCTTCCTCACAGCCCCGTGTCGCCACACCGCTGCCGGCACCGGCATCCACTGGCACCAGCAGATCACTCGGCGGCGAGCGGGAAGAAGAAAAAAACCTTCCCTCCTTGCAGCCACTTAAGAAATTATCCATGCATCCTCCCAGAGGCATCTGCCCCACTGCTTTTCCTTGGCTTCTTCACCTTTCCGCCCTGTTCGGTCACCAGTGTCTTAAGAGAGAGACATCGAGTCACTCATTTTACCCACTGAGTATATACAAAAGACCCTGGGATTGTTCAGGAAGCAATTAGCCGCTGTTCAGAGGAAAATGGTGTTTTCAAATGGATAACCTTTGATGTAGTCAATAGCCTCAGCTCCTCTTTTTTTTTCCCCCTTTCTTTTTAATTCTTGCAGCCGCACACGAAAGAAAATAAAAAATAAAAAAATTAAAAAGAAATCCAGCAAAAGGCTGATAATTCCCCCCGACACAGCTCTCGCTCAGCAAAAAAGGATTTTCTCGCAAGCCGGAGGAAAAGCAGCTTCGGCAGGCGGCTCATCTGCCCAACTTTTCTCCCCTCCGTGTCCCGGAGCATACGAGAAGGATCATGAATATTCATCCCCCCCGTTAGCAGGTTCTGCTTTTGTTTTGTCCTCCCCAAGCAGAAGCCAGAGGGGAGCTAACAAGTGAGGTTAATGCCTGTCTTTTCTCTCCCATCCGTCTCCTCTTTAACCAGTGACCTTCATGTTAAGCCCTGTTTACACACCAGCCCCCCTCCCCTGGCTCCCCCTACCCCGGCGCTCGGCCAGAGGCAGAAGGAAGAATTTTCCCCCAAGGAAGGAGAAGGCGATTGCGGGATTCCGGGATTTATTTCAGCATGCCACAGAGATTTTGCAAATCCCTCCCCGATCGCACGCCGGAGCTGCCGCGTGTGTTCGCTGGGCTAAGGAAAGGGGCTAAGGGACCTCGCAGCCGGTTTTATCCGCCGCCTTCCACGCTCACACCGGCGGCGGGAGGCGCGCACCGGCGCAGCCCCGCACAGGTACCGCAGCCTCCCACGCCTCGCTCGGAGCTGCCCGGCGCTGCGCTGCCAAACTACAGCGCGATCACAATAGTAACGATCACAGCGAGGGCGACGGCAGCCATCTCACCCTATCCCATCCTACCCCATCCCATCCCGCAGGGCGCCCACGGCACCTCCCCGCCGGCGGCCGGGGAGCGCGGAGGGAACGGCGGCGCTGTGGGCTCCAGGACGAGCCCAGCCCGGATGCCGCTCACCGCGCCCCGGCGGGATGCGGAGATGTGAAGCGGCGAGAATACGTGAATGGATACGGGATAGCACAATGCGGGGCAGTGCGGACACAGCGGTGACAGCGAGAATGCGGGGCAGCACGATGCGGGGATGGCAGCGGGGTTGCAGGGCAGGGCAGATCTGTGATCCAAGGCAGGCCAGCACGGAAGGGCTGAGCCCGGCTCACGTCCCCGGCGTTGCCGGACCCGGCGGGGCTGGGGCAGCGAACGCCGCCGAGAGCCGGGGCGGGAGGGGACAGCGGGGAGGGAGGGGAGGAGGGAGGCGGCCGAGCCCCGCCGCTATACCGGGTAGGGAGGCACCGCTGGCACCGGCTCCCCGCGGGAGCGCCCCGGCCCGAGTAGCTCCGCGATGGGAGGCGGCCCTCAGCCCGTCCAGCCCGTACCTGCCCGGTCCCCGGCACACACCGCTACGAGATCCACTCGGGGCGTGCGGCGGATAAAGAAAGAGGCTCAGTCCCGGCGCGGTTTTGTCCCCCCGCGGGAGGCGGCTCCCGGAGCCGCGGGGCGCAATGCGGGCTGGTCCCGGCGGCAGCAGCGCGGCGCCGGCCCTGCCCGGCCCAGCCCAGCCCTGCCCGGCCGCCGCGGCCCCTCCGCGCCCCCCGACGGGGCCGCCGTGCCCTGCCCGGGCCAGCCCTGCGCCGTCGCCGCGGTGCCAATAAAGCCAAATATTTTAGGGGAGCGATAAAGCCAAATCCGCGTTATTTTTAGCGAACCGACCGATCGCGCTCATCGCGCCGCGCCCGAAAGTTGCAGCCGGGTTACTCACGGCTCCGGTCCCGGCTCGCCTCCGCCGTGCCAGCCATAATTGCATTCCACACCAAGCCGCCCGCCGGGCCGCCGCCGCCTTCGCCGCCGCCGCTGCCTCCTTCTCCTCCGTCCCCTCCTCCTCCTCCTCCGCGCCCGCCTCCCCCGCCGCCGTCGCCGCCGCCGCCGCCCGGGGCTCCGCGCCCGCCTCGCTCTCGCCGCCGCCGCTGCCCCGCATGAATGGGACGGGGCGCGGGGCCCCGACGGAACGCCGCCCGCCGCGCGCGCCCCCGCCGCGCGCACGCGCGCACGCCCCGCACCGGCGGCGCGAGGGAAGAGCCCGGGGAGGCGGGGGCGCGCCCGCAGGGCCGCCTGCAGGGGGCGCCATAGGCGGGGAGAGGGGGCGGGGCCGGGAGAGGCGGGCGGGGAGATGTGGGTGGAGCCTCCCCGCCCCTCCCGCCTTTAAAGGGGCGATGCCGCGGGAGGGGCCCCGCTAAAAGCGGTCACCGAGCGCGGGGCCGATGGGACCGCGCCCACCTGAGTGTCCGCCCCCGCCGCTCTCCTGCCCCCCACGGCCGGAGCTCGGTCCTCAGGGCTGCCCATCCCACTGGCACCGCATCCAGTCCGTCTAAAATTAAAATTACAAAAGGGGAGAAAAGAATAAAAAACATTAAAATATATTAATTGCAGGTCTGAAGTGGTCGTTTGTATTTTTTTAAGCACGATCGGTATTATGCACTCTTGCAACCTTCCCCTACTTTTCCCTCTCACCAGACAGACCCTCGTTATCTTTGTGCCAGCCACAGAGTCCCTTCCCAGAGACAGCAGTGCCACCGTGGCACTCTGCCTCTGCACCCTGCTCTGCCTGTCCTCTCTTTGGTGAGGGCCTAATGAAATGCTCCATCATCTCTCCAATGGAGGGACCTTTGTGAAAATCAGCAGGAATAAATAGAGTGTTTGTCACTGGGACCTGCACAGATTTCAGAAGAGACCTTTAAGATGGAAATGACAGGAGTGGATCTTTCCAGACCTCCCCATTAGGAGATGGAGCTGTAAATGGTTCTGGTTCACTGGGACCCCATCATTTGCTGCAGGACAGGGGCAGTCGGTGCAAGCTGGCTTGTTTAGACAGGTTTTCCTGGCTGCAACCAGCCAGACCTTTAGCCCCACCAGCTCTCAGCACAGGGACACTTTGTCCTTTTGACACTTTGTCCTTTACACGCCGTGGGATCTGGGAGCTGCCCCATCTGAAGGAAGGTGTGTGCTCACCTTGTGCAGGCACACATGCAGACATCCTCTGCAAGATCCCAGCAGGTGTGTGTGTGTCCACAAACCCACAGGAGCTCCTTGCCCTCTCTGACAGGAGGAACAGAATTCCATAGCTGTAGAGAGCAGCACAAGGCGCTTTGGGAGAGGACATGAAAGGAGAGCACAAGGCACAGGTGAGTCTCAGGTACCAGAACAGAGAAGAAAATGGACCTTCAGAGGTTCAAGTGAGAGTAGGGAGGAAAATAGAGGAGAAAAAGGGTGACTTGGTTGAGTTTTTCAGCAGAGCTGCACTCCCCTCAGCACCCTCAGCACCGCAATGCTCACACCTCACTCAGAGCCCACCTGAGAGCTGAGATGATGTCCCTGCAAACTTGGACAACAAGGTTTTCTTCTCATTTATCACCCCATCCCGCCCTCACCAGCATCCATTTCCAGGAGGTCGGAGGAGCTGAGAACAGCCCCATTCCCCCAGGGCACAGTACCAGGGGCTGCCATTCTCCCACCTCTTGTTTGTGCAGGGACACACATGGGGCCCAGACTTAAAAGCTTTCCAGACAGAGGAGACATCATCAAGCTCTGCCGGCAGGGAAGTGGCTGGGATTTGGATCACTTCCCCCAGACTGAAAGAAACACTTCTCCTTTTTTTTTTCCCCCCCTTCCTCCATGAGACTAAATTTAGTGAATACCTTTCACATTAAAAACTTGTCAGGTATTCACATTCAAAGAGGCTGCTGCTCCTGTCTCTCAGGGGAGTTACCGAGACAGCAAAACCTCTTAAACGAATAAAAAAGAAGGGAGAGATATTCAGGCAATCTCCCACTACTGCTTTTAAATCCACTCTCTCCCAGGGCTGCTGCCGGGGCACCTTGGTCCCACGGCTGCCATCTCCTGCCACCGAGGCAAAAAGAGAGGGATGAGTTCTCCGTGCCCAGAGCAGGATGCAGCAGCCCTGCCCCCGGGCCAGTGCTGCCATTTCCCCTGGCACGGGAAACTGGAGCCATTTATTTCTGCTGCAAGATGTATTTGTCCACATATACCCAGTGACAAGGGGAACCAAGGTGGTGGAGCTGAGAAAAGAGCGGGCACCTGGCGGAGAGAGCTCCTTCCTGACGCACCGAGGGCCCAGCCCTGAGAGAAGGAAAGAGAATAAAACAGAAAGGAAATCCCAGAATCACCCATGCCCGTGGCCAGCAAGGTCAGGAGGGAGCTGGCAGGGGACATTGCGCTTTGTGTCGGGTGGGAAACAGCCCCGGGCTGCAGTGACCCGCAGAGCTGCTCGGCGGCTCAAAGGACACCGCGCCCGGGGCACCGGGACACGCTTGTCACTCACACGGCTGCCCCCGCGTCTGGGCACCGCGCCCCGCAGACAGACCCTCGTTATCTCACAAGCTTGGCCTTTTATCCTGTCTCCCAGGGGGCTGCCGTGCTCATCCACAGCCCCCTGCTCATCCTCATCCTCATCCTCATCCCGCGGGCTGACAGCCCGGCCGTGCCCCAGGAACCGGCGGGAGCGGCACCGAAAGCGCTCCCGGCTCCCAGGGACGGCTGGGGGCTGGGGAGGGCTGAGAGGGAGGGCTGGGGGCTGGGGATGGATGCGAGGGAGGGCTGGGCGCTGAGGATGGATGCCAGGAACTGCTGGGGGCTGAGGATGACTCCGGAGGCAGCTGGACTCAAACTCAGCAGTGAGGGATAAGGGCTGAGGGGTTCACCCCGCTCCTGCTCTCTGTGCTAAACTCGGCACTTCTCACCCAGCTTCGACCAGAATTACATCGAGACACAAACTGCTCCTGGGGTGTCTGGGGCACTTTGTGTGTGTTAGCAGAGAGACTGAAAGGCATCTTGTTCTCTAAAAGCAGCCCGAGAACTGCTTTGTCAAAACCAGAAACTAACTGGGAGAGGATTAAGGCACTGGAGAGAGCCCAAAGAGATGGGGAAGCTTTTCTACTCTGCTCTCCCAGTCTGAGTGGTGAGGGACCAAAAAAAAAATCAGAAAAAAAAATCACAATTTTTCTTCTGTTTGCACTTTTTGATTGCTAAAAAATTCTGCTAAAAGGCAGAGTTCTGCACAGTGCAGGAGTCAGGACCACGCCACTTCCCTTGGTTATCACCCACAGGTGGAAAAATTTTCAGGAAATGAACCCCCATGAACCTGCAACCCCAGTTTAAACCTCCTGCACTGAACACAGAGGGATCAAAGAAACTCAGTGGCCTCAGCCCAAAGGTTTTTAGGCTGTGAAATCTGACTGGCCCAGAGAACAGTCTGGAATCCAAATGTGGGCTTTGGGGACCTCCCAGCCAGACTCTGCAGCTCTGCTCTGCCCAAGGCGATGCCCCCGATGGGCATGGGCACCAGGAGGGATCCACTCTGCCCAGATGGCAGCAATGGGGTTTTTTCCCTCCTCCCACCCTCACAGAGTCTTTGCTAATCCAGCCTCAGGAGCAGAAAGGATGAGCAGCCAGGCTGGGGAGCTGCACTGCATCTGACCAGAGGGTTTGTCAAAGTTTTCCAGGAGGCATCAGCAGCTCTTTAAGCTCCTTGACAGCCAGGATAACAAACTGTGTCTGTGGACCTCTGGGGATCCAGGGTGGAATTAAGATGGGTAATGGATAGAGCCATTTTTCAGGGAATTGCAGCTGCATGAAGGGCACTGGGCAAAAGGTGCTGGAGAGGCACACGGGGCAGGGACACAGGGTGGCACAGGGCTGTCACCAGGGTAGCAGCATTCCTTCACTCCTGGCTCTGCCTGGAAGGGAAGGCACTTTGCTGTCTGCCAGAACAGCTTTCATCCTCTGCCTGCTGCTACAGCCCCCTGCAGATCACAGTGTCCACAAAGGGGCAAGCAGCCCCTCTGTCCAGCCCACCACACTCATGTTCCTGGGGATTTGCTGGGCTGGCAGCACCACTGCTCATTTCAGCAAGAGGATCTTCTTGGAGGGGATCAGGAGAAAGACAAGCCTGGGAATATCCTCATTTTCTCAGCCTGTCACACTGGCAGTGATGCACACCTGGATTTGGGAAGAGCTTTGCTGGGATGGGTGCTGGGAGCTGTGGGTGTGGGAGAGGCTCTGGGGGCCCCTGCCGGGTCTGTGACAGGAGATTGGTCTGGACATGGGAGCCAGGGAAGGACACACAGCCACAGTGGGGGGAGACAGACAGCCAGGGGGATGGGGGAAGGACACACAGCCACAGTGGGGGGAGACAGACAGCCAGGGGCATGGCTCTGCTCTTCCCAAAGCTGATCCCCAGCTCCCGGCCCCTCCCATGACTGTGTATCCACCAGCCCACAAATCATGCATGCACCAGCCCATCCCCGGGGGCCAGGGAGGTCCTGCAGAGATCCCCTCTGGCCATACCTGCTCCAGCTGAGCTCCTCCCCAGCTCCTTCATCCCTCAGCCCTGTGACTCATGACGGTGCTTAATTAGCAGGATGCCTGATGCAGACACCTGTCAACTCCTCCGAGACAACCAGCCTTTCACGTTGGCTGCCCCGGGGCTGTTCGGCAGGAACAGCTCTCTCTCCTATTGATATTCCTTCATCTCAGCCTATTTTCCAAGCCGTCAAGCTGCCATCCCAACCCTCCCAGGCCTGGCAGTGCTGGGGAAAGCAGCCTGATGTCCATCAGTTCCTAGACTTTGATCCCACCTCAGCAGCCCCTCAGGAGTGCTGGAACCACTTTGTGCTTCCCCTGGCAGCCCAACATCCGTGCACCAAGCACAGACTTTGAGTCAGGGCAATGTTGAAGACAGGGAAAAAGTCACTGCCCCATTCCCCAGGACCCCACAAAGCCTCCAAGGTGCTCTACCATGGACTCCTCCCTGCTCTGCCTCAGTCTGCTGTGCTGCTGTTTATTCCCACCTGCTCCATACCCTCCCTGCCAGGGTCAGCTGAGGACCTTTTCCATGGAGCAGATTTGCCTCCTCCCTCACTCTTAGGATCATGTGTCACTGTCCACTTCCCAAAGGCTTTCTGGTCCTCCACCAGTGCAGGGAGCAGAGATTCTGAGCTGAGCATGTGTGGGCACAAGGGAAGGCTGCAGCAGCCTTAGAACATCCCCCCTGCATTTCATCCATGGGGAGAAGGCAGAAAATGGCACTATCAAAAGCAGATGATGTACCAGTCAGGCAAAACTTCAGGCTGTAGCTCCCTCCACTTCTAGGTGCCAGGCTCTATTTCTAGGATGGCTGTTTTGCCATCAAGTCATGGAAAGATCAACACCAAATCCTCTGGCGGCACAAAAATTCACCTCTGTCACAAGGAACAAGTGGGTGGCCATGAGACATCAAGGAGTCCCTTCCCTTTCTCGAGTACCCATGTAAAATTAAAATGGACAAGGAAGAAGCTGCTGTAAATAATGCATTCATGGTGCACTACACAGCTTCGGGAGCACATATTCATTGTCTAGTCTTATTTAAAGAAACCCAGCCCTTCCTGAGTCATTAAAAATGTATCCTGGTTTCAGCTTCATCCCATATACACTCACCACTGTGAAGCAGGTGGTTCAGTGGCTATTTTGATGCCTTCCCTCTCTCAGCTGGGCCTGGGCAGCCCCATGCTGTCACAAGTGAGGCCTCAGGGTCACATGAAAAATTCACACACTTGGCACCAGGCATTTTCCATCCCCATGCTCTTGCTCCTCCCTCACACCTGGGCCCACTGACCCACTCTGTGTCACTGCCTCCCAGAGCCCAGCAGCATCCTCTGAGCTGATAAAGGATGCAATGAGAACTGCTAAGCCCTGGTCTGGCCACTGCATCCATCCCACTGCCTTCTCCCACCTCCCTCTTGCCAGTCTTAGTTCTCCATCACATATTCCCCTTGCTCATACCCTGCAGCTCCTCCTCACAAGTACCTGCCCCTACCCCTGACAGGACAGACAGACACCCTGGGGCGCTCTCACTGGCCCAAAGGCAGAGCCACCCAGCCACACTCAGCCCATCTCCCTGTGGGAGGGAGCCTGGGGGCACGGCCACAGCACAGCCCGGGGCAGAGGCTTTATTCACAGCTTGCAGCATCCTCCCTGTCTGGGAAGTGCTGAAAGCAATCCCCAGGGTGGCAGAAGCTGGCAGCATGGCTCAGGCACCCCCCTGTGTGCACACAGCCAGAGCCTGCTCGGGCACCAGCCTGGATCCTCTGCATCTCCCCTGCCCTGGAAGAGCTCCTCCAGAGACTCTGCAGGAAAACCTGGGAGATAGCATGTGCCTGCGACATCAGCAATTAAGGAACATTAATTATAATAATAATAATTATCACAAAATAGCATTTTTATGGCACAATATTATGCTGAGAGATTTACAACATACCGAATCATGAAATTCGTAATTAAAGTTATTTTAGTTTCTAATTTTGCTTTAATTCTATTCCAATAAAAGATAGGATAAATATACCTTAAAAAGATCTGCATAAACCATTACTTAAGAAAATTTCTCTATACAGGGATGTTATATTGCAGCACAGAGATCCCTTGAGGAGTATCATGAACCTTGGTGAAGAAGAAATGCTCAGGCCTGTGAAACACCAAGCACCACAAGCCTCCAGGGCAGCAGGACACTGTGGCCTGAGGGTACCTGTGGTCTTTTGGCTTGAGCTTCCTGGCTATGAGCCCTCCTGAGGTGGGTCTGTATCCATTGTGCTCCTTCTGTTTCTGGGGTGGGAGGAACTGGAGAGCCTGGTACCCCCAAGGCAGCCAGAAGAAGAGCTGAGCTGGGTTTGTTCCTGGCATCACTGCCAGAGGAATCCTGGCATCACTGCTGTGAGCACAATGGTGCTGGGATGGAGCAGGGATGTTTCACTCTGGCTCTGACTTCAGTCTGTGCACCTGTAACAGTGCTAGGAGAGAGGGCACCAAGACAGGACCCAAATCCCAGAATTCCATGGAAAAAATATTATTGACTAAAGTGGTTTTTACTGAATTGAAACCCAGCCTGCAATTGTTCTGATGAAAGTTCATCACCACAATAAGAAAAGGGCTGGGGGAGGGAAGAGAAAGAGGGAAATTCTTTTTGACATGGTCAAAGGTCTACATGTTGGAAGAAAGATTAGAATTTTTCAGTTCCCATTTGTGAACAAACCCCATAACATTAACCAAGTCAAAATCAGGATACAAAACCTGATGCTCACCATAGCAGCCCACTCTGACTGCCCCCTACCTTGCAGCACAGGAATCCTGAGTAACAATTGTGCCATCCCACTCCAAGATGCATCTTAGAATCACAGGTTCTCCACCCAAACAAACAAGTCCAGACTCTGCTTTGCTGAACCCACACTGTTGCAAGCCTGCTGGACCTGCACCACCAGCTGCACTCATGTGGGTCCAGCCATCCCCACCTTGTGCCTCTCTGCGTTAGGAGACCTGGGGTCACCACCAGCTGGTCCCAGACCCACTCGCCTGGGAGCTGTGCCCCACTTTCCCTGCCAACACCAAATGGCACAACAGGAGGGGAGGGAAATGGATGAGCTGATGGGCTTGGGAGACCATTTATGTCCAACACCATACCCACATACCAGGCAGCCCTGGCTGTGCCCTGGAAAAAGCCATCATGGGGTACAGGCATCACATCCAGCCCTCAAGAGCCAGCACAGAGCAGCTGGCACATCACTGTCCCACAGTGGTTATTCTCATTTGCCTGAAAGCCAGAGGATGTGCCACCCCCACTTGCTGCCTTTAAGGAGCCCCCTCCTCCTGAGCCCAGCTGTGCTGTGATGCTGGGGCAGCTCCTCCCAGGGATGGAGCAGCCACAGGGCAGGCGAGGGCAGCCCCTGCCCAAAGCATCAGCACGGCCGGCTGCCTCCGAGCCCAGCCTGAGCCCCGCTCCCCCAGGAGCTCCCCTGGGACTTAACTCCTCCATAATTAATTTGAGTGCCTCTGTGCTGCCCACTGGGCCTCCCCAGCACAGATTACTCACCTCGCTGTGAACGCAGGAACATTAAGAATGAGTCCGGAAGATGAGAGGTCTTGGCTCCCTGACAGCCCCTAACTGATGGCTGCTTTGGGAGGCAGCTGAGGCAACACCAGCTCTCAGAAGAGCAGCAGCTCTGCCAGAGGGTGATCCCAGCACCCACATTTCCACATGGCTGGGAGGGAGACAGGAACTCCCCAAAAGCTGAGCAGGAATGGTGGGGTGTGCATTTGAGGGAAGGGTGAAGGCTTTAACTAGAAGAGATGCCTGTGCTGCCAGTAAGGTCTTTAATTGATTCTGGGAGAGTGATTTCTAAATTACATCCTGACGTGTACACTGCAATCGATAAATGCATTAAGGAAGGAGCCTGCCTGCCCTGGGTTGGGCTGCTCCACGCCATTCCCACATTCCCTGCTCCCTGCCCTGGGAGCAGCAGGGCTGGCTGCTGCAGCACCTGGGAATGTGCCCCCAGAGCATCCCTCTCCAAGCAGCTCCCCCACACCTGGGAAGGATGCAGGCATCCCAAAACACTGACTTTTCCAAGGATTACTGCCATTCTGTCTCTGCCATAGAGACAGAATGCTGTACCAGGATGGGGCTTCCACTGCAGCCTTGAGCTCCTGCTCTTACCCTGCTCTCTATCTCCTGGGTACTTCTTACAAACTAATTCAATCTGGAAAACCAAGAGTGAAGCAGAGTGGTCCTTTCCATAAGGATGTGTCAAAAATCCTGAAGAGCTTGGCTGCCTGCCTATTTTAAGATGACAGGTTTAGGAAAGGGTTTACCATCTTTAGGAAGGGTTTAGTGATTTGAAGAAGCTGCCTGGAAGTTCCTGCTCTTCCTGCACAAACCCCTGGCACATCCCTGCTGCCTGAAGAGAGAGATGGAAGCTAGGAAAACAAAAGCAAATACAAACACTTCAGCCTATTTATTAAAAAGTTTACAAAATGATGAGTGAAAGACAGCTAATGATGCATCGTACAGTTAGTGCCAGGGAAAACATTCCAAATTAAAGTCCTCAAATATGAAAAGAATCAACATTTAATAAGACAGTTAATGTATGTTATTTAAATGTCACTTCATTATTAAAAGTGTATATTTTTTAGGTTTAATAACCATGTAATTGAGGCATCCTTTCTATAGTTAAGCCTTGGCAAATATGTTTTTCATAATTAGCCAGTATTTATTTAACATGCAATAACCATCCCATTAAATTTAATGACTTCAATTAATAGGTACAAAGGGGCCTTTTTTAATGTCAATATGCATTCCTAAAGCCACTTCCCGATGCAGTGTCATGAGGAAGCTCAGCCACCTGGGGGTGACCAGGGAGGGCAGGCCCCTGAGCCCAGCACGGGGCTCTGCTGGCGCCTCATGGCAGGAATGGGACACGCAGGTGGGGAGGGGGAGCTGCCTGTCCCAGCCAGGGCTTGGGGGTCACAAAGAAGGGGCTGCCAGCAGAAACCCTGCCCAGCCCATCCTTGCTGGCACTGCTCAGCCCACAGCCCTACTGCTGGGAGTGAGGCTGCAGGGCAATACCCTGGGGCAGGGAGGCAGCAGAGGCTCAGCCTGACACGGCCACAGCTGAGCCTTGTAGCCCACATTAGAGAACAGCCCAGGGTAAATTAACTCCTTTAACGAACCATCCAGTCCAGAGTTATTAACTGGCTCCTAATAAACCCCAGCACGACACTGTGCCTGCTGCAATGCCACTGGGCTGTAGAACCCCACTCCATTGGAAAGGAAAGCCCCATCCTGCAGACACAAACCACCTCTCGAGCCCATGCACTTTCATGGCCCTTGGCTGGGGCTTTGCTGTCCCTTCCCAAGATCCCTGCATCCCCATGAGCTCTCCCACCTCCCTCAACCCTGGCAGGACCCCCAAATGCCTTTCCCCATCCTTTGGGCCCCAGCTCTCCCCATGAACCTCAGCCCACATGCCAGGGACTTGGATTTGTCTGAGGGCAGAAGCACCTGAGGAATAGAGGAGGGGAAGCAAACTCAGGAACACAGAGGCAACCCCTTGGAAAGCAGAATCACTGCTTGTGGGAAGCAGCACACCAGAAACACATCACCTCTGTGCTCTGTCAAAGGTGCTGGAGTACAGAGCCACAGCAGCCAGTCCCAGGGCAGCCAGCAAGTGAGGTGCTCCCCCAGGGACCCCAAAATGCCAATGGCCAAGGCCAGCAGCCAGCATGGTCCCCTGGCTTGCCCCTGGGTGCCACTGAGGGACCCCTTGTGCTCCCCTGCACCCCAGTGGCCACCTCACCTGGGGAAGTGATGCCAGCTGCAGGCACCAGGACTGGTCACATCCTCCTGACTTGCAAACTAGTGAGATTATGTTGGAAGTGCTCACAGAAGCCAGAGGTCTCTGAGAAGGTGGTTGCAAGCTCCACTTTTCTTTTCCAGTTGTTTTGGGCCAGGAGAAGGCTTAAGAGACACTTAATCCTTGAAGGCAAAAGATTATAGATTGGGTTATACCTCTGGCTGTGCTGACCTAGGCTCAGGGTGACTTGGATCACCCTAGGACAGAGATCCAGCTCTAGAAGAAGCAACATCTCCAAAAATACCCAGCACATGGCCCTGGGGCTTTTCTTGTACCCCAAATTATTCCTCCCTCTTCCAGCCTTTTCCATCAGGACATGCCAGGGGCTGTGGGGCAGCCACAATCTCACTGCCTCAGTGTCCCTGGCACCTCCTTCCCCAGCTGCAACCCTCTGAGGCCATTTGCAAGGAATGGTCAAAACACAGCAAGGCTGGAGCAGATTGGGGAAGCATATGTCTCCACACATATCCCAGGGCATGGAGAGAGATGCCAGCAGCACTTCCAGCCTCCGCTGGGCATCGCTCCGGCGCCCGCCCCGCGTGCAGCGAGGCACAAGATTCAGCAGTGATCAGTGAATCCCAATTAATCGTGGTATCGGTATTTAAGGGACCCCATTGTGACAGTGCTGCCGCGAGCTGGCTGCAGCCATCTGCTCCCCTGGCCTGGGGACCCTGATGCCTGTGGGGGACGGACCAGCCATGTCTGACTGCCACCCTCTCCTGCCTGCAGCTTGGCCGGGATGCTTCGCAGAGCCGATGGGGTTATTTAGAGCCTCAAACCAGGCACAGGCTCCCATCGGCGCTGCTGCCAACCTGCGAACAGCTGCCTGCACCGATGTGGCCATAAATTACCCGCGGAGCCATTGGGGACCCGCACCGAGGGCAGGCGGCAGCGGCTGCAGCCCCGCACCGGAGCTCGGAGCAGGCAATTAATCCTCGTTAGCAGCTGATGGGCTTGCTGGGCTTGCGGGGTGGCTGCTCCTGCAGCGGGGCTCTCTCCCCCTTTGTACCCCTCCTTCCCCAGTGTCCTCCTCTCTGTGCAACTCCTCCTTCGCCGCTCCCATCTCCTCCCCTCTTCCATCACAAGTTATCCTTGTTTCCTCCGAAGCTGCTCCGTGGCACGGCTCCCATCCCCAAAGCCGGGGCGGGGCTGGTCCCTGCCTGCCGCACCTGGCACCCAGCAGAGCCCCTGCAATGGCCCCTGGGGCTTGTGCATCCTGTGCCACAGCCTCAGGGATCAGCCTTTTCTGGCTTTCCAGGGAGTAAGGTAAAGCCGTGACAAAGCACAAGGGCACCCCCAGGGCCCAGCCCACGCTGCTGCACTCGCTGGGCATGGGCAGAGTGCAGCCCAGCCAGGACAGCCCGGCAATGCTGAGAAGGGACGTGTCATCCCCAGTGTGACATCCCTGAAGCAAGCAAATGCCGCTTCTCACACAGCAGATGGCAAATCCTGCAGCAGGGAGGGGAAGAGGGGTGCCCATTAGCACCCCCAGCTATCGCCTTAACTCTGCATCTCCCTTCTCAGGGCTGGGAGCCAGCACCAGGCTCCCAGGCTCTCCCCTCCACCACTTTCTTCCTGCCAGCTCCAGACATCCCCAAGGACACCCCACACAACCAGGGACCAACTTCTGACTCGTGTCCCCAGCCCTCTGCACCCCGGTCCATCAGTCATTGCTCCAAGAGGAACCATGAAACTGCAGCAAAAAAAGGACCCTGATTTTAAAGAAAATAACAATTCTAGAATAAATAAATAAATAACAAGCCCAAGCACAAGTCTGCTTTTAAATTCAAATGTGCAATATGGCCCAGAGCCTCAGAGCCAGAAGGAAACTACAGATTTGGGCAAGGAAACAGAGAATATTTCACTTCAGCTCAGTCCAAGCCGTCATGATTTACCCAGCAGTGAGAGAGGTGGGGAGAATGCTGCTCCCTGGGGGCTCTGCAGCTTCAGCATTCACCCCCATGCTCTCCACCCCCAGGCCGCTGCCCCTGGACTTAAAAGGTTTTTCCAGACTCACATCCCATCTCAGCACCCCATCATGTCCAACCTATTCCACTTCAGGGTCACGGCTGTGCCAGGATGGGGAGTTCTCCCTGGGGCTCCTGGTGGAAATTCCAGGTCCATGACATCATGGTCCTGCCCTGCTGGGACCCAGGATGCACCAAACAGGACCCACCACCCAGCCCAGTGTGCAGGGGTTCTCTGGAGTCACAGACACACCAGTGAGCACAGTGGTGGCTGTCCAGCTCAGGCTGGGCACTTCTGGGGCAGCAACACCAGGACCTTTTCTGTCTCTACACCTACCTGACAGGAGGATGTAGCCAGGTGGGGATCAGTCTCCTCTTCCAGGTAGCAAGTGACAGAACAAGAGGAAACAGCCTCAAGTTGCACCAGGGGAGGTTTAGATTGGATATGAAGGAAAATTTTTTCACTGAAAGGGCTGTCAAACAGCGGAATAAGCTGCCCAAGGAGTCTCTCTTTCGGGAAAGGAAACAGGGAAGATTTCACTTCAGCTCAGTCCGAGCCGTCACGGGCATCACCCAGACAATGTCGGGAGTCCGTTCCATCCCCTCGGCACACTCGGGGGCCGCTGCTTGTCCCACACCAGGCCGGGACCCTCCCCGAGATGCGCCCAGGGCAGCGGGGACCCGCCGGGCCTCGGCCCCAGCCCTGCCGGTGGCCCCGGCCCGATGGAGCGGCGGCGGCAGCGCGGGCCGACAGTGCCACCTGCTGCTGCTGCTGCCGGCACCGGGGCACCGAGCGGGGCACCGAGCGGGGCACGGACCGAGAAACGGACCGAGGCACCGAGCGGGGCACCGAGGGATGCACGGAGCGGGGCACCGAGCGGGGCACCGAGCGAGGCACGGACCGAGAAACGGACCGAGGCACCGAGCGGGGCACCGAGGGATGCACCGAGCGGGGCACCGATCGGGGCACGGACCGAGAAACGGACCGAGGCACCGAGCGGGGCACCGAGCGGGGCACCGAGGGATGCACGGATCGAGGCGCGCTCGGACCCGGCCCCGCGGGCGGGCTCGGGGCGCTCCGCATCCCTGGGCGGGTTCGGGGCGCTCCGCATCCCTGGGCGGGTTCGGGGCGCTCCGCATCCCTGGGCGGGCTCGGGGCGCTCCGCATCCCCGGGCAGCGCCGGGCGCTGGGGACCCCGCGGGATGTCCCGTGCGGAGGAGGCGACAGGAGGTGACAGCGAGCCCGGAGCAGGGGGAAAAGGTCACCATAAATCCCCACACCTGTTTTCCCAGCGTCAGCAGATGCCCGAAGCTCAGCACCGTGAACCCCACAAGGTGGGGAAGGGCACAAGGGGCACGGTTGTGCCCAGGGCCATGGCTGGGACGGAGGAGCTGCAGGACCGCGGGTCCAAAGCCCCGACATCCCGGTGCGGATGCGTTACCCCGGCCAGCGCGTTCCTACAGCCACAGCCCGAGGATGACCCTTCGTGCTCAGCACAGGGGGGCTGAGGGCAGCTGCTCCCACTCCTGCTGGCACCGAGGATACTCCTGGAGCTGGGAACAGGAGCTCCCCTGAAAACAACACAGTTTCCCCTAAAACCATGGGGACAATACGATGGGGCATCACCCCTGAGCAAAAGGAGCAAAGTGGGGGTTCAGGGTGGGCTCCTGAGGGGTGTGAAGGCGCACGGGAGGTGTCAGACACAGCATGTCACCGTGTCACCCATCCCACACGCAGCCACCAGGGCATTCTGACGCAGAAATCCGGGGATATAAAGGCTGCAAACTGCTGTGACATCCCCACGCCCCCGTGGCACACGCGCATCATCCGCAGCAAACACGGGGAGAAAGGTGGGGACCAAGCACGGGGTGTGAGGAAATCTGCTTCACAAATTACTGTTAGTACCAAATGTCCCTTCTTATCAAGACTGGACGGGTATTCAATTTTCTCTTCAAACGCCTGCCTTCTGAAATGGTAATAGAATTTCAAATCTAGGGGAAAAGGGAGGAGAAAAACTGAATATGCAAGGATTAACAATGAGAGAGACAAAGAAAGAAATAATACCAAAAAAATATAGTCAGAGCCTTTGCAGGAATTAATTAAATACAAATATAAAGAGAAAATTAAGTCTCATGCTTAGGAGGGGGTAGAAAAGGGATATTTTCCGAGTTTAATTAACCTTTTTTTGCCAAGAACAATGAAGAGAAAGGGGGAAGGGAGGGAGAGGAGAGCAGAAACTCCTAATTGTTTTGCCTTGCAGGAGATAATTACAGGAGCCAGCCAGGTCAGGGTCTGCCCAGACGGCTTTGGGGTGCATGGGTCTGGCTCGTGCACGTCCTGGGATTGTGTGCACATAATAGCTCATTTGTTGGCTCTGACTGGGACATGGATTGGGAGGAGCAAAGGCAGAGCTGGGGAGAGCCATGGTCCCCCAGATGCCAGGCAGCTCAGGGAAGGGACATCTCTTCCCAGCAGGACCATGGGGAAGGGGAGAGGGTTGAGCATCACTGCTGGTGGCCATGGTGGCTGCCAGGGCTGTGAGACAACCTCCATCCCCACACTCCTAAATATCTTGTTTGCAGGTTTGATATCTGTGGTACTCAGAGGCATCAGTCACAGGGTGACAGCTGGGGGGTCTGATGGGGTTTAGAAGCAGCTGTTGCAAAATTAATGGTCTTTGTCACCACTGGCCCCTCCTGGGGAAAGTGGAGGATCCAGGCACGGGTAGCAGGATGAAAAGTGACAGGACAAGAAATGGAAAAGTGATGCTGCTGTTTGCATGAGCACCTGCCTCCAGGTCCTTGCTTCAGTGCCTCTTCTCTACTGCTGGCCACATAGGAACTGTTTGGCCACAACCTGGGCTCCAAAAGAAGGGAAGTGACAGATTTGGAGAGCAGGACCTCTGCAAACATTACCAGCAGGTCAACACTGTGCCCAGCTGTAGGAGCAGCATTGCCTCTGGGCACTGCCAGACACCCAGGCTTACACCTGCCAGCAGCACAGTGACACTCATGGCCACTCACACAACCCCAGGGACCAGGAGCCATGGAAATGGGCCACAGGCCTCTCCAACAAGGGGTGAAGGACAGCACCATCCTCCTCCTCCTCTGGGTCCCCATGCTGGGGCTGCTTCCCAAAGCACAGAGTTTTGGGGCCAGGGAGGCACAGCCATGAACAGGTTACACGATGTTTTCACTGCTTCCTTTTGATGCCTTGGTGCCACAGGGTCAGCAGTAGGACCTGTCTCACTCCAACTCCAGCTGGGTGAGGCAGAAACTTCCCAAGGATTGTGACATGTGACATCTTTGTGCCTCTGCCCACGCAGGTGTCCTCTACCCCAGCATCACAAGTTCTCCCAGACCAGTGCAAAGCCCCCTCCTCACCTCCAGCCCCACCTCACCAGGGTCACTCCACCACCATCACGCAGGCACTCAGGGGGCGATGGAGAAGCCAGGGTTTGCACTCCTGGGGGAGGCTGCAGGCAGCTGAGCTGGATCTCCAGCAAGGACCAGCTGCACTGAAGTTTCAGGGGGATGACAGAGGGAAAAATTCATCAGTCCCAGGCAAGCAGCTCCTGAAAAGCAGAAGCTGAAGACATGGACCTCTGCAGAGGTCTGGCCTTGCCAGCAGAGCATCACCCAGGACAGGCTACAGATTATCTGGGAAGGATGACAGGGTGATTAGTAAGTTAAAATCAACACTAGCAAGTGTTTATTTAACAAACACAACTCCTTATCTGTCCAGAAATAGATTGCAAAATTATTCAAGAGTCTTCAGTGCAAATTATTCTCAGTATAAAAATTGTTTAAATTGCAAGCTGGGAATATTACTGTGAAGTGTACAAGGTATGTGGTAAATTATGTAACCTATTTATGTAATTTATAAATTGAGTTACATAAATTAGCTACACCAGGTACAGCATGAATGTCAAATTGTATTGTGACTCAATTGTCACAATAATGGCTCAGCATCAGATTAGCTCGAGGATTAATCCAGACAGTACAAAGTCTGGATGTTACAAATAAATAAATATAAATATCAAACTGTACACTAACAGCTCAAACTAGAAAGTCATTAGCATTAATAAAGTGCAACCACTCAATTACTTGTCAGGGGAAGTAAAATGAGGCAGAGTCAGCAGGATCAGTTTACTTTTCAGATTGCACAGCTGTGCCCACAGTCAGTGCCCTGCAAAGTGCTTTAGGGAAGGCAGAAAGTACCTAAGGCTTCTCCAAAAGTCCCTGTCTCACTCCTGGGGTAGGGAGTATCTCTGTTAACAGTAAGGGGCTACAAAATCACTGATGACTTTGCAATAAGAAGTTTGGACTAAGGACACCATTACACTACTTGATACACTGTGCACAGGTCCATGGAAAAGTCCATTAATTTATTGTACAGCTCTGAGACTCACCTGCCATACTCACCCAAATTTTCAGGGCTTGGAGAATCCTTAGAAAACCTGAACCAAGGCTATTAGTTAAGTTCCCACATTAAGAGTCAAAGGTACATTTTCAACCACTCCTTTTCCCTGAGCACTTCCTCTTCACTCCCATAAACTACTCAATCCCCAGGGTTCAACACAGGAGGGAAAACCCTGGGCCAGGCACAGCCTCCTTGGACATACAGACACCACGAGAGGGAAGGTGCTTCTCCTGCAGTCAGCAGGTAGAGATTTGATATAACTTTAAAAATCTGGAAAGGACTTTTGGGAGAATATGTAGGGATATACAGCAACAAGAAGAAATATTGCAGACCAGTTTATAAATTACTTAACCCTAAAATCTAAGGCTGGATGGAAGGGATCTAATTCTTGTGGAGCAGATGGAGCAAGGAGAGCACAGAGAGCCAGGAGCTCTCCCTAGGGTAGCCCCAGGAGCAGGAGCAGGGCTGAGCCACCTTTGATGCTTTTTGCTCCATGGTCCACACTCTCAAAGGATAGTGAAAGGCTTCCAAGTTTCAGAAGCTTTCACCTTGTACTCCTCATTAAAATCCAATTTTCTTTCAAGTTGAGAATGGCAGAATTCTGCCCTCCTGAGAACAGCTGTGACTCTGCTGTCATCTGCATGCTCAGGAGTGCTGCAAGGTCTGCAGCAGTGTTAGAGCTCCCAGCCTCAGGGGTGGCTGCAAAGAGATCTGGAGCACAATTCTCTTGAGTACAATAAATAAAACCTCCCTGTAATGGGTGTGTTTGGTATTTCCAGAGAGCTGAGTTTGGACCTCCAATCCCACGAGGTAAGAACTGGTTGGCAGTGACCAAGTTCACAGCCAGAAGAATGATATAGATCACCTTAAATTTATGGTGTGCACGTGGGTCTCATTTTTCCGTGCAGTTCCTTGCAGTGTTGAATGAAGTTCTTTCACCCAGCAGAAGAACCAGACTTTGAAACATGAGCCCATCAGTCACAAAGAAGCAAATGTATCTCTTTCTCCTGCCGCTACACTTGGATACTGTCACCTCAACATTGGATTCCTATAACCTTGAGAGATCTAATCACATGCATTGCCTCAAAGTAGCCTCCAATAAAACTCCTGGAGCTTTGGATCAGCAATACAGGACCACCTGCAGCCTCAGCAGAGCACATCTGCTTTGTTTTCTGAGGAGCCAGACCCTGCTGGCTGAGGGTACTTTCAGAGATAATCAGCTTAGACTCTGAAGCATGAACTCTCCTCCTTATCTGTTTGGCCACAGACTGAATGGCAACCCTTTCCTTCAGACAGCAAAGCTCCTCTTTCCTAGCACAGGCACATGTGGCCAATGAGTGGCTGGGTGGAACCAGTAACTGGCACTGAGGTTTCATAGCTGAATATTAAATACATTACTGTGGATGTTCTGTTTTGTAATCCACCCTCCAGTTTGGGAATGTAAACTTCAGGATACCAGAAGGCACTACATAAAAATAACTAGAATGGAGTCTTCAAACAAATGGATGAGTATTTTCTCTTTTTGTAACCTCTTTAACTTAAAGACCCCACAGCACTGCACAAGCACCTGATTTAAGTCTGGAAGAAGCCAGATAATTATACACAAATAATTCCACTGTTTGGACACCCCTGTGTGCTTTGTCACTGTACACTCCACTGAGATGCAATGACAGAACTGGACTTGGGAGCAGGCACCCAGTCTATGTGGCCACCACAGATCCCCAGTGTGACCCATTTAATCCAGTAAATTCCCATCCAAGCAAGTTGCCAATAGCTGGCAAGAGCACTCTGGAAGATAAAGAGTAGAAGGGAAAAAGTCCCAGCACAGAATTTACTTATTCTCCTTTGCAAAAGAAAAATAAGTAAGTAAGGATTAAAGGGACTACAAAGGCTGTTTCAGTGAGACAGTCCACAAAGAACAATTTCCCAGCCTTTTGTAATCTTTTATTTTGGCTGGTATGATTTAAGCTAAGTCCTGAACTGCCATTTCCCCTCTGTCTCATTAAGAGCTGCAAAGCTCCACTGCAATCACTGGCCAGGCTTCTTCAGCAGTTCAAATGCTACTACAGGAAAAGTAAAGATTTAATTTTTAAAAAGCCATGTTCACACATGGCTTTATCAAATGGCAAGAGTTCAAATCTCTCCCTTGGTTCAGCCACTTGGAGGAGGACTGCAGGCAGCACTGGCAGAGTTCCTGTTTACTTGTTTTATGATGGTTGTAACGAGGAAGCCATTAAATTAATAGCCGTGCTTTATTTTTAATGTTATGTTTAGCTAATCCTGACTTACAGTGGCACTCCCCACTTGCAGAAAATAAAAATCAAACTCCCTATGATGGTGGACTCCACCACAAGACAATGGGTACAGTGGGATGTTCAAGAGGTCACAGAAGGGAAAAAATAACATCCTTTTCATTCCTCCTGAGGGAGTGGCACTCATGTCCTCCATTGGTGGCCATTAGAGAGGTTGACTCAGACTGTTCAAGGACTAAATATCACAAAAGCTCTGCCCCACTGGCAAGGAGGAGATGCCCACCCAGAGACTCCAGCAGAGCTGCTCATGTATAGATGCACATGCAGAAGGCACAGCTGGAATGTCTGGGTGACTACAAATTGTTTTCTGGTCTTAAACACTGAAGGTAACTTGTTTTTTTAATTCTGTAGAGCAGGCAGTAGGAAGCGTACAGGACTGAACTGCATGCACCAGTTTGCCAAAAATGTTAGCACTAGATGGGAATGAAGACAATTTACCCTGCAGCTGTCACCCAATATCAACTCAGCATTCAGAAAGGATTTTGAAACTAAGTTTTTAGGGATCCATAAGGAGGTGAATAGATTCTAACTCCTCAAAAAGATCCAAGTGAGCCCAAGGGCTTTGTTTCAGTTCATGTCAATTAGCAAACCTGCTCCAAAGATACCAGAACTTATTTTTAAACAGACTTTCTGAAAACAAAGGAAGATGCAAAGTAGGAATCAAAATGAGATTCCAAGTCCCTGCTGCCTCTTCTCCTGCACTCCCTGGGACAGCAGGCCTGCCATGCAATAGCTCCCATACAGAACAACACAGGGCAGCAGGAACCAGACAAGTGCTATCAACATCTCGTAGCAAATGGCACAAACGAAATGGCTGGATAAAGCACAAGCTATTCCAATGAGGGCAACCAGGGAGAGCATCTAATTTAGGCCATTCACAAGGGGAAATCAGCTACAGGAGCAGTTTGTTACATAGCCCTGAGGGAACAATTGATTTCAACTTGGAAAGAAAAGTTTGTGTGCTGCTCTCCCTAGGAAGATGACAGAGGAAAATTCCCTGCCATGCTCTGACCTCTATAAAAAGTCTGAAAGAGCACACGTGTCATTAAATCCAAGACACACTTTTGACTGGGAGCTCTCCTGAGACCAGTGGCTGCTCCATTTGCTTCCTCTGGCTTTGCCCCAGGCTGCAAAACCACCACTCTGCCAGCACAATTACACAATAGAGTGGGAGATGGAGGGGCAGCATGACTGGCCTGAACAGCCTCAGCTCAAAGGTGATACAGCCCAATCACTCCAGTCCACACCAACCTTCACTCCCCCAAGGAATCAGGAACAGGCAAAGTGAGGAGAATCCAACACACACCAAGAGCAGAGTGATAGGGCTGCCAAGGCAGGTGAGTCAGTTCAGGAATATCACATCCAGCTTTGGACAAGGATAAAACCCACATGAATGGGAGCAGGTGTGGGGTTACATGTCACAGGACACTGAACAGCCCTTCAGGCTCCCTTGGGTTCCAAAAAAGGGATGATAACAACCCACTGGGGGGGCACAAGACAAGATAAGAAAAGGTGGTCTGGAGACACATACAAGACTGGCAGTGATGCACCTGAGGGAGTCAGACACAAACAATTTATCAACAAGTTACAGACAAACACTTTTAACCAGTTTGGAAATAAAAAATAACAAGAACTTGAAAGACAAATTGAAAAATTCTGCTTGGAAAAGGAGCACACAGCATGAGATCACAGGACTCAGCAGACTATAAAATAGGAAATGAGACTTACTCTTCTCCCCCTACAGCTACACAAAACCCTCCTACATAGATTACAGACACACTTGGCAATTGCCTTCCTCCTCCCGCCTCCCCTGTTATGGACAAGGCAGAGAAGGTAGCTGCCTAAATGCAGAGAGGATGTTAGATAAAGCATCTTGCAAAGCCAAGTGTGAAATATTAACAGCAGGAGGCAACGGGTTGAGTTTTTATGCAAGATCACAAATTTGGTGCTTGGAGTGCCGGTGATGTTCTCGCACACTGGAATCTCAAAGTGCTGCTTGTTGAATGTTTCATTTACAGAGCTACTGAGGCACACTGGAAATTTTTTCATCAGTTCTGTTATTTCCTGTATCTACTCTAACTTCTCTGGTTTTGTTCTTTTCCCTTCCTGCAATGCTAAGAAATTATGCATGAATAAAAAGGTTGTTCTTTCCATTCATCTGGCAAGTTTTAAAACAATTCATACTCTTAAAGCAGGCACTCTGCAAGCTGTATTTTCACATGAAATTACCCCAATTGTGTGCATTGCATCCAAATCACCGGATGCATTTGTACACAAAATCACCCAGCTTGCAGAGAACTGCAATAAGCAGGCAAGCAAAATGGACATGCACTGCTCAGCTGAAGGGAGCCCTGAGCTGCACCTGGCCACAGGAAGGTTTGGTTTTAGTTGGTGAAAGAGGCTTTCCTGGCCACAAAAGAGCTGCTTTTTATCCAGCACATGCAGCACAGGCAGCAGCATGATGGCTACCTCTACCCCACCTGCCTTTGCAGGAAACTGCCTCTAATTCAGCTTCCACAATGGATTCAGACCTTGTTTATCCTGCTGTCCTAGTTGTCCATTAGTGCCAGCTGTGGTGGTAGTGCTGTGGAAAGGACATCCATTCAACACTGGAGACCAGGCTCCAGGAATAATGATCTCTGCCACTCTGGAGCATAACTGACACCTGCTGTCACCATCTTGCACAGAAACAAAATTGCTCTGAAAATCCCACAAGGAGTCAAGGAGAAACAAGGAGAGGGAGCCTAGGAGAAGGTGCAAGGCTTCTTCCTTCTTTTCAAGGGCCTTGGTACTACAGGAGCAGCAAAGATGAGGGTGAAGAGAAAACATTCACTCAGGAAGCTCTGTTACCTGCACATTTTTACTTGGATAGCAGCTGAGACTCTGCAACTGAACTTCATCCTCAGCAGTTTCCTATTGGCATCCCTGGTGATTGTATTTTCCCCCAGGCTCAGGTGTCGGAGCTGGTGATTAGGGCAACAGCAGCAACAAAATTGCCTCTGGGCACTAGGAAACACCAAAGGAAAAGGACTGCCTGAAAGGCAGATGGGGCCACAGTCCCCACGGACATGATCATCAAGAAGTTTGTAGACATTTAGCACAGAGCAAGCTAAAATCAAACCTAACACAGCAGGACAGAGGAGTTTCACACTTCAAGGCTGTGCCACAAATGAATGTCTGTCCTCAGAAACTTTTGGAGACAGAGTTAGGCAAGTGAGTACTGAAGTGCAGTGACAGGTAAGAGGTGTATTTTCAGCTAACAATCAAGCAGTCCCTCATCTGGAGGTACTGGATGGCCTTTGAGTGCCACTTTGTCCTTGTTGGGCTGCACACAGCCACAGTGCACCTGGCCAACATTAGCTGTAGCTGTTCCATTTATGATTTTATGGCTGATTCCCCCCCCACCCCCATCAAGTTCACTGTCTGAATGATCACATCTGTTTATGTTCCACAGACACCTGTGTATCTTGAGATGACAGCAACTCCCTGAATGCTGTAATCAGTTATTTCTCAACAGAGGAATTGCCAATTTGGTAAATAAAGCTCATTATAAAAGAACATGAAAATGTATTACAGTTGCCTAACAGAGAAAATTGCCCAGCGCCGCCAAATAATCAGCCCTGGCATCGCAGGCTCCCCCAATTTAGGGCAACTGAAATAATAACATGCAAATTACTCATGCAAGCCAATGCTGGATAGGGGCAAGAGGAAAATGAGGAAGAGACAAAATACATACTTTTCTCGACCAGCAATAATTTCAAACCTAGTCAGGGACAGACCTTGGTGCTCTAAATCTCTGCCTGCAGAGTCACAAGTTCTGTGGCTATCCCAAGCAGATCCAAAAGCTGGCATGGCAGCAGCAGCAAAAGCCCACCCAGTCCTGCTCCAACAGATCTGAGGGCACTAATTGTCCTACTTTGCTTTGGAAAACTTGCTCTTCCTCCCTTAGGACAGCAAGTTTGACCTACACAAAGATGCAGAGCTGGAATTTTTGCAAGATCTGAGACTAACAGAGATAAGCCATGCGTAAGCAAACATCACTTCTGAGGATGAAAAGTGTTGTGGCATCAGCTCTCAATAAGAAGGAAAGGCATCTTGTTGCTTTAATGGAGATGTAAAGCACTAAGTTGCTGTCTAAAGAAAAAAGAGACAAAGCAGAATATAACACAGAAAACAATTCTCAGCTCCGCTCATCCATTTTCATAAACACAGCATTAAACTCTGACACGACCTCCAAAAATCCATGTTCACATTCTTCAAAAACTGTCAGATGCAGTCAGAGAGGACAGAGGAAGCTAATGCTGCCAGACAGAGAAGCTGTACCCAGAGAAAAGGAATCAGGTTACCAAACCAGACCGGCTCCCCTGGTTTGCTGACAGGCCTTTTGCAGTTCTGCCACACCTACCTCTAGGAGAATAAGATTCCAGATGCACCCAGCTTCCTCCATTCCTCACGCAGCAAGGAGAGGGCTCAATACAGAGCACAAGGATGAAAGGATCAGTGGTTTATGGCAGACACAGCAGGAACAAGATCTTGTGAAAAGAAAGAAAATTTGAGCTCTGCAGCCAGCAGGCAAAGGTTTTTCCAGTATGATTCCACACCACCAGTTCCCCTCAGCCAGGACTTTGTAACCAAGTACCTTCAAATAAGCCAGTCATCCTGGGACCAAAATGAACAAGTTTTTTGATTATAAACTGTGGCTTGAAATACTGCTATTCCTCACACTCATTTGGAGTTTTTGTTGGCATTGGCAATAGGCAGAAAACAGCAGTTGACAAATTCATGGGACCGAAAGTATCTCACAGCACACAGTGACTGTTAAACACTTTATTGTTTAGGAGGGAACCTTGGAAGGGAAGGAATGTGCCTGCTGGTGTAACCAATGGGAGCATGCTAGGAACAGTTAATCCTAACAAGCTACTCAGGGTTACTTCCAAATACTTGGGACCCCTTTCTCCAGAGCAAACAAACAGAGGCAACAGCTCCTGAAACTCACATGTAGGTTGGTGAAACCAAAGTTAGAATTGGGTGAACCAGGCTTGTGTTGGAGCAAGACCCTAAGCTACGAGCTATGCTGGAAGCACCTGGGGTCAACACAATTCTTTACATTGCAAAACAATGAAAAGAAACTATAGCATCCCCTGCTCCTGGGAGCCTTCTCCCAACCCCAGGAACATCCACTGAGACTGATACATGCAGGCAGTTAGAAGAGGAATCATGTTGTATTGTCTTGGTGATGGAGGGCAGAAGGCACTGGTTTTGGTCAGTGTCTGTCCAGAAGGATGCTGGAGCTTCCAAGGGTGTCCGTGGTCCCTGTCCTCTGCTCTTTGGCAGATGATGTTTATCCAGAATTAACCAACAGCTCCTGGAGAAAAAAGGAGACAAAAGGAAAAGGCAGTAAGCTAGTTATGCAGCTGTTGACATGGGAAGGTTAACATCAGAAATGAAAGAGTAGCACTGGCAGGGTGAAAATCCCTCAGAAAAATCTTCAGGTTTCACCTACTGTAAAATACAAGATATTCAAGGGGAGAAGAGTGTGGAAGCAAGAAAGCAGCTCATGATACCAAACATAAGGCTGAGTCTGTGATCAAGAGCACATGGTGAGTTGCAACAATCAGGATTCTAAATCCACTGGCCTACAGTGGGAGAGAACAGCTGTGACTTCAGGTAAAACTTGGAGCAGTGAGTAATTGCAACCTCACACTAAGCCCTGCCTCAGCATAGGAGGACATAGGAGCATTTTGATTAGCTGCCATCAAACACACACACACACACATGCTCCCCATTTGCTCATCCTGGAACAGGATCAATATGTGACCACCAGAGAAGTGAGAAGAAGAAAGATGGGGACCCAGAGACCACCCTAACTCCTGACATATCTGACAGCCTTTATTCTATTAAGACCCAAGCCTTTCTAAAATTCAAAGCAAAATCACATCTGCTTTGTCCCCACAGAAACCTACTAAGTGGTAGTTCCTCAGATCCTGCAGGTATCTGCATATGAGCTGTGAACTTCTGAGGGTTATTGTAAGACAGAAAGCTTCCAATTAGGAAGTTTTTAGGATGGAGATTGCAAGGTCTGCTGTGGTCTCTTCCTATTTTTGTCTTATAGCATCAATAAAGTCAAAGAAATCAACAATGCCGTCAGCAGTGGATGAGAACACACATGACACCAGTGTAGCACCACTCCCTCTGAGGATCTGAGAAATCAGTGCTGGATCCCAGTGTGGGCGATCAGCTCTCCTGCAGCAGCAGTGGCGTGGCTGTGTCAGTGCTGCAGGAGCAGCAGGGTCACAGAGGGTAAGCCCACCCACAGGCTACTTTCTTCTCATGCTCTGGATACGTGCAGGTCCCTTTTTTGGGTGAGCAGACAGTGCTGATGCATATTAAGAGGATTCAGCTAAAGCCAACTAGAGAAAGACAAGTGAACATTTCACTGCATACAGTCTCATTGCCCATTTTCATTAGGGCTGTATTTGAGCTCAGTTCTACTCTCCAGATATTTGCCTTTCTGAGGAGAGGAGCTGAGCTTTCTTCAGTGTGAATCAGAATGGAAAACATCACAAAATAATTATGCTAGAATGCTTGGCACTGTCTGTCAGAAGGTGAGGATGTCATTTGGGCTGCTTCTGCACAGCAGGCTGATATTGGCTGACACATGGCCAACGCAGACTGAAAATGCTGGCCTTGGATCTCCAAAGACAGCCCCATCTCTGACAACAATGAACTGAAAAAGCTTCAAAGAACTCAAGAATAAAGAGAAAATTGTACACCAAATTATTTAGACAAAGGTTATGCAGAAATCTGACAAATGAACCATCAATAATACTCCACTGACTCTAATTTCCCAGGTAATTTTTCTCATCATTAGTGACTTAAAAGTTACGCACAGAGCAATATATTTTAAAAACTCCAATAGCACTCACTGAAATTGCAGTGAATGAAGCAGTAGCAACTCACGATCAATTTTGCAATGAAGTAATTTGCTGTATTCACATTGTAACACTTCAGTAAAGTGTCCAGGAATGTTACATTTTGTGAAAAAATGAAAACAAACCAAAATCACTTCAGTGCCTACTCTGTGGTTAACCCTTCTGGAAGACAGTAAAACCTCTCTTTTTAAACACTTTTGAAAAATATCAGAGTTACACAATTTCATGTTCAAAATCATAACCACATATTTCAACCTCATCTAGTTGCAGGTGTTTCTGCAATGTATATGTAATGATAAGGGCATGGAGAAGAGGTAAAGCTTCTCCTCCCCATGGAGAAGTGTTTCTACCCATGGCAGGGGGGCTGGAAATAGATGATCTTTAAGGTCTCTTCCAGACTAAACCATTATATTATTCTATGATATTTTAACTTATTTCAGGAGAAAATGAAAACAGCCAGTTCTTAACCTCACTGAATTCTTTCCAGCCTAACCTACCCACATACCAGGTATGCATTGAGCTGGAGGCTCACAAACATTCCTTGTGCAAAAATATCAGGTTCCATCTTACTGTGGATGACTAAACCTCCTCAAAATCCTTTGCACAGTGAGCCTGGACCCAGAACTGATGGGCTGAGGGACACCCTAACTCTGAGACTAAAGCCACTCTTTGCCCACCTAGCTTTGCAACCATGCCAGCGCAGACTTGGCACCCTTTCATTTTCTTCCAACCTGGAATCCTCTCTGCAAGATGCTACCAGGTTGCTACAGCACTTACCTTGAGCAGAAGGAGCCAGGAAAGGGAAGGAGAAGCTTTACCTCTTCTCCATGCCCTTATCATTGCATATGCACCAGACAAGATGAACAGACAACAAGCCCAGGCAGTTTGCAATCACTGTTCTCACCAGACAGGATACTCCCAATTCATGGAGTTGAGGCTCAGGCTGAAAAGTTTTGGTGCCTCCTCAAAAAATGACTGCCCCACAGCTGGCATTAGCTGGTCTCTGCTGCAGTCTTAGCAGAACAAGAAGTCAGAGATGAACAGCCTTGGAAAGTGCATGACACCCTCAGTCTGATGAAAGGGAACAGTGCCCTTCTTGCATAGGGAGGGCAGGTTGTTTTTAATGCCACTGCCAAGGCAATCCAGGAAGGGAACCAGGTTCCAGTCTTGATGAGCTCCAGCCCAGCACCTCTACATATGAAAATAGTGTCCATACAAAGGCAAATTCCTCATCAGCACAAACAGGGATGGCAATCTGTTCAGTCCAGAAAGCAAGTCCAGCTGGAGGGCACACAGCACTTGTTTTCTTCCATGCCTCTCACAGCAAATGGGACCTTTGAGCCACTAACTCATGCTCTCCCACCACTGTGGCACCCTGCTCAGGAGCTAACTGCAGTCAAAATGGGCTGCTTAGCTGACACAGCCTGCCACTTTGCAGCCCCTGTGGGAAAGCCAGTAGCTTTCCAGTTCTGGTTCTGGTTGAGTGAGGAGAAAGGGCTGAGCTCTGCAAGTAGATCTGCTCCACAGATCTCACCCCTGCTGAGAAGGGAGTCCAGTCAATGCCCAACACAGTCCTTGTCTCTAACAGAGCTGAGGCCCTGGTACCCAGCACTGGGGCGAGCAAGCTTCAGCAAGATTTTCTAATGCACCTGTTCCTCTGTCCTGTTCCTTCTTCCTGAGTCTGCATCCCAGTGCAGAAGCTGGGGGCTCCCTGGTGGATCTGCAGCATCCTTTCCACCTCCCCCAGTGCTGGCCAGCTCTGTGCCTCGGCTCTCGGCCTTGCTGGAGGCTCTCAGCCAGCAGAGGAATCTCCCTCCTTGAAAAGCCAGACCCTGAAGAACTTCCTCCTTCACTGTTTGCCAGAGACACTGTTTGCCAAGCCTCAGCTGTGTTAAGGCATATTTATTTAACCAGCGTTAGTCTCACAGGGTAAACCCTGCAAGTCCCCTCCACCACGTGCCCTGCCTTTGTTTTAACATCCCTTTAAGCAGTTGCACCACAGCACTCACACATATGGGCACTGTGCAGCTATGAAGAAATCAGAAAGCAGATCCCCATGATAAATGACTTGGTACATTTGGAGTGTCAGTGACAAAGTAGAAATTAATCTCCATAGTTCCTAGTTGCCTGCCGTGTGCAGGCAGCTCTCAACATCACAATACCTGTTGGCACACAGCAGACCTCAGCAACGTGACCACACAACTTTTTCATCTCAGTTAGTGTGGAAAGAGGCACAAACAAAATACAAAAAATCCTGACCTGCCCTAAGATGGGTGTTCAAGGCCTTTACACTGGATGAGGCATTTGTTGCAGGGCTATTAGCACCCCAAAGCACTGCAAGGGACATTTGAGTCACTTTGGTTTGATGTATGCTGTAGGTATTTTTTGGTTATGTGCAATTTGTTCTGTTACACTCAGAGTATTGGCTATTTTGTGGAGCAGCTGTGCTGACTAATGGATCACAGCACTTCTGTGCCATATAGTTATTGCACAGAAAAGCCTCTCTGTCTCTCTCATCCTTCAGGAGTCCAACAGTTGCTGTCCTTGGGACTGGAATAAGGAGGGCCAGGAGCATGCCTGGCAACAACAAAAAACATTAATTCAAAAAGCTATGAAGAGAGTTTTGTTTTCCCTCTTCTCTGCACTGGTGTTAATAGTTTTGCAAAGCAGGCAAGTTCAACCCAATGACTTCTTGGCTACTTCCCCAGATGGTGTCTTCAAAGTTGGCTTGACAGCAGAAAAGACGCTTTTCAGAAAACTCACCAGATGCTTTGTCAGAACACCCCAGAAAGTGCTTTCACATGGAAGTCTCCTGTCTACATATCCCACCAACACAGTGCTAGGAACAGAAAGAGTCTTTCTGGTTTCCTCCTCCCTCTCCTTTGGCTCACAAGAGCCACTGCTTGCTTTGCTCTGCCTCAACAGCTCCCCATTGCTCTGCATCACCCGAATACGAAGTTATTTACCAGCAATACAACTAATCTCCAGCTGTTCTGAGACTCACCTGTTTGTTCATGCATTATAACATTGATTTCCTCCAGACAGTTGTTCTGATCATTGTTCTAACTTGCAGAGAGCTCCCGTCATTAGCCTTGCTTAACAGGAAATATTTTGCCACTGACTGAGCAGCTCTGCAGTCAGCAGACTGCACAAAAAATCATCCTGGTTGGAGGGCTGCATCTCCCTGCTGAGCTGGTAACCCCAAGACGTTGCAGTAGGGAACAAGCTCAGTGCTTTTGATTTTGGACATGTGCTAGAAAAGAGAGGGGCCAGGAGGAACAAACACGGCTCTGCAAAGGGCTGCTGCTGAAAGGATGACTGTTAATTAATCCACATACAAACCCAGGGCAGTTTTTGCTCAATCGATGTTAATTGCATTTAATCTCATTCTTGCCATTAAGAAAAGCCACCGGGCCAGGCTGATGTCGCTAGCGCCTGACATGAAGATTCCACCCACGTTTGGGAGGCAAGGCAGGAGGAGAAAAGTAATGGAAAGAAAGGAATAACCCTTCCTCAACCCCTTCTGCATCACTGCACAATTTCATCGGGTCTGCTCCATTATTTAAACAATTTTTTGTTTTCCAATAACATTACAGAGGAGCTCAAAACGATGAAAATCAGACATAGAGCGTTTCACTACTACGAGTTATTCTCGCTCTCCCAGGTACCAGCTTAGAGCTTTGCTAACCTGCACAGCTTTGGCTATTGTGCTTCTGTAAAGGATTGAGATACAGAAAATTGCTTATGTGAAGTGGTGTTTGCTTTTTAGTCCCGGGCTGATCCCAATAGACCTGCCAGAGCCCCTCAATATGACCTACAACTGCTGACTGCCACCTTCCATCAGCTCTGCTGAAGTCTTTCTCCTCACCTTGCTACTGAGCACAGCCCCAGCATGCACCAAAGCACACTGAAGCCTGTCTAACATAACACAAACTAGTATTTGCTATTAAACAACCTCTGACCAAATTTGCCTTATAAAACAGAACATTTTTGAAGTCTGAACTTCCCAGGTAAACCAACAGTGCACCCACCAGTGATCTGGCTCTGATGTGGGGACTGTGTCTCTATCTGCCCAGCTACCTGCTTGGGAAATGGAAACAATCCTCTTGCCTCTGCAGGAACCAAGCCTGGGGACAGAGGAGCAGCTCTTGTAGCACAGGAAGCCCAAGGTGGCAGATTTCATGACTTCTGGCTTATTGCTTCTGTGAGAGCCTTGCGTTTTTCCAAATCAGTATCAAGAACAATAATAATCAAAGCCAGGCTCTGTCTGTGCCTTTCCCCCGTGGCAGCACACAATGCTTGCCCAGAGCCAATGCTGCAGTTTATCATGGATTTTCTTTATCCCTCAACAAGTGTTAATCCCAATGCCTCTTGCTGCATGAAGTGGACATATCACAAGTGCCATGAAGGACTGGCTGAGTTTTAAGTGCTCTGAAATGGCTCCACTAGACTTGGTCAAGATTGCTTTAAAATCATTTCCCATTAGGACTGTGACCCTCTCTCTTTACAGCCAGTGTAATGACTGTATCTCAGAGGAAGGTAATTACATCCCACTATCTGCTCACATCAGAAACTGCACGCTCCAAACACTCCTGTGCCTTTCTGGACTGAGTGGTAGAAGGCAATGCAGGAGGAAAAGGAGATAACACTGGATGCCCCTCCATCCTGCAACTAGAGTCACCCCAAGTGTTTTGCAAGCTTGTAGATTAGCCCCTGGGAGGGATATAGGGATCCAGAAGGCACAGAGTGTTTCTAAAGCAGAACAATGGCAACCTGTACAAATCCAGCTCTGGTTTTGTGAGGATTAAAATGAACTTCACCCAACTGTGAATATCTGCTTCCAGAGCCAAAAGGAATGGAAAACCACTTACTGATGCAACAGCATTTCGTTATTTCAAACCCTAAGCCAAACACTTCCAAAAATTAAGGAGAGGCAACAGTAACATTATTTGCTGGGGGACATTGGATGCAGGGGTTTAACTGCTGAACTGCCAAGCCATGCTCTGGGCACAATCTAATGAAACAATAGACACAAATATTGGCAACTTCTCCATACTGTCTCTCCTGCTCTTGCTACCAGCCTCCAGAATAATCAGTGGGAAAATAAAAGGAAAAATAACCCCAGAAGCCAAGAGACTTTGGATTAAGTTGTATAAATGACCTGTTACCTCCTTACACGAGGAAGAAAGAAATGCAATAAATACCTGCAAAGCCATCTCAGTATCCTGGATTAAATGGATTACAGAAATGGAAAGTACATGATGCAAGATGTTATAAAACAAGATGCCAGGGAAGTGCAGGAATTTGAATCAGGCTGGCAAATGATCCCTGCAGACTATTGAGGAAAATTAATAGAGAGAAAGGGTAGAGAAAGGACATGGTAAGAAGACTGACTGATGAACACTGTTGTTAGGATGTGTAAATTCAGGATGTCAGACTTCCTCTTAAATCTACTTCAGTCCTGGAACAAAAATAGCAAATCCTACAGTGCTAAAAAGCACTGAAGTAGAAAAGTCAGATATGGCAAGCCTCATTTCAGGATAGGTTTCCCCTGTGCATCCCTCAAGATTGAAGTTTGTGACTTTAATTGTTCCTGGAACATTGTGTCTATAGGGATTCAATGCAGGGATTACTACCAGCATCCTTGTTATAAGTGCCACTTCTCAAACAAATTACACTTCACTGGATGTCAGTAACATACACAAGAAAACAAATTAGATAAAGGCAGCAGGACAGCAAGACACAGGTCTGGTGCAAGGATGTTTCACAAGGTCACCCAGAAAAATAAAGGTGCTTAGAATTTAAACTCCTAAAACATTTCTAATTCCCTAGTGTATTAAAGCTCCATGTGACCCAGACACAAAACCTTCAATACACCAGTGACTCCACACCTGAGACCAAGCCTAGCTGAGTTGTGCTTTATTTGTGAAGAAATGCCATCAGGGAGCAGGTGGAGGAAGAGAGAGACAGGAGATAGAGGGAGCAGCCCCAGGTGTCCTCCCAAATCCTAGGGAACATCCCAGCCCATTCACTGACTGTTCACAGCCCCACACAGACAGATGGGAGAAGCCAGGGAAAGAGGATGTAATTTTGTTTGGAGGCAAATATAGCAGCTCCTTGGCTGCAGGGCTTCTTCACAAGCTGATTCCAGATTTACATACTGCATTTTGTCTTTCCAGAACTCATCCCAGGATGTATTACCAACCTGCACTAGTTCTAATGAGCATGTCTTTAACTCCAGAAATTTTCATGAAGATGGAAGCACAGGAAAGTCCAGTCCTTGGGTAGAGTGCAAAGAACAGCTGAAAACACTTCACCTCAGGTATGGCACTGTCTGTGCCTCTGAGATGGGCCCTCAACACTGGTTGTTAAATTCTCAGACTGGGGATTTCGTCAGGTGCTTGCCAGTGTTACTAAACCCTGAAGTTTCTCTGTGCACTCCAGGAGGGTGAGCACTGCCTAGAGTGCATAAGCCAGTCCTAGGCTCTACTGTCAGTCACCTCCCAGCTTCTTCCAGCAGCTGAAATAAATCCCCATCTCAGTTTCCCTTTCTGTACCTAAGAGTAATGCCACTTACCAACCACACAGTGGTATGATAATTATTCACCAAGAGAAGATGCTAAAGAAATGCAAAAATTCAGTTCTCAAGGGATCCATTCCTCTGTACAATTTGCATTTATGCTTCAGAGGAAATCTGGTGCTTTATCTTGTTTCCTTCTGTCTTGCTTTAGCAGGCTCTTGCTCTGGATAAAGAGAATTCCTCTTTGGGTCAGGGTATCATGTATGATTTAAAATATGGCTCAATCCTGTCTAGTCTGGCTACATACACCAAGAACAGAGGCAGGCAGAGACTTCTCCAGATATCCTTTTTCTATGACTAATTCTATTTTTGTTCAGTGATACAGTGAAATTCCACACAGAAGTATTATGAGCTTGACTGGCTTTATTTGTTTAACACTTCACATTTTCATTAAGCTGTTGCTACTCGGCAGCCAGTAATTTTATTTGTGTGATAGCTGTATTCATCTCACCCACATGGGTGTAGATGTCGCTCTCCTTTTCTTCTGGCTGAAGAGGCAAAAATCAGCAATGATAGAGTCAAGAGAAAACTGGGAATTCTCAGGTCTGTTTGCAGATAGAAGTGAGATTTGACTCCTACCTGTTTTTGTGAAACACCTCCCAAAGACTAGGGGCACCTACAGGTAAAATTAAATAGAGGAAAAAAATTATTTTGCAAAACTATCCTCCCATACCCAGGTACAAACCAGAAACTGGAATTATTTCAGCAAAATCAGCCTGTTTGACTCAGCACTGAACTCTCCTGCACCAGAAGCCTATTGCTGACTGAGCATTTACAGTATTTGAGTATCAGATTGTAAAGAATTAATTATATGTCTAACTCTTGCCAATTTTCAAGTATCTTGAAATATCTGGTCCCAGGAGCTGCAAGATCTGATTAGATCTCAAGGAAGAAAAGCCTGGTTGGCTGGCCCTCACCAAACCCCAATTAGACAATCTCCTACCAAGTTCAGGCAACCAGACAGAATTAACAGCCCTTTTGAAATGGTAATGACTTGAACCGAGACAGTCAAATCACTGAGCCACACCTCTTGGACAGAGGTTTCAGAACTCAAGAAACACTAAACATTTCACTGTGCCACTCCCCTTTGACAAGATCAAGGAGTGGGAAGCGCTGGGCAGGGAATGTGCAGCCCGGGCTGGAGAGCACTGGGTGCTCCTGCCGGGCATGACCCATGGACCGGGGTGGAGAGGCTGTAACACATCGAGGGACGCTCGGTTGGGAGATCAGATGGAGATGCCCAACCACAGGCACACCCAGGCAGCACCTGTGGGAAGCTGCAAGCTCAGCTGCCCTGAGCATGGCACTGTCACAGTCAGTCCCTGAGCAACAGGGATCTGCTCTGAGTGGCTGCCCGCTGGCACCCAGCTCAACCAGTGCAATGAAGAGACCAGGAGATCAAATGCCCTACAACCGAACCGTGGGTCTGAGCAAACGAAGGGAACGTGGTGAACTCTGGGAGATGCATCTTGATTTCTCAGTGTCTCCTCCTGTGTAAATTCCAAACCTTTCTTTCAAGATTAAAAACCTTTACCAAGTGAAAAACAAGCTCAGCATTTCTCTAGCTCCATGCTGTCCCTATCCCTCTTCAGAGGACACCCCAGTAGAATACCAGATGCTGGAATAAGCCACAAAAGCCTTCTAAACAATTATCTCCTATCACCTCCTCTGCAAATTTATAGTCCTGCATCAGTGTCAAGACACAGACCTGCTTCCATCTGTCTAAAACACATTCTTTACAGAGGACCTGAAGGTGGAATGTTTAACGTTAGCATTTGAAAATGTATTCAAGAGACTGGAAAAGAAAGTGACAGTTTTTAAGTGTGTTGTTCAATTGTCTTGTGGATGCTGCTCAAGTGGAGGGAGAGCTTTGTAATTTTTTATAATATGACAAATGATGCCAGTCCCATCTTGTAATTTTCCTCACTGTACAGCATGCCTGTTCATGATAGATACCAGTGCAGCTGCTTAGGTGTCCGTTTATCTGCTTGGAAAGTATTGTCTGTTTGGAACCAACTCATCTAAAACAGCAGCCCCAGAGGGTGAGAGAGAAAAAAAGGGAGGGGGACAGGGGAGGAAGAGACCAGGGAGTTGTGCACTGTGAACACATTCATGCTTCTCCTGTAAAGGTTGTGGAAAAAAGCAAGCATCATATTTAGTTTAAGCTACATCCTCTCTGCCCCCCTCCTAGACCATTCTTTTCTACTGTCACTCAACACCTCTTTAAACTCTGCCCACAAAGACCTTACCACTAACATACATTTAATTCACACTTGCAACCAGTGGAAACAAAGCAAGCCCTCAGCTGCCTTCTGCAAATCTGTGCCAGCACAGAGGAGCCTTCAGGTCACAACCTGTACAGTTTGCAGTTTAAAGCAACACTTTAAATAAAAACAAAAATGTAAAGGAAGGAGAGAGAGAGAAAAAAAACAGGAAGAAAGAGGACAAAAAAGCCAAAGAGTACTTATACTTTGTGTTTAAAGAGACTTTAAACAGGAACTTGCCAATTTTCTGTAACCAGGATTATAAGAGAATAAACTCAAATACTTTGTCCTTCTGCAGAGCCCTCTGAGCTGAATTTCACTCTGCAAAATGGCCAATATAGAAAAAAGCTCATAAATCCCTCTGATGTAAGTAACTTCACATTACTCTTGGGGAAACAGAGGCATAGACAGATTCATTAATCCAAGTAAATGAATCCATGAAGCAGTCTGAATTTCTGAATCCCCATAACATCCCACACTGGAAACAGCACCCAGGGCCCAGCAATTTCCATGCCATGTTGCCTGGCATGAGCAAAGCAAGAGACTTGAACAGATGAGAATGTTTTAAGAAAGGACAAGTACAATTATTAAACCACACCTGCCCTAGCCATGTAGCAAAACCATCTTTTGTTACTTTAAACAACCTCTCATCGTTTCACTCACTGCATCATTAATGCCAAAGACCAAGGTCACATATGTAGGATGCTGCCTCAGAAACCTGCTGAGTAGCAGAGAGCTGCACAACCTGTCTGAACAGGTGGGTACAAATTCCTGTGGCTCAGCACTGTCAGGGTTAGCTGCTAGTAATACTCCAGGCTAGCAAGGTTAGGGCTGGCTTAATCTGCCATCATTATTCTGCAGCCTGGGCATATCCTGAGAGGATCTTGCTACAGGCTGGTACTCTGTCTCTGACTTACCAAGAACAGTTTCCATGTGTGCATGGGGAAAGTGGGTCTTACAAAGCTATTTACAAAGAACTTTATAAGATATTTGTGTCAAAGAATTGTTAAAATCTGCACTGAATTAAAGGCTTAATTTTTAAGACAAGGAGCTAGTCCTTAAATTTTACTTTTTTCCCCCCTGTGGAGTAGGGCTTTTTGTTTTGAAAATAATAAAACTCCACACGTAAGAAGGTGTCAGAGGAGCTCAAATTGTATCAGGTAGTTGTCATTACTGTGACTTAGAATTGGAACTTGCATTCCAAATTTTTTGTCTCCCTAAATTTAAGTTGATAGAAGAGTGTCTGCTCCTGCAGGTAGAAATCTAATTCTACCATCTCTTTTCCACAGTCAGTCTCATTCTCAGAGGTAAATTCTCCTGAGTGGACCTGCTAACAGCTACCAATGATGATGGTGACCAAAGACCTCCAAGCACAAGGCTCTGAACTATGCAAACCAATCCTGGTGCCACTGATGCCTGCCTGGGAAGGAAGCAGTGTGCCTGCACACAGCCCCCCAGCCCAGCCAGCACGGGGAAGGACAGGCTGGTCACTTGATTTGCAGACAGCTTTTCCATTATTTACTGCAGCGTTCAAACAGCCAACCTGCTCCCCCCTCGTCTGCTCTGTGGTGGCCATTTCTCCTGAGCTGCCCATCATTTCCTTATCAAGCAGTAAAAACATAGCATCACCGGAGACACAGCTCAGCCTTGCTGAGATTTCATTCTCTCAGCGGGCTGTAAATGCCCCTATAATGTTGGCTTTTTTAATCTTGTGTTATTATTACCCGCGGCTGCCATTCAGTCTGCAGAGAATAAAGCGCCCAGGCTTTCAGGACCCACACAATGGCTCTGTGCATTCGCCAGTGGTTGGACAAACAATAACTCTGTGTTTCAGCTTTATTGGAAACCCTTCTGTTGTGGGAGCCTGGCTGCATGTGTCCCTCGGCTCAGGCCACGCAGAGGTGCGAGTGGGAGCCGCTGAATTCCCTGGTGATTGCAGGAGCACGTGCCTTGGCACCGGCCTACGGAGCCAATGTGAAAGTGCACAGGCAGCTGCATGTTGCTGTGAGCCCATGGAAGCCAGACACACACCTGCAGAGCCAGTTGGTTCTCCTCTAGATCAGCCAGGGAGTCCGAAGCTCTAACAGGGCCCCTCTGTGAATAATTGCGCTCATCTCCGTGTAAACGGCGTTGCCAGCTCATAGAGAGGTGCGATGATATATGACATAACTGTGAAAATGTCAAAACACCACTACCCTGAACCACGTTCTTACAAGAAATCTTGGCTTCCACTTGAAATTTAAGATCCTGCTGCTTGCAAGAAAAGCTTGAAAGCTAGAACAACTGAAAAACCACAAATTAGAATGCAAAGAAAATGTGAAGAATGCAGGGCTCTTCTAATTCAGGGAGACTGATTGTTTTGGTCAGCTCATTATTGCTTGCAGGGGACACTGCAGATGCGTGAACTCCTAGAGAGCTACAAATATCCCTTCACTCAAGAAAACAAGCCCTGCTGCAGACTCCTCACATATTGAAAACCTAAGAGGAAATTCAGAAACTCCCACAAAACCACAAGTTTTACTTGTGAAACTATTTAGAAATACACTAGGGTTATTTCATTTGTCTTCTGGTTTTAAGCAATTGAGTCACATTCTCACACCACTTCTGTCTAGGCAGAAGTGTTGTGGCAGGAGGGTTAGTTTATTGTGTTTTATTTATTCCTTCCTTTTTCTTTTTTTTCAGTAAAAACACAGAACTAAAATTCTCATGTACTTATAAAACTTCAGGTACAACTCCACAAAACTAGGGCAATAGAAAACATGCCAAATATTTCAAGGCTTGGCAACAGTGAGCCTGCCTGTCTCTCTGTTACAGGAGGAATGTCTGTCTGTCTCAGCCAATGTTTCTGAGTAGGAATGTCTCATCCTGATAGCCCATGTACATATAAAACACCTTTGCTGTCAGCTCTCCAGGAAGAGACCTTGACATTTTGCAGAATACCACATCCCAACCCCCATCTCCCCTGAATAGTAGCAGAAGGCAGAAAAAACTTGGTAGATCTGAAAATGTAAGAATCAGGTGCTGCCTACAGCAAGGATTAAAGTTGATATGGAAAGGTAATAGCGAAATAAGCACAGCCAAGTCACTGGAATTGATGCACTAAGGAATCAACTTCCAGGTTTCCCAAACCCATGGCCACTGTCACAGCTGGCCTGTCCCACTCCCTCTCCTGTGGGCCAAGAGAAGAATTTGAAGGGGAGAAAACCAAGGCTTTGCTGTCTTAAACAGAATAAATAAAAGGTGAACGGTTTCAGGAAATATTCTATTATTGTTGTGGTATTATATGCTTCATATACCTGGTGAAAGAAACTGCAGCCCTCATTCTGAGCTCTCACTGACAGTAACTGGGCTGGCACAGGCAGGTGAGCTCTGCTCTCTGCGGACACAGGAGCAGGATTGCAATGCTCTCTTCCTGAAAAGAGTAATGAGGTGCCCAGAGAGCCTGCCGAGGTGTCAGAGAAACTGATGCTGATGGACCCTTTGCAGGCCAAAGACAGATTAAGAATAACACAATACCAGCATAACAGCACCTTATCAACAGCCCTGCGAGTGCTAAGAAGTGAATCTGAGTGAAGGCTGTGACACCTGTCGGCATCACAGCCCTGCTATTACTGCCTTCGACTTCCCGCACAATCCAAGTGTCCAAATGGCTTTGAAGCAAGAAGCAGCAAGACAGGAAGGTGAATCTGAACTCTGATCAGCTGTCTGAAGAGACAGTATGAATACCTTACATTTCAGTAACACTTTTCATCCATAACGAAGCCGAGGCATCCATTCAACCTCCACACTCCAAACCACAGAAGTAATATCTGCCCAGGTAGAGATGGGCAAATAAACACAAGTTAAATGACTGCTCAAGGTCGTCCAAGGACTACGAGAGACACACGTCTAGCAAGTAGATTACTCTTCCCTTTTGAAAGGCACACAGGCACACACACAGGGGATTGAAACTGCTTAGCCAGGTGTGGAGCCTGCTGTGATCAACACAGCTTCACTGAGCAGCAACTCTTCCTGATGCTGTTTCACCGGTGCTAAAATGTAAAAAAGCAAACCTTCATAACAGAATTCTTTCAAACAGATGCAAATAGGTGTGGGGATTTTGCATCTGGGCTAAGTTGCTACAATCTACACATCTTATTTGTTTGCTAGTTATTAAATTACCCACAAGCCATCAACAATTCAAGTCTCTCTCTGAGAGGCAGAGATTAACTAGGAATTGCTATGCAGAAATGCTGCTCATCTCTCTCTAGTGAGATCAGCCTCATGATGAGTTGTGGACATTTGGGAACAAAGGTGAGCTTTTCTGCAAGAAATGAGAGGCACAGAAAGATGGGAAAATGATGCTACAGGGAGAAGAGGATTTATTTGCAAGGTAAGAATCTATCAGGAATGGTTTCACACACACACTGCCAGCCACGGACTGTGACCAAACACACTCATGTGTCTGGAGCACAGGAAGCTGCACTTATGTCCAAGCACTAAAGCAAATGACACTTTCTGTGAAAGACCATGAGGCCAGTATGTAAATACTAATTTAACAATCTAGTTGACAAAGCCTCAGCTGATCTATAAATAGCTGGTTTATTAGCAGGTGATGCTGAAGGCAGTTATCCTGGCTCCCTTTCCCACAATTCCCTGTGCCATCTTGTTTTTATTGACCCCAAAGACACAAGGACTCTTAACTGTATGCAGCTCACTCCTCCACCACTACCTGCAGAGTAGCTACAAACACTTGACAACACAATACATATTTATCAGTGCCCTTACACAACAAGGATCCTGCAGCACCACGCACACAATGGCTCCCAGTGCTCAATTAAAGACAGCAAATGGTTTAGAAAAATAGAAGAATCATGCAGGCTTGCTTTTAAGCAGGAGGAGCTGGTCACTCAGGTGCCAACAGGCATTTAGGGAATGATTGACAGAGAGCCAGAGCCAGGCACTGTCCATCCACACTTACACTGTGCACTGGCAAACTGAGAATCTAGGATAGCAACACCTTTAGTAACTCTAGACCACCAAAGAAGCATTTTACCATCTCAAAACAAGATGTCAAAATCCTGATCTTTTTATGCCATTTCATTTCATCAGGAATTATTATTTTACAGTACATAATAAAACTTAAAACTCTTTACCACTTCCTCAAGCTACACGTGCAGGAATCCCTTCTTTCACAGAGGCACAAGACAGCTATTTAACAGCAGACAGCAACACCACCAGAGTCTAGGGCCAGCAGGAAAGAATACTGCATCCTGGTAAAATTGCTGTGGCATTTGGAGCAACATACCAGAACTGCCCTAACTGCAGCATGGTCAGCATCCATGGAGACCACACGAATTATGATGTTTTAGGCTATTCACATGGATTTGTAGATATTCTCCAGAAGTGTTCTAAGGCTTCAGCCTTTCTCTTGCTGCAAAGAACAGTGACAACATATTGACGAGTTGGGCTCGTAAATAGGGAGATTGAATTAGAGGAACAGAATAGACTTTGTTACCCCTTCCTCCCACTTGCTTCAAATTTCTAAAGAAACCTTCCAAGCACAAGAAGTTGCTGTGTCTCTCACGGCCATATGATAAGCAGAAATAAAAAATTAAAAACCACACAATCAACACTTATTTTTCCATAAGGTCCATCATATTCTTACAGCTTGTACAGTGCAGGCTGCAGAGTTTATCCTGACAGGGAACTGACTGTGCCAGGCCCTGCAGCAGCCCTGGCAAGGGCAGAGGCTCAGAGCCCGGAACATTCCCTGCCCCTCTGCTGCACCCTCACTTCTCCACACTGCACACTCAGTGAGGTGACAAGAGTTTCCATTTGCTCTGCCACAGATCAGCAGACCCCTTCCAAACCATCACAGTGATCTCTGCCACAGATCAGCAGACCCCTTCCAAACCATCACAGTGATCTCTGCCACAGATCAGCAGACCCCTTCCAAACCATCACAGTGATCTCTGCCACAGATCAGCACACCCCTTCCAAACCATCACAGTGATCTCTGCCAACAGCAGGATGGGTCCTACAGAGCAGGCTTTGGATAAAGGACTGCTCCCTCATTTGTCATAACAACAAACCTTTACAATTTGCCTTTTTTTTTTTTTTTAAGTTTTATTAAGTACAAGGGTTAAACTGACTTCATATGACTGCAAACCTGTGATGGTCTTACAGTTTGTTTTTAAGACCACCAAGGACTCTGAAAGAGAAACTTTTCTAATGAAGTTCACTTATTAAATTGCCTTTTGTGAGTGAACATACTTCTCTTTTCTAGTATTTATAGAAATGAGATAGAGGAGCTTTACTTAGCTGAATAGAAACTTAAAATAAAGATGCTCTCAGAAATCCTGTGGAATTTAGCAAGAGAAGTGACACATCACAAATAAAGAAATCAGTAGTTTTCATTAATCAATTAGAAAAAAAAACAGTATAATAATAGATCTGCAATGATCTTGAATAGAATATTTAATAAAACTGTCATAAATCTAATGGCAACAAGACACAAGCACCGAAGAAGAACTGAAACATTTTACATAGTTCAGTAAATGTAAGATGCTGCAACAAGGTGTCAAAACAGCCTTCCCAAGAGAAATCCACACAGTTGTTGTTTCCTTTGCCTTTGATGAAAACCTGCAGTGCCAAACAACTCAAAAGAAGCTTGTTCTGCCCCCCAAATCTCTGCATTTCCTGTAGCTCTGGCAAAGTTCCTGCTTCCTTTGGCTGTTGCCTCCTTTCTGATCAGCATATCCATTGCCCAGATCCTTGATTCCACACCCCAGCCAGTTGTATTCCAGGAGCAGTTAGCAGCCAGCACCCAAAGAAAACTTTAACTAAGTTTGGCTCTGTCTGAAGCAAATTTTGAGCAAAGGGAGCACAGATGAAATCCAGCTTATCCAGAGTAATTCATTCTTCACACTTGTTTAAGCATGGTCACTCACCGAGGACAGCCTGGCAGCCTTCTCTGTGGGCTGTGGATTCCACTGCACTGCCAGGAGCTGTGCTGAGACAAGTCCACATCACACGTCAGTGAAGATGGACTGCACTCTTCAGCTCCGGGATGGAAAAATCAAACTGCTAGATAGGTTCTCTCCCCTGCCGGATACACGGATTTTTAGCAACGGGAAAAGCCAATTAAAGTTTATAAAGACACATTCTCTGCTGATTTTTCCTTACTGCCCACTGCTCAGTGCTGGTATAATGGATAATGTTCTGCCTGTGGGTGTATTTTCTAAGATCTGTCAGTTCTGACAGGATTTTGGCACCTGGATAACTCAAGATCTATACAGAGGGTCCAGGAATGCACTATTTCTCAGTAGCTGATGGGTACATTTTTCAGCAAGGCTTCCCTAATTAAAGGGCTGGAAAGAGATGGGATCAGATTGATAGGCTTTGCAGTCAGATGTTTTATGCTTAGTTTGATGAATTATAAATCACCTTTTGCAACTTTCAGAACATGTGAGAAGAACACATAAGAGGAACTACAACAATATGTCCAGAATATCACAACGTAATTACTTACTTTCAAATTTTACCTCTGTCCCTATGGCAAGGCCATTAAAGATATACTCAAGAAAAGCAATGCTCAATGGAAATAAGTATAAATATAAATATCAAAAAGAAAAGTGAAGCTATGAAATGAGACACTGCTGGTCTGGAGATACTCCTACATGGAAGTGTTTTGCCCCAGGTGGGCCAGAAGATGCATCCCTCCCCCTCTGAGCATCACCCTGGGCTGGGAACACTGCCCTGGAACTGAGTGCTCAGCTCGATCAGCCATGTCCTCTGCCAGACCAGCAGGAAGCTTTCCCTTGTCCTCAGCCATCACAGCCTTGAGTCAGGGCTACAGAAACCACTGTCAAATTAAATGCTTTGACTTTACTCCCTGTAAAACTGCATGAAGACAATGTATTCTGTGCTGGCTTTGCTGTCTCTGTCAGAGCCCCTTCCCTACATACAGTGAAATGCAACTCCAGAGAGGCCACTGGCAGGACCTTTCAGAATAACCAGTTTGTTCTGGTTTTAATATCTTTAAATATTGAAGTTCTTTTTTTGCAGGGTACATGTGTGTATGGAGAACATCAACAAAAAAGCCCAAACCCCAAAATAGGATATGAGAGCTCGGTATCCCAGCGTGGAAGTTCAAAAGTGCCTTGCTGTCAGTGGTGTTTAGAACAGTGCAGACTTTAAAGCTACAGAGAAGAAAGTCACAGAGTAACCATTTGGAACAGAAATGGGAGAAAACTGTTGGTAATTTAAACATGAAACCAAAGAAATACAATGCAAAGCTATCAGGATGTAAAAAGCACTTCCAGGCACTGAGAGGTTAAAACAATTATTTGAACAGCTGGGAAAATTAAAATGGTAAAATAATAGCTACCCTTCAAAATTCTACAGATGCAAAGAGACTCTTCAATGAATAACTGATAAAGGGGAAAACACATTTTAAAAGAGAAACTGTTTCACGCATGAAGGTCATACAAGTAACAGCTCCTCTTAAGAACCCGGATTTCCAGACTTGGCAAGAGATGAAGAGCTGGGGTTAACACAGCAGCCTTTTACCTTGTGGGACCTAGGGTAAAATCCTGAATACTTAAGTTACACATGAAAGTGACTTTGGGCATATTTTTTCTACTGTTTTTTTTCAAACTGTTCCCCACTGTAGCAAAAGCAAGGTCACAGGAGCATGCTGGAATTATTGTAGCAGTTTGTTTCCTTTCCCAAGGAATTCTTCCAGTCCCAATGACATCAGCAAATGGTGCAATCAGAGCAGCCAGTTCAGGTTGTTCGACTGCTGTTATCTAGGGCTCCCCCATATACATAACCTTGCTCTGGCAAGAATGCAGTGATGGGTGATTTTTCAGGAAAAAAAGGCAGTCTGTAATAAGTAGCTTTGCTATTCAAGAAAGGTCTAACTGGAAGAATAATGCCAGTGAGGACTGCAGTGTGTAAGCCATGGTGTTCACAATGCTGCTCATCAGGACTGGGTACACAGAGAGACACATCCAGGGACCCACAACTGCAGCAGAGCCATCCCCAGGGCAGGGAGGAGCTGAACAAATACAGCCAGGGGAGGTTTATCTGCCACTTGGCTCCAGCTATCCCTGTAGGCAATCGATCCTCTCTCTCTCTAGAAGCTATTTTAAAACAAGAAACCAAAAATCTTCAGCAAGTAGAGAAAAACTGACAACTGAATATGCAGCAATGTAGAGAAGGAGTCAGCTGTACAGTGCCAGCTCCTGTTTCCATTCCTCACCCACTGCAAATGCACAGCCTCTTCCACATAAACACTGTCCAAACTATTAAAAGGACAGCAAATGAACACACCTCATCAGAGTCCAAAAACATGGATCCTTTGGCAAAAAAGGCAGAATCAGAACAGAAGGCCAAATCCATCCACCCCAGCAGTCAACTCTTCTATCATTCACACATATCATTACACCAGTATGCAACTGGAAAGTCTTAACTCTTACTTTTTTTCTTTCTATATTTTCTTTCTAAAGAAAGAAATCAGACAACATAAACACTGAGATCCTCCTGCAAGAAGATTTTTTTCTCCAGTCAAAAGCATTTGTTTTTTCCAGGATGATTTTTGGCATTTCTGAAGGACTAAGATACAGCCTCCTCAGCCTTCTCTCTTCAGAGTAGAGCCTACTTCACTCTACCCTCAGCACTGTCAACATACTTCAGTTGACAATCATCTGGTATTGAGTCCTGATGCTGTCAGGTATCTCCTCTGATGTGTTAGGCTGCTCACTAGGCAAGGATACTAAAAGAAAACACAATGAGCCTGCAGCCTCCCCCATACAACTTGCTGCAATCACCTTGGAATCCTTAGCTACCTACACCAGGTTTGACCACTTTCAGGATCAGAAGTGTCCAACATGTTGCAGAAGGGAGTAGTTGTGCCTATGCCAAACCAAAGTAGCCTGTGCCACAGCAAGTAACACAGCTGACAGAAGGTTTTCAATAAAGGTCTTGATCTTCCTAAGGTCCTGAAGGACCCTGTGACACATTTTTAAGAGTCAGGGCCCTGGTATTCTGCCAAGCTACATACATTTTGTCTAAACTGAAATTATGATTACAGCTTCAATTCAATATGCTCTCCTTCACTTCTGATCCTAATCTGCTGGCAGGAGTTGTTGGACCAGTAAGCACCTGCCTTTTTTTTGCCCTTTAGGTGGCTTCGTCACTGTGCTGCCTGAACAGATGCCAGCAGCTAGAGCTGCACAGCAAAATCATTGAGGAAATTCACCAGCTGGGTACAAAATCTGCCTTAGCAGAGCTCCTACTCCTACTGGGAAACCTGCAGATCCATCTCTGGTACCTTGT